>NC_051289.1:5048695-5409070 GCF_015220745.1 Sebastes umbrosus
CCTTTTACTCGAGTCTTCCTCTCAACTGTGAAGATATAGAGGATACAAAACGAGCAGCTAACTAGCTTAAATCACACATGATGCTGCAGACAGACAGATGTCAGCTGTCCTCTCTCTGCCTGCTACACAAGGTTTCCTCTGTAAATCCTTATTATAGCTATTATAGTGGGATGAGGAAGTATGGAGGAGTATTTTTACTCTCCTTACACATCCAAAAAACACTAAATTATTGCCTTAAACAATAAAAAATAAGATATAAAACTGTCAAAAGGTGTGTGGAGAGAAAGAGGTGACATTGTGCAACCATGTGTCTTTACACTCTATCTTCACCTATTACACTGTTTATTTAATTTAAATAAAAAAAAACTAGTATCTGATGCTCATAAGCAAATGAGTTGGTAGGTTTTCACTTGATATAATTATAATATATATATTATAATAATATGACAGGTCTGCATGATGAGCTAAAACATTAGTAATAATGATAAATAATAAATTAAAACATGCAATATAAATATTTTTATTAGGATTGAGCCAATAACAATTTAGCTAGTCCATTAATCTGTTAGTTAATTGGTATTTATTCATGATTAATTTGATGTCACCCTGCCTGTAACACAAGGTTTCGTTTGTAAATCCTTATTATAGCTATTATAGTGTAATGAGGAAGTATTGAGGAGTATTTTTACTTTCCTTACACACCCAAAAAACACTAAATTATTGCCTTCAACAATAAAAAATAAGACATAAAACTGTCAAAAGGTGTCTGGAGAAAAATAGGTGACGTGGAGACATTATGCAACCATGTGTGACAACTCCCCATAGGTTTCTTTACTCTATTGTCACCTATAACACTATTTATTTAATTAAAATTTAAAAAACTGGTAGCTGATGCTCTTAAGCAGGGAATGAAATGACAATTCAGCTAGTCCATTAATCTGTTAGTTAATTGGTATTTATTCATGATTAATTTGATGTCACCTGTCTTCTCTCTGCCTGTTACACAAGGTTTCGTTTGTAAATCCTTATTATAGCTATTATAGTGTAATGAGGAAGTATGGAGGAGTATTTTTACTCTCCTTAAACACCCAAACTAAACACTAAATTATTGCCTTCAACAATAAAAAACAAGATATAAAACTGTCAAAAGATGTCTGGAGAAAAAGAGCTGACATATGGAGACATTATAACACCTATAACACTGTTTATTTAATTTAAATAAAACAAAAATCTAGTAGCTGATGCTCATAAGCCAATGAGTGGGTAGGTTTTCATTTGATATAATTCTAACATATATAATATGACAGGCCTGCATGATGAGCTAAAATATTAGTAATAGAGCTGACTGATGCTGAACTTGTTAAAAATAATAAATAAAAACATGCAATATAAATATTTTCATGAGGATTGTGCCAATAACAATTTAGATAGTCCATTAATCTGCTAGTTAATTGGTATTGATTCATGATTACTTTGATAATCACAATCAAAATGCCAATATTTGCACAGTGTATCTTCTCAAAATCTGACAATCTGCTGCTTCCCTGTGTTTTTATATGAATATAGATAGATAGATAGATAGATAGTAACTTTATTGATCCCGAGGGAAATTCAAGTTTCCAGCATCACAGTTCCATAGTGCAAAAACATATAAGACTGTAATAGGACAAAGACGTTTGAAGAAGTCACTTTGGGCTGGAGGATAATGATGAATTTGATTAGTTGAGAAAATAATTTATTGATAATGTTGCAGCTCTACTGGTGACACTGCATCTTATATGACCTCATACATATTATTGGCTTTCTGTATTGTAATTTCTTGTTACTTGTAGGCAGTCATATAGCTAATATAGAGGCTCTGTTGGGCTATTATTAGCAAAAACATAAGGAAGTGTTTAGATCTTGTGCAATCCGACAAAAGGCTTTTTCTCGAGTCTTTTGAGAGCATGACTGAGCGTTTTTGGCTCATGTGTTTAATACTTTGTTTTCATATCAGTCTTCAGTTTCTGCACGTCTGGGAGGAGGGAAACTGTCTGAAACGATCAATATGGACACAAACACCATTTGCCATTTTAGTTTTCATCAGTAAATCATTAGACGAAATCTGATCATCTGACTTATTATCTCTTGACAATGATCAGTAGCCATTTCCCGCTTTAGCTCAGTAACGAGGAAGTGAGTTGATTAACCGGTAAGTTTGGTAAATGTTGCATCAGCCTTCCTCCTGTAAAGAAGGAGACTTCATTGAAAACATTAATCTGGAAACACGGGGGGGGGTTTTATCAGCTGGAACAGTCATTTCTTCTTAAGCTCTGACTCAGTGTAGTCTGAGTCTGGTATGTTTATAAATGAAACAGAGGTGTTGGTGTTGTTTTGTGGAAACAATAGCTGAAGGTCACTTTTTACCAGATATTATCTTGTCTTGTTTTGTAAGTATGTGCGTGTAAAGTGAAGGTCAAACCAGTACTTGAATGCCATTTGAGACATTTGAAATTTAGCACTGAGACAGGAACTGCAATGAATATTCAGTAGCATTCATCTTTTTATTTCTATCATTTTGTCTATTAAGTGTTCAGAATAGGGCTGTCAATCGATTAAAATTAATCACAATTAATCACATTTTGTATCTGTTCAAAATGTACCTTAAAGGGAGATTTGTATTTAATGCTCTTATCAACATGGGAGTGGGCAAATATGCTGGTTTTATGCAAATATATGTATAGATTTATCATTGGAAATCAATTGAGAACATAAACCAGTGACAAATATTGTCCAGAAACCCTCACAGGTACTGCATTTAGAATAATAAATATGCTCAAATCATAACATGGAAAACTCAAGCCCAACAGGCAACAACAGCTGTCAGTGTGTATAATAATGTTTTTAATGCTGTTGGTGGTGTGAAGGTTTCCGTGAATACCAGTCAGCCTGTTGACAGAGAAAACACTCTCCACCCTGCAGACTTACAGTAACCTTTAATGATCTTCTGAATAGCAACTCTGTTAGAAAACCAACTCACCGTACATCTCCTCCCTCCCCCTCAGTTTCATTTAGTCTTTTCATCTTTGTATTTATGTATCTAATACGCTCACGTCATCTTCTCCGTCTCCCTCTCTCTGTCTTTGAAACAACAGCAGCAATGGATCGAGTGAGGTCTACGTTCAACAGCATGGTGAGTGTTTGTTACTTGTATTTAATTAATTGGAGACCTTGGTAACCACTCGGCCACCTGTCCTCCCCCGTGCACCTGTGGGAGCAGGAACGCATTGCTCTCATAGTTTTCACTCTTATCTTCTCCTATCTCTAGATGAAAAGTGAACGGTACGGCAGGTTCACTATGCAGCCGACGGAGGACGGAGAAAGACACGTCGAGGTCAAACTGTCCGATGACGCCACAGAGGCCGAGGACCAGGCAGCGGGCTCACCGAGCTTCAGGCCAGCACTTCCACGTAAAAGCCGGACCACTCTTTGCTACCTGGCCCTGGCAACCCTGCTGATATTTGTCACCGGTAGGTCACGCTCATCATTATCATCTTTTATTACACGGCTTTGTTGAATACTCGATTCTGATTGGTCAATCACGGCGTTCTATTATTTCTTTATAGCTGTCACTATCCCTCACATGTCAACATGTCCCTCTTACTCTATCCATCATCTAAATGATACAATATATAACATGATATTTTCATTTATAATCTTAATTGAAAATAGAAAAACAGCAAATTTGAGAAGCTGGTACCAGTGAGTTCTTGACATTTTTTGCTTTAAAAAACTTAGTTCGATATGATATACTGTATGATTTTTAAATAAATGCAGAATCTTTGGAAGAATTACTGCAAACAAATGACATAATTGATAAACCAGTTTAACAATAATATTTATAAAATCTACTTTGGCCTTTAAAGAGGCAGTTCTTTAGTTGTAGTTTTAGAGACCAAGAGGAAGTTAAGGGAGGTTTATTTGAAAAGGCACTTAGGAAACAAAAAGGCACAAGAGCTCACACACAAAGCGAAAAGGAAGTTTGTGGTACAAAGAGGAAAATCTTGCAACATGTCAGAAACTAAAGCCAAAGCTTGTTCATTGTTTTGCTGCATTTTAAAAAAACATACAAAAAAAACAGGAGCCCAGTGCAAAAGTCTGAGAACTAGGTTGATGTGGTCCAATATCTTAGTCTTAATGTGTTTACCAGAAGAGTTAGAAACTTTTATACCTTTTTTTTTTTTTTAATCCAATTGTGGTGTCTCTGTTTGTCCTCCAGGCTACGTGCTTGGTTACCTCAGCCACCGTGAAACTCAGTTGGAGCAGTTGAACTGTGGCACAGAGCAGGGAGTGGTTAATACGCAGGTAGTAATGCCGCCAGCCATTGTTACACCAGCACTAGATGTTCAGCTGGACTGGAAAGACATCACCCAACTCCTCACGCAGAAACTCACCAGTGAGGCCTTTGGCAAAACTCTGAGGTACACAGACTGTTCATGTGCACACCTTTATATCACACTCAGTTTTATGTCTTCATACTGAAGGTGAAGCCAAAAGAGAACTATCACTGCAAGATGCTTTGACTAAGTAGAGCACGAGAGCAGAATCTACGTTCTAACTACTTAGCGTGAACATGTGTGTGTCTAGTTTTATTATGTCGTTTTTATGTAAAGCACATTGTGTTGCATGTTATTAGGTATGAAATGTGCTATATAAATAAAGTTGACTTGACTTTCTCGGAACGTAAAAGTAGAGAGAGGGCTGACATTTAAAATAAGCACAGGATGTATTCCTGTACACGTATGACTCACCTGCACCTGTGAAGAACCACGGTATCATGAAAGGTTCATTTCAGGTCATTTGTTTCTCTGCAGGGATGTCGATCGTCCCAGTCGTTCAGCAGGAAGTGCTGAAGACGTGAGTCTGGCAAACCACATCGTTGAGGAATTCACGAAAGCAAAGATGGATCCCTGGACTGACATTCACTACGTTCAGCTGCAGACGCCAGACAGGTTGATGCAACACATTCTTCACTCTACTTATACATGAACCGATTCTGATTGTTTTATTTGAGGGATATTTCTTTTAAATGGTTTGAGGATGGTGATTTATAGGTCAAGTCCAAATTATTAAAAATATTTAAAAAAAAAGAAATCTCACTTCTTGTTGGCCTGTTGGGGGCGCTGTAATCCAAAGTCAAAGGGAAGATTTATGCATATTCATGATTTGTTCATTGTGTATCTTTTTAATCATTTATGGAAATTTTGTTATTTTTTCCAGTTTCTTTTCTCACATCTTGTATAACTGTCCCAGAGTAGTTTTCAGGATGTTTTGGCTCTGACTTTTGCACTTGGTAGTCCTTGTGGCTTTCCTTGATGGTTGTTGGCCTTTAATCATTTGACTGTAAAATGCTCTGGATCTACAAAGCATTATTTTATGAGTTTTTAATATCCTAATAATAATTTTCTAACAATTTCCTAAGACATTTCCCATAAAAGAACTATTTGATTTGGTATTAATTTTAAGAATAGGCATAATTATAGGTGATAAAATGGAGATAGAGGCAAGTGTAAATAACAAATGAGAACAACAACAAAAAAAAGGTTTAAGTGGAGCAGTTCTCTCCCTTTTCTCACCATCTCTTCTGGCTGAAATACCAGTTTCCTGATTTTATATTTTCAGGTTCTTTATCTACTCTTTTCTTTTTATTTATGGTGCATAATACCGTTGCATCGTCTGTCTCGAGCAGCAGCTAAATCAAAGTTTAACTTTCTTAAACTTTGCACCCAGGAGCATGAATTATAAAAGGCGCTAAAATACTTCTAAGACCAACAACATAAAAACAAATGAATGATATTATAACAAGCTTTTGTACTCCTTATCTGCAGCCAGCGTCCAAACCGTGTCAGTTTTGGTTCAGATGTCTTCGAGCCTAAAGGGTATCTGGCCTACAGTGCTCCTGGGAAAGTTGAGGTGGGTCGATATAGTCACACTTTCATAATGTGAAAATGTTTGTTTCTTGTTTAGATTTACTTCCATTAAAATAAACTGTGATTTGTTGCTTTTGTTGCCTATCTGACTTGTGCTTGCGTTCGTAGGGCAAGCTGGTGTACGGTAACTACGGTCGTCAGGAGGACCTGGATGTTCTGCAGAAGAAGAACATCGAACTGAAAGACAGTGTGTTGCTGCTCCGAGCTGGAAAGATCAGTTTCGCAGAGCAGGTGACGGCTGATTTGACGCCTTCATATGCTGTCGTATCATTTTTGATTTAAGGAACTTTACTAAAAGCTTGTTTTCCCGTCTCTGATTGTGTTCCTTTAGGTGGGTAATGCTGCCACGAAGAGGGCCGCTGCTGTTCTAATCTACCCTGACTCTCAAGATCACAAGTATGTAGCGGACACGGCGCTCTACGGACATGTAAGTTTGCACGTATTAGTCTTGCAGCCGGTTGTTAAAAGCTAATGAACATTAATTCTTGATTTTGAAACTACTTGGTACAGCATGGTGATTTTGTGTGTGTGTCCATTCAGGTCCATCTGGGTTCAGGCGACCCCTACACCCCTGGATTCCCCTCCTTCAACCACACCCAGTTCCCCCCAACGCAGTCGTCCGGCCTCCCTAAAATCCTAGCCCAGACCATCACCGCCAACATGGCTACATCTCTTCTACAGTAAGGACACAAATACACACACTGTGTCTGGGATAATGCTTAACATACTGTATATATTCTCAATATAAAAAATATAGTCAGTACACACACACACATTACATACATTCTTATTTTTATGGTAAAGCCTGCTATAGGTATGATTTGTATTTATTTTGTGATTGATTGTGGACAAACTTGTTCATCTGTATTTCTTATTATAGGAATACATTTTAATATTATATTAATGTGTATAGACAGGGCTCCAGACTAACTTTTCCACAGTAGCACATGATTTGGTCGCACCTTTTTTTTTTTGGCCTTTTCAGTAAACTCTCTATATCCTCTCCAGGAAAATCGGCGGTCCTGTATCGGATGCAAGCAGCGGTTTTAAAGGCAGTCTGCCATCAGTTGATTACAAACTGGGAGGCAGCGCCAACATCACCGTTGAGGTGAACAACGTGCTGGTCAACACGGAGATCCACAATGTGTTTGGAGTCATCAAAGGATTCACCGATCCTGGTAAAAAAAAAATTCTCTCTCCCCCCTCTAATCATCTACAGCTTTTTTTCTTCGTCGTACATCTAAGATGATGTTTTGGTGTTTGTCTGTGAATCTGCAGATCGCTACGTTGTACTGGGAGCTCAGCGAGACGCCTGGGGTAAAGGTTACGCCAAAGCCTCCGTCGGCACCTCCATACTGATAGAGCTGGCCAAGGCTGTTCGCGAGATGGTGGAGAAAGGTAACAAATACAACACAATAGACACAATACGCAAGGGATTCATTGATATGAGGCTTCTGCAGTCTGAATCAGTCAAAACAAGTGGATAGTCCCTGTTTTTGTTATTATCCTACAAGTGAAGCACAGCACAGAAACACTGTCACGGAAACAAAAAGGGGGGCATTTTCTGATAACTTACAGTTATCCACTTTATTTGACTAACTCACTTTGACTTTTTTTAAAAAAGGTAGACTTGAAAAATTATAAATGCTTGATGTTATTTTCACTCCCAACAATCTCCACCGGTATCAGAGACCCATCATACTGCTGTTATTGATCCACTTTATGTATATAGTGCTATATATTTATTTATTTATCCCATTCCATTCTCATAACCCATATCTCATTTATCTCTCCTTACATTTGTGCAACACTGTTGGAGATACTGTCATTTAATCCTATACACAACCCTCATTTTCATATGTACATAGTGCTATATTTCATCACTTTTCATCTTACACTTACTGTCATTGTATATTTTGTTAGTGTTATTCCATCCTATTGTTGTCATTTTATCTGATGCAACTATTGCTTTTATTGCTGAGCTGACCCGTTCTCTCATCCTATACATTTCATTGTACCGTTGTGTCAACCTGCATATGACAAATAAAACTGCAACTTGAACTTGAAACTTGAGAAAACATAAGCAGCAAATGCTGACCAATCACAGTTCTTGCAGTTCTCACGTAGACTATGTATAGCCTCGATATGTCGTTACATTTATAAGAAGGCACACGTCAGCTACGGCTTAACCTCAGAGCCATGGCGTAACCCCCTCTAAGGGACAGTGTGTATGATTTGGCAGCATCTAGTGGTTTGGTTGCAGATTGCAAGACTGCAGTAACGTAAGCCACCGAGTGCAAACCCTCGCTCAGAGGCCATCCTTACCATAATAACACTACTTTAGGAGCAATGGAAGTCAGACGGCGGCTGGCGGTACCACGGTTTGCACTCTGCTGCTCACGTTACCACAGTTTCACAAGCGTCCTCAAGACCTTCACAAGACCTTCGCTTCGCTAGAGCCAGTGTTTGGTTTGTCCCTTCTGGGCTACTGTAGAAACATGGCGGTGCAACATGGAGACTCCGTGAAGAGGATCCGCTCTCTATGTAGATATGTCCTCTGTTGTAGACTCTCTGAGTCACAGAGTTGCAGTTTCTTCTCCTGCGTAACATGAATGATGTGTGTTGTTTTTTCCAGATGGGTTCAGGCCAAGGAGAAGTCTGGTCTTTGCAAGCTGGAGCGCCGGAGAGTACGGAAGTGTTGGCGCCACCGAGTGGTTGGAGGTAAAATTACTTTGATCTGGACGTACAGAAAAAACTAACTAACTAACTAATGACTAATGTTCTGTAATATGCCTGTGTTTGTTTTTAGGGTTATATGTCCTCTATTGACAAACGTGTTTGCACCTATATAAACCTGGATGGAGCGGTCATGGGTAAGTACAGGAAACGCCTACAGGCTGCAGCACATCGTAAATGTTTTCCAGTGTTTGTCAGTTGACTGAATTTATCTCCTCACAAGGTCGTGGGAGCTTCATGGCCTCGGCAAGTCCGCTGCTCTACAGCCTCCTCGAGAACACGATGAAAGAGGTAACAACACAACAACACCCCACTTAATGCTGATCCAGTTCTTTTAAAAAAAACAGTCGTGTTTGCTTTAACTTTAATTTGCCTCGTCCATGCAGGTGAAGAGCCCTCTTGGTTCTGGCACAGTGTACAATATGATGGGATCAAGTAACTGGCAGGCCAAAACGTAAGTAGATCACCACCAGTATGTAATGCCAGATTTTCATTCAGTCAGTCACCCAAAAGCTAAAATGTCCTACTGTTAACTACTTTCTGTTGCTAATACTTTACATCACGATGTGTGCAGACTGAAGCCAATGACAATGGACGACCCAGCCTATCCCTTCCTGACCTTCTCTGGAATCCCCTCCATCTCTTTCCACTTCACCAATCTTGATGTGAGTCTTGATTTAAAAAAACGAACAGTGTATATTAAGTGATAATATTCTGTTTGTTTACATTCACCCACAATAAGTAAAAATGGGAATATTAAGATGATATTAACCCTCCTGTTAGTAGAGCTACAAACATAGTGTCACTGCTTCTGGGTCAGCTGTCTCTTATCTGATCTAGGAGTTAATATAAAGATAATGGAAAAAAATGATGTTATAACCTTCCTCAGATTAAGTTAATGACATAAAGCATAGATCAGATATGATATGATAAGATAAGATATGTGTTTTTTGTGCTGTTCGTTGACATCTTGTTGATTCTGGTTGTTACATCTCGTTTCATTGTTTTCCTTGTTTTCTTTTTTCATATGTACATTCTATTGTCTAAAGACTGAGGCCTACTGCTACTATGGCACCAACCTGGACAGCATGGATCACCTCGACTACGAAACCAACCATCACACCAGTGAAATGGTGGCGGTAGCGGCACAGTTTGCCGGCCAGATGGCTCTGCGACTGGTCCACGACCACCTGCTCAGCCTGGATGTGGGCCGATACAGAAGCGTCCTCACCAAGGCTGTGAACCAAGTCTACTTACGCGTCAACCAGCTCTCAAAGGTCGGCCCCCCCGTCTGTCTGTCCATCTCACACCTTTAATGCTCTCGTTTGGTTCCCTTCTTCAAGGAGGCTGTGAATTATGTTTTGGACATAAAGACCAGAAACTCTGTTTTTATGTTGATGTTTGTTCGACTCTTTGTTCTGTAGTCTGGTCAGCTGAAGGAAGTGAATCCCAACTGGCTGAGCCGTGCACGCGGCTCCTTCCAGCGCGCCGTTACCAGCATCTACAACGACATCGGCAACACTGACTTGAATGACAAGGAGGCCTGCCGGATCCTCAACGACAGGATCATGAGTGTAAGACGCACACTGTGACACGTCTGCTGCGTGTGTTGTCACATGCATATTTAAAATGTTGAAAAAGTGAGTTTTTCATGATATGTCCCCTTTAAGACGTAACAGATGTATTACACTCTTTGTTTATCGTTCCAGGTCGAGCACACCCTCCTCTCTCCGTACGTGTCCCCCATTGAGACCCCCTTCCGTCACCTCCTGCTGGGTTGGGGCTCCCACACTCTAGCATCCATCGCCAAGACCACCGACATGGAGGAGCTTCACACCCAGCTGGCCCTGGCCACCTGGAACCTGCAGGGATGCGCCAACGCCATGATGGGAAACATCTGGGACATCGATGAGGAGATCTAAAGAAGGACGGGAAGTTGCAAGCGTGCGTGTCATGTGTGTGTTGTTCAAAATTAAATTTGAGGTAGAGCAGAGGAGCTCCAATATCAGCACTTAAGCACAAGCTGTCAATCAGAGGTCTAAGCCCCACCCTTTAAAAGCAGGCCACAAAGATCCAGGAGGAGATAGAAACGCATGAAACACACTCTTAAATACTTGAAGTAATATTAATGCTACTGATAAATCTGCCTCCTCTCCTCCTGGCTCTACATCCAACCAGTCAAGGCCTTTGCTGTGACCTCTCGCCATCAAAACACTGAGAAACCTTATTTATACTTACGTTTTTTATCAGTGGCAGTGCCCACTATAAAGCTATTGTTTGTCTTTTTATACGACGTTATCGGAAGCAGTGCCTTCCATAATTATGACGGTTATACTGTCTCATCCTCCGGCAGCATCTGCTACACAAATGACTCCTCAACTGTTGCTGACAAAATGGTACGACGACATATTAGGGCCATTTATGGTAAAAAAAATAAAATAAAAAATTACAGGGGAGAGGGGGTAATATTCTGAGAAAGAAACTCTGAATTTCCAAGATTAAAGTCAAAATTTGAGAAAAAAACTTGAATATTCTCTGATATAAAATATTAATTATATTATTATAAAGAAAAAAAACTTGAAAAATATGAGTACAAAACCGTGGAAAAGCGCCAGTGAGTAACTATGGTAACGCAGTGTCTCTACTTTCCCGTAACTTCTATAATATTAGTATTTATGTTCATAAAAGAAGACATTAAGAACATGAAAGAAAACCTATATATGTATCTTTCAGGACCTTTGCCTCGCTCTGTGTTTTTCTCGTAAATGTTTGACTTAAAAAATTTGTGAGTTTTTTTATTCCCGTATATATTTGCCATTTTAATCTCAGAGAATATCCAAGTTATTTTCTCGGAAATTTATGACTTTAACCTCGGAAATTCAGAGTGTTTTCTCTGAATATTACCCTCCTCCCCTGGCTCAGTAATTATTATTTTTTACCTACAGTGGCCCTAATATGCCGTTGTAAAATAGAGCCCCTGGTAAAGTTAGATTTTTATTTATTATGGCCTTCATTTCTTCCTTTTTGTGTGGAGATTTTTCTAAAAATGACTTCCTGAGAAAGTGGCGTACATTAGTGGCGCTTCACTCTGTCATCAAAATGGTTATTTCAAAGGGAGAAATGAAGGGTAGAAAAGAGAGATTTTTTTCCTGATATAGTGGCAGTTTGGATTTAAATTGGTCTGTCAAAAACTAGTCAAGGAGCAGAGAGAAAACTCTGAGAAATTCTTCAACAAGCCCAGAAATGAATTAAGACTGGATTTATTCTGCGCTCGTTGGCAGGACGAATGCTAAATAATAAAAAAAAAAAAGCTGATTGGTATCTTAATTTGCAAGAAAGCCATTTATGTTGCACAGTCTACTTTGGAGCAGTTAATAACATGACAAAGTTATTGGGAGCAGAGTCTTCCATATTTAAAACCCATTATCGGGAGCAGTGTCTTCCATAATGACAAGCAGTGATGGTAGTTTTTTCCTACCAGTGTGTGTGATTTACATGTGTATTTATCGAGAGCAGTGTCTCTCATACTTCACTTGAAAGGTGGAACAACTTATCGGGGACAGTGTTTCCCAGAGTTTTATACTTGAAAAATGTACTTGTTTATCTTTACGTGTGTGTGTGTGCTTCTGATTTTCATTTTTTATTTTTACTCACATTTCTGCTGCTGAATTTGTTTGATTTCTGTTTTATTTCACATCCAATCAAGCATCTCGATACACAAACGCACAGAATATTGAAATACACTATATTCCTTATAGTTGTCAGGCTTGTTATCCCCAAATCTCTCGTGTTTCTTTGTGTTAGTGACTTTAAAGATACAACAGATGCTCCACCTACATATGCATTCACTCCACAAGTCAAAACTCTCTGCATGCGTTTCAATGACATAAACCGCTTCACTGCATGTTACTGTATTGCTTTAATGAGGTGTAGCTCAACAGACTTATATTACAAACCCCTTAAATGAATTAGGGTTCAACTGATATGTTCTATTTTTTTTTGTATTCAAGCTGCTGATAGATGATATCTATTTGACCGTTTTTTTCCCATAAAAGTTAGTCAGTAGTTTTCCCAAAATACATCAGGCCTCCGAAATAGCAGATGCAGTTAGAGCAGGCATATGGTCATGCACCCTGACCCCATGATGATACACATTGAGTGACAGCCCCCTTCATTTGCATAATGAGGCAGAATTGTATAAAGAAATGTATAAAGAAAAGAAAACAGAAATAAATACGTTTGGGGAAATAAATAAGGGGTGAAATGCAAAGGGAAAATTGTGCAGAAAAATTTAAATGCATAAATACATAAATAAATACATACATTTAAAAATAAATAAAAATTAAATGCAAACATAAATAAATAAGTAAAAAAGCAAAAATAAATTCATTTAAAAATAAATACATAAATAAATAAGGAAAAATAAACAAGAGTTAATAAATAAGGGAATTAATACAAAGATGGATAAATAAAGAAGCAAATTAAAACTGAAATATCAATTTGTCATATTTGATCAATTAATTAGTGGCTTCATTTCTTTTTATTATTATTTGTGCTACATTAAATTACATGTTTATTTATTTATCGAGTTATTTATTTTTCATTTATTTTTCATTTTGGCAGCTCCTCCATATAATTGCACCTGGAATGTATTGAACATGAATACAGTTGTTAGTAAGTAAACATGTTAAAAGAACATTATCAGTCAACCCCATTCAAATCAGATTATGAACTCCAGCATCACTATATTAAAATCCATCTTCTTTATTTGAGCATAATTTCAAGACCAAACAACGTCAATGTTTCATAATTCAGATTATTACATGTTTAAAACATTTGTTTGTTTCCTGATGTCATTTCTGTTGAGCTTGGTATTGTTGCAGCCTGTTTTTACTTTCCTACCAGATGTTACAAGAATTAAAAGTACGGTTGCTTAATCCCGAGAGGGCAAACTGGGTGGTTGGGAAATGTATGTTCTGCTGATTGTGTAACTCAAAAAAAATAATACTGTAGTGTTTCAAAACCTGTTCTTGAAATCATGTTTCCGTGATCTCCATGTGCAGCAGAAACATGTAATAAAACCTTTTGGCTTAGCATCCAGTAAATCTATGTCTGATTTCAGTTTCCATCACGGTAAAGAAGGGAAATTCACCACAGAGGATACGCAGGTTGTTAAGGCAGTTTGCTTTCCTGTGATTCAGATCCCTTTTTCATCATTCTTGGCATTCTTGTCTTAAAGTCCCATTGTTAATATTTTGTCTTACAGCAAATGTCAAGGACATCATCAAGAGTTTGCATCCTTCCCCTTTTAAAATTTCAGAAAAAGGGGAAGCATGTGAGATCTTTAAGCAGATGTTTCAACAGCCACTCTTCAATTAAGCAACATATTTTTATGCTTCCAGTGTTCTGCTTTTCAGATTAAAAGCACAACTGCACCCAGCGATTCCAACAGGTCTGAGAGTTGTGGTTCCAAGTTTTCCACCAGAGAAACTGTAGTTTTTCTTAAGTCCACAAGTACTGGGCTGTCACTTCACTGGCTGCATTAAATTTAAAATATCAAAAAGCCTGTGTGCCCCCTTTAAAGTCCATCTGTCATTGCTGCTTCACAAATATCAGACATGCATTATGAAAAAAAAAAAAATCAATTAATACATATTATATGAGAAGGGCAAGATATTCATAATATTTATTTAAAATTTTAGAATAATTGAAATTTAAAATTACACTTTTTATGATCACTTTAAACCTTTTATTTTGAAAGCCTGAACCTCCAAACATGAAGTGCATTTATTTTGGTGATTCAGGGCACTTCCTGTCCAGCCGCTCTCTCTCTCTCTCTCCTTGTTGATGTTACGCACGGTGACGCTCATACATCCAGACAGGCGCACTGAGGAGCGTCCCGGAATTAACGGAGAGAAGAGCGATAACGGATCCGCGGAATCTAACCGAATCCCCCGGTAAACAGCGCGGCTTCACGCCGGGCTGCAGCAGCTGAGAGCCGGCAGAGGGAGCGAGGAAAGGACCGGAGGAAGAACCGGAGGAAGAGGAGGACTGGTCTCCTGCTGAGTCCGTCTGCACAGGTTGGTATCCTGGAGGTTGTGTTTCTTTCTGGCAGCTTGTTTCTCTCTCTTTATGTGGGAAGATGCGACATGTTGCACCAAAGAAAATGCAATAAATGAATAAATAAAATGAAGTTATTGTGTTGAGGAGTGGAACTGTGATGGTGAGGTGTTTACTGACTGACAGGCAGGTGGATAATTAACTGTGACTGAGGCTATAATCAGCTTTAGCAGCAGACTGATCAATTAAAATCTATTCAGTAGAGGTGAATAGATCTCCTCCATCAACATGGTAAATATCCATGTAGATGCTTATTGCTGTGAGCTAATATTTCCTTTTTTAAAATATGAATTTTAGACTCCCATCTCAACCCACAGAAGATTTTAAATTAAATTAAATTAAATCGTCTTTTATTGTGTTTTTATTTCACAATATGAAGATCTGAAATATTTTGATTTATTTCATAGTTTTCTGCACACTCTCAGGAAAAAAAGTTCTCATTGGAGAAATCCTACAAATTTCTGAAAATATTATGTATTTTTTTTTATTATCTGGTAATCAAAAGATTATAAATTGTGTGCACAAGATAAAAACAAATAATCTTTCAGGACGTCTAAGGCTCCGTACAGTCATATCAAGTGTTGATGAGAAAAAAAGGAAATAATTGCAATGATTTGCAGCCTATAACAGTGTAAACAAATCATTTCAACACGACTGTCCTCAAAAATAAGTTGATTTTTTTATTCTGATGAAGATGCAGGAGTCTCAAAACCTCGCAAATTAAATTAATTTTAATTGTAGAATATAAACACCTCGCTGGTCGCTAAAAACCCCAAATAAATTCCTATAAAAGATAAAGAGGTCGTGACCTCAGTGCTCTCAGTTGTAGCTACAGACCCTGATTTAGACTTGACTCATGCGGAAACATTCAAATCTCAACAGAAGACATAATTACTTTATGGTCCGCATTCAGACCTGCAATTTGGTTATGAAGACATAACATAACTTGTTTTGGACTCAAGGACTTGAGACTCGACAGCTTGGCGCTCGAGTTTAGTTTTGGTTTATTAATCATTTGGGTGAAAATAATTAAGTTGATCTCTGTCTCTCATTTCAAGTCAGTTCTCTTCAGCTGCTCAAATTAACTAATTTTAGACTCTCTTTATATGTTTCTGATAATAAATGCCGTTTCCTCTTCTCCGTATGTGTGTAGATGTGGGGTGTCTCCATCCATGGCCTCCTCCAGGTGACCTCCAGTGACCTCAGTCACTCCTGACTGCAGCTTTAAACTCCTGATCCACCAGAAGACGTCTGCAGGGTGAGACCAGTTAAACACACCCACACACTGTATGAGACCAGTTAAACACACACACACACACACACACACACACACACACACACTGTATGAGACCAGTTAAACACACCCACACACTGTATGAGACCAGTTAAACACACACACACACACACACACACACACACACACACACTGTATGAGACCAGTTAAACACACACACACACACACACACACTGTATGAGACCAGTTAAACACCCACACACTGTATGTGATTACTGCAGAGAAGACTGGCTGCCTGGCTGGTTTTAACTGCACCAACAGCAGTGTATTCCAAAACTTCCTCAGACGCTTTCTTTTAGAGCTGCAACGATTAATTGATTAATTGTCATCTATTAAATTAATCGGCAACTATTTTGATAAACGATTATTTGGTAATTTGAGTAATTTTTTAAGTCAAAATTCTCTGATTCCAGCTTCTCAAATGTGAATATTTTCTGGTTTCTTTACTCCTCTATGACAGTAAACTGAGTATCTTTGAGTTTGAGGACGTCATCTTGGGCTTTGGGAAACACTGATCAACATTTTTCACCATTTTCTGACATTTTATAGACCAAACAATTAATCAAGAAAATAATCGACAGATTAATCGACAATGAAAATAATCGTTAGTTGCAACCTTTCTTTGTTTTACCAGCAAATTTGAATTTTCACAAGAGGAGTATATGAACTAAATCTCATCAAGAATACATACAAAACATCCTTGTCTTGTGTATTTTCTATGAGAATATTGTTCTTTTAATGACGGATATATTGGGTAAACATTAGAGACACAACGATTAGTTGACTAAGTCAATTGATAGAAAATTAATCACCCACTATCTTGATAATCTTTACAGTATATTTTCAAACAAGAATGCCAAACTTTATCTGGTTCCAGCTTCTCAAATGTGATGTATTTCTTCATCATATAAGACAGTAAATTGAATATGAATATGATTTTTGCACTCACCTTGTGGATTTAATTTAATACCTTATAGTTATTTATTCTTTATTATGTGCATTCCTTATGGAAAATTGGACCGAAATAAATTATTACTGCTTATTATTACTACTAATGTTTAATTAATCAGCATGTCAGCTACTGTTGAATGCTCCCTCTCCACTTTATTCTCTGCCTCTATATCCCAATTCAACTATAAATGTACAAAATGACGGGAATGCTGCTTTCCTGCTGTCCTTAATGAGTCAGTGGTCAAATCAGTTGTGCAGTGAATAGAGAAAACCAGAAACAGAGATGCAGAATAAATCGTCATCATGCAGGGAAACATCCGTGTATCTGAGTGAATCTCAGGTATGTGAAGCTGAGATGAGAGCAGAGTAAAGCAGCTCCGCTCCTCTCTCCATGGATGACACTGAATGGAAGCTAAATTTAGCTTTCCTATATTTAGAGCATCGCCCTCGATAAAAAAATTCAAGCACACGGAGAGATGAAAGCTCTGATTTTGTGCTCATTTAGGCCACAGATTCACACACACATGTGAAATGTACAGGCGTTATATATTGTACGCGCCGGTTAGCCGTCAAATGTTGTTAGTGGTGATGGCTCCGTATCTCACTCATGTCATTCTCCTTCTCAATGAATCTACACTCGTACATTATTTTTGTTTTATTATCTTCCCCTCCTTGTTTCTAAATGCTCAGTAGAAGATAAAAATCAACGTCTCACATTGTGAATTTTCACATGAGTCACCTTCATATTAGTTCTTACAGTACGACAGCTAATTGAGCTGATTATATTTTGATTGAAGCTCACAGGAGAGCTCCATTCAAGCAGCTGGATCAGCTTTAACTGACGAGAACTAAATTATTGCTCAGTGAATGGGCAGTCTTGATGTTTAATATGTGCTTTGGGAGTCTGCAACAATCCATGTAATTAAAATGAAGGGATAAAGATTAAGTTAAGGTTGTATTTCCCTGTGCACTACTGAGGTGAATGTATTAGTTTATTACACGGCCTTGTTGAATACTTGATTCTGATTGGTTAATCACGGCGTCTGTTATCTCTTTATAACAGTCCGTTGCTATGTATAACAGACCGTTACTATGGGCGCAGTTCTGATGTCAGACTCCGGAGGACCGTTTTTGTATCAAATTATTGATTTCTTAAGTAAGTAGCCGTGTAAAAAGCGGGATAATGTACAGCGAGCCGGTCATTGTTGTGAAAGAAACCCCTTCAGGGTAATGAGAGACCCCTCCGCTTCCTGTGGGGGTTTCTTTCACAACAATGACCGGCTCGCTGTACATTATCCCTTACAGGTTAAATATATTATCCATCATAAATCTAGAGAAGATGTGGATGCAGAGAATATGAAGAGGAGATTTAGAAGTATTTAGACAATTTAGATCTGGCATGTTTTGTTTTTTTAATCACAAATTTTAGTAAGAAACTTCATTGTCCACGATGTGGAAAATTGTCTTTGGCTTCACCACAATCAACATGAATTACACATTTTCACATTTTATTTATTCATTCAATATATTCTGAAAATATTATCTCGATACTTTATGGTGTAAATGTTGTTTAAAACCCTCTTCTACACTGTCAGGTTTGTAATTCGTACCTTTTATTTTAATTTAGTTAGGATTTTTTGCCTATAAACACTCCCATTTTCAAGATGTTTAGTTAACAAAAATATCTGAATTAGCTTTAAAAAGCCCAACATATAAAGTCAGGAGATCACGAATGTCACCTGCATCACATTTCATGGCTATCCATCGTAGAGTTGCTGAGATATTTCAGTCTGGACCAAAGTGGCGGACCAACCAACAGATGGATAACGCCATCTCTAGAGCCGCACCGTTAGCATGGCTGAATAAAGGACTCCAAATAATACTTATTTTCATTATTGCTTAAGTTTTCATTTATTATTCCGATGAATCAGTTAATGGTTTTGTCTATAAAGTGTAACAACATTGTGAAAAAATGCTGATCATGATCCCAGAGCTCATCTTTAAATGTCCTGTTTTGTCCAACCAACAGCGAAAGCAGCAATCCTCACATTTGAGAAGCTGAAACCAGCAACGGTTTGACTTTTATTTCTTGATAAATGTCTTAAAATGGATCTAAGGTTTAAAGTAACAATTGATATCATTATTATTTTATCTGTGGATTATTTTTTTCAATTAATTGACAAATTGTTTATTCTAAAAAAGGCCAGGAAATTTTGGAAAATGCCAAAATAACTAAAAATAAGGATTTTTCAGGTATCAAATTTATGTCCTACTATTGCTTGTTTTGTTTTTCTAAACCCAAACAATACTCATTTTACAATGATATATAACCACACTGCTTGATTAAAGACTTCAGTAATTAAACAAGCTATGTATTATTGAATGAAACCATTTCTTTAAAAATGATCCTGAAATCAGTTCAAAGCTGATTTCTCAAATTCACCACATCATATTTCCATCTTTCAGAAATGTTATGCCAGTTTGAGTTGATGTATCATCTTCATGTCTTCATCTATCAAATGCATGCTGGGAACTGTCTCCCTGTTAGTTCTGTCTGGCTCTCTGGCCATTCATCCATTTACCCATCCATCTGTCCACCTATTTGTATCTACATTTTCTCCCCTCCTTCCTCCAGGATCTCTCCCCTCTCCCTCCCTCTCATCCTCTTGTTAGCGCTGCTGAATTATTTATCGTCAGACGGTGGGCTCGGCTGCTGAGCCAAGAGGAGATGGAGAGCTAGGAGCGAGGCAAAAGATGGAGAGAGAGAAGGGAAGTATGGAGGTGTCCGACGCTGCAGGAAGCCGTGAGTCAGCAGGGAGAGAAAGACCCGGTGGGAGGGAAGCTGGAGAGAGTTCATAGATAGCTTTAGGTGATACGACGAGAGAGAGAGAGAGAGAGAGAGAGAGAGAGAGAGGCGTCAAATGCCTCCCGGTGCGCTGGTGAACGTGCGTGTGCATGCGCCTATCGATTTGAGCAGAGGAAGGTCATGGAGCAGAGAGGAGATTAGCAAACTAGACTCGGAGCTAACGCCTCCTCTGAATAGCAGCTAGACAGAAAAAGAGGAGCCAAATAAAGAGAGAGAGAGAGAGGAGGCGAAGGACGAGAGGAGCTTCTCCAGCATGGGGGAGAGCTATATGTACCAGCGACTCCCCTACACCAGAGGAGAGGCGGAGGGGGAGGATGAGGACGAAGAGGAGACAGACGGGAGGATCAGAGAGAGTGGCGGGGGACAAATGGTAAAATGTGAAGTTGTGGATGGACGTGCAGTGATTCTTCTTCTCTCTCTGTAATTACAGTATGTGTGTGTAGATGCTGTGTGAGGATGCAAGTGTGTTTGTGATGGTGTGTGTGTATTGATGGTGATGGAAGAGCTGCAGCTACAGACTACATATAGTCCTTTTTGTTTTAATTTAAATGAATCGTTTAGTCCCGGTAGTCCCCAACCTGCTGGGCCCTGTACTTCAGCCTAACATGCTGTTAACCGGCTCAAATAATGCTGTTTATTCTCATCTAATCTAATGTGTTGATGTGTTAATCCTGGATGAAGTTATCTGCAGTAACAGCGCGCTCTTATTTTGAATTAAAGGCTAAATGAGTAGAGAGTTGAAACCGTGATCAGTGTTAATATGTTTGGTTGAGGGCTGATCATGTGATTGCATAAAGGTATAGGTGTGTTAAAGGGACATAAGTCTCATTTTATGTGGCCTGAAAAGTGAAGCCAATGCTGAAGTGCCTTAAACCTGCATTCTTTCTAACAGCCAGCAGGGGGCGGCGACTCTGGTTGCAAAATGAAAGTCAAATTGTATAGAAGTCTATGAGAAAATGAGCCTACTTCTCACTTGATTTATTACCTCAGTAAACATTGTAAACATGAGTTTATGGTCTCAATCACTTGTTTACTAAACACACAGTTAAAATCAGAATCTTGTATGTATGCACCGATGGCGATTTGTCCTCACATGTATAGTAACCCAAGGTAAACGTGTGTGTGTGCGTGTGTGTGTGTGCAGATGCAGTGCGAGGAGGGGACCGAGTGGCTGCTGGAGCTGCTGACAGATGTGCAGCTGCAGCAGTACCTCCTGCGGATCCGCGACGAGCTCAACGTCACGCGACTCTCCCACTTCGACTACGTCAAGAATGAAGACCTGGAGAAGATCGGCATGGGACGCCCGGGTACGTTCTATCAGTACCGGCTCCCATTTTACTAAAGACGACTGTATAGAAGGAATATTTAGAGCATAATACATTCAAGTTTATTCATGCTTTATGTAAGTCCTCAGTGTGAATTAGCTCAAATTGGAAATACAAGATGTTTTCTTTGTTTGTGATTGTGTCGGAGCAGGTCAGAGGAGGCTTTGGGAGGCAGTCAAGAGGAGAAGAGCCCTTTATAAACGCAAGTCCTGGATGAGCAAGGTGCAAAAACACACACACACACACACACACACACACACACACACACACACACATAGGCAGTGTCCGAAATCATATACTAGCACCAGCACTGCATACTCAATATGTGTACTATCATTCAACATCCTTTTGTGTGAATAAACAGTAGTATGTGTCTTTTTGGACACACTGAGCAGTAATTACCACGTCACTTCCTGAGAGCCTCCTTGCCGGTTGGAGACATGTAACCATGGTAACCCATACCTACCTCATGTGACCAAACGATGATTTGAGAGAATCATCAAGTCTCAAGTAATTTAAAAACTACATTACGCCCTGTATCAGTGAAATCTTACTAACACCTCAACTGAAGAGTTTTGGAATTGGTTTCACACACACAAATATTTTGCTTATTGCAAAGACAGTTTTTCACAAATTTCCAAAGAGTGATTAGTTAAATATCACATTGCTTTTATTGCATACAGTCTTTTATTTGGTAACATTTACTCTCTGACTCCATAACCCCCAATGTCTCACCACCTGCTGAACAAAAGTTTGAATGCCAAATGAGATAAATTACATTAATTCATATTAAACTGACTGTCAACTGTGACTGTGTATATTTAAAGAAATGGATAAATGTAAAATGGATCTTATATAATGACAATATATACAGTATATTTTTTTTATTTTAGCAAAACACCAGAGCAGCTTGTTAACCTCATATTTTAGTAAAAGGCAAATTAAGTTGTACTTGGAGAGAAAACCTCAACCCTTAATGGAACAAATTGAAGACTACCGCCGTCTGCAGCACTGCGACGTTCCCTAAAAGAAACAAATTAATAACAACATTATTCAGAGCAACATATAGTGAGATTTCAGAGATTTTAATATCTTTAAAGTAAACAATAAGCTGGCTGCTTCACCGTCACCGTCTCAAACAATAAACTAGACTTTCCCCTGTGACGGGAATTCTAACTTAAGGTATATTGGATGTAGTTTGTATTGATGTAGTTTTGGTTTTAAGATTTTAGTGTTAAGTTTAATATTAATATATATTATAACATATATTATTAGTTAAATGTATTTGTCATCTTATTATCCTGCATTTTGGAAATAGGTGTTTTCACTTTTCCATGTTATCCCTTGGATGCATAAATAAATCAAATAAAAAATCTTTCAGTTTATGAGGATTAGAATAGCAACCTACAGTCACCGGTTTCTGCTCCTGGACTCGTAGGTGTTTCCGGTTAAACGCCCCGACGCCGACCCCCAGCAGCCCGTCCCTCAGGGGGCGTCGTCCGGCGCGGCACCGGCCAACAGCGAGCCGGCAGCCTCGCTCACCTGCCTGATCAGAGAGTCGGAGCTGCAGCTGTTTGAGCGGCTGGGAGACGGCACATTTGGGGTGGTGCGGAGAGGAGAGTGGACCGGACCCAACGGCAGAGTGGTGAGACGCAGAGACACAGAGTGGAAACACCAACAAGGAAACACATGACATGGCGTTGATTGTGCAGAGTGTATGAAATGTCTGTCTTTCTAGTTGTCGGTGGCGGTGAAGTGTCTGAAGGCCAGTGTGTTGGACTCTGACGGTCTGGACGATTTCATCAGAGAGGTGAACGCCATGCATTCGCTGAGCCACCAGAACCTCATCCGGCTGTACGGCATCGTCCTCACACAGCCCATGAAGATGGTAAAACACATTCATTCTCAAACATGTTCATGCAAAAGTAGGATAGATAATAATGAGTGGAGTGTTTTATTTCCTGTGTGTTTGTGTGTAGGTGGTTGAGCTGGCCCCTCTGGGTTCTCTGTTGGATCGTCTGAGAAAGCGTCAGGGTCACATCCTCATCTCCTCTCTGTGTAACTACGCCGTGCAGGTCAGTTAAACACCAACAAGATAAAACACACAAAGCTATCAGATAAATGTAGTGGAGTAGAAGTATTGGGTTACATAAAATGGAGATACTCAAGTAGAAGTTCCTCAAATGTATATTTAAGTAAAATACTTGAGTAAATGTATTTAGTTCCATTCCTTTACTGTCTCTTTCTGACTCTGAATGGGTGTGTAGGTGGCGTGCGGCATGGCCTACCTGGAGCAGAGGCGTTTCCTCCACAGGGACCTTGCCGCCCGCAACGTTCTGCTGTCCACCAATGAAACGGTGAAGATCGGAGACTTTGGCCTGATGAGAGCGCTGCCAACACACACTGACCAATACATCATGGAGGAGGGCCACAAGATCCCTTTCCCGTGGTGAGAAGAGTGTCTTGGTCGCACTAAATAATGTGTCAGTTTGTAGTTTTGTAGCCGAGCTCCAGTGATTCAAACAGTTCTTTTCCTCTCTGTCTCCGTCCTCGTCTCTCTCCAGGTGTGCTCCGGAGTCTCTGAAGTCCCGTACTTTCTCTCACTCGTCTGATACCTGGATGTTCGGGGTCACTCTATGGGAGATGTTCACCCACGGACAGGAGCCGTGGCTGGGCCTTAATGGGAGCCAGGTGCATGCATATGCACACACACATCTTTTATAGTTTACCATAAAAGTTCAGGGAGGAAGAAATTCACATTTTGGATAATATTCTTGCATATTATGTTTTCTGAAAAAGCTTAACGCACAAAACAATTGCAGCTTCTCATAAAAATCCACCATGTAATAATGATGCTTCTGTTATTTATGTGTGTGTTTACAGATCCTCCACAAGGTGGACGTGGACGCCGAGAGGCTGACGAAACCAGACGACTGTCCTCAGGATATTTACAACGTCATGCTGCAGTGCTGGAGCCCCAAACCTGAGGACAGGCCGACCTTCATCGCCCTCAGAGACTTCCTGCTGGAGGTAGCACCGTAGTTTTAGTCTAAACGAGATCCATCTTACGAGAGTTTCCCAAACTCGTGGGTTACCTTCTAGACACGACCATTTCTGAACCATCTCTGTTTAAACAAACTCAATCAGATTCCACTCATAAACTCCACAGAAATACCTCTAAAGGGGTAGTTCAGGTGTTTTGAAGTGGGGTTGTATGAGGTACTTATCCATAGTCAGTGTATTACCTACAGTAGATGGCGGTCGGCACGCCCCCAGCTTGGAGAAACAGACAGGAGTTACCGTACAGAAGCAAAGCAATGTACTGCTGTGGACGTGGGCAGCAGGAAAACGCATTTTAGACACCTAAAAGAAAGGCTCACACTTAAAAAAATCAATATCAGTTGTTGTATCCATCTATGCTCTCGCCAAAGCAATCAGACTCCATTGAAAAAAAAAAGTAATTTTACCTCACAGAACAAGAGAGCTGCTCGTCTACCGCTGCCTCGATCGGTTAGTTTGTTGCGTGCCGACCGCCATCTACTGTACGGTTCTGACTATGGATAAGTACCTCATACAACCCCACTTCACCCCAACTATCCCTATAATTATACAAATAAGAGATTTGATTTTTCTAACTCATGAAAATCAATCTAAATCTTGCACATGACATCATATTTACCACTAAATGTGTTCTCGTTGCTCCACAAAGTAGTTTGGCAGCAAAGTGATGCACCGGGCAAACAAAGGACAATAAAGGGAAAGCGAGTGGAAACAAATAAATCACCATTATACACTATGACATGACGTGTTTGTCTCTAACGATCCTGCTGGTGCCAGTAATAAATCATCAGACTCTAACTGTACATGTTTACGTGTTCTGCAGATCATGCCGACGGATATGAAAGCTCTGCAGGACTTTGAGGAGGACGACAAACTCCAGATTAAAATGAACGATGTCATCACCATCATAGAGGGAAGGTGAGTTTGTTATGCAACACATGCAGAGGAATGCCATTTAATTATTGTACACAAAGCAGTGTTTTAACATTACTGGTTTTGAAAGTAATGTGCGTACTCGGAGTGAAGGTCATTCCTGCAAGACAACAAATGCATCTTTTGTTGACATTGGATTCCTCGCATTGTGGAAAATTACTGCAATTACTGACTCATTATAGAAAGATTGTGGCTTCTTTGTGTGTGTATCATAGCCTAAATGAAAACCAACAAGTTAACAATTATTATTGCTTGATTTATACAAGTGTATTCATGTGACAGTGTTGCACTCGGGAAAGTCTCACTATTGTTAAATTGTGTTGAATGTGAGGATACAGATTATACAAGCAATCAACATGTCATGTGGTTAACAGAGTAGAAGGTAGTTTCTTCATTATCTTCTTTGTGTGTTTTCAGGGCAGAGCACTTCTGGTGGCGAGGTCAGAACAAGGGGACGCTGCGTGTCGGTCAGTTTCCGCGTCACGTGGTGACGTCAGTTGCCGGCCTTTCCGCCCACGACATCAGCCAACCGCTCAAACACTCCTTCATCCACACCGGACACGGAGACACGGACCCTCACAGGAGCTGGGGACATGCAGATCGCATCGACAGGTTAATAATACTCACTTAGTTTAATTCATATAATGTGACTTTCATACAGTGGAATGGAATGGTGGTAAGGTTCAGACCTCCCTCTCTTTATAATGTCCAACTACAAAAACACACTATTAACTGTGGAAAACAGCCGGCGTGCTGCGTGCTGAACCCGTGTGATCACAGAGGTTTGAGGTTCATCTGTGCTAATTTCCACATTTTCATGCTGGTTGTTGGTGTAGTCATAAACTCTCAGCTTCTGGGGTGAACTAATTCAAATATTTTGCAAGAAAAAGGCAAAAAAATAATAAAGAAAAATCAGAATAAATAAACATTAACATTGTGTAAAAGTAACAGATTGCTACTTTCTTATTCCTGTAATTATCTTTTGACCCCGTCAGATCTACCTTGAACGACAGATTTCCCTTTGATAGAGTGAATATTAAACGAAAAACAGCTATTTAGCAACAAACTCTAGTACATGTATATGACTATATACTATCAAGCTTGAACCATGTGCTGTTGTACTGCTTATACTGTAACTCTCCACTGGAGAGCAGCAGTGCGTCAGTTCACCAACAGATGATAGACTTGTTGAGCAACTGCTGCAAGAATAGAAAAAAGCCTCAATGCTCAAATCAACATTTCTACTGGCAGCAACATAACAAATATCTATTGGCTGTAGGACAAGAAATAATAGGTTATTACTTCACCTATATATAAACATGTTCCTCATATAAACTAATGCTGAATTAATTCATGACTACAACTTTATTCCATTAAAGCTGAAGAAGGCGAGATTAGTTATCTCTCAGAACACTTGAATTACAATATGCTGAAAGGTTATTATGGATTTTTTGCTCAATGATGCCAAAAATATCCTGCCTACTGCCACTTTAAATCAAATGTACTTGTCTGCTCCCTTCCAGTCTGTACTTGGGGAACCCCATGGACCCTCCTGACATCCTTGGGATGGACTCGGGCATCCCGAGGCCGACCAAACTCCCCAACCGCTCCAAGAGTAAGAAACACATACTGTAGACTCAGTGGTGGAATGTAACCAAGTACATTTACTCATTGCAACATTTGTCTGACAGCTGTAGTTACTTTTCAGATTACAATTTCTCATTTTGTTTCTGATAAACTAAAGGATTAAGTGTTCCTTTATGCGTTGATAAAAATCCCCTACTTCTTAAGATACATCATCTATACTCTTTGATCAGCTGGAAAATGCATGAAAAGTTTAGAGATCCGTGGTTATCACAGGACAGCGACACTACAAACGTATGATGATCTTATAGACCATGATGCATTGCTGTAGATTAAACCAGCCAACAGTATATAAAGGAGTTACAAACATCTACCGCAGTAAAATGCAACATTAATGCAGCAGTAATATGAATCCAGAAACATCCGATATAATAGTAAAACACTGACAGGAAACATTTTACGAATTGAAATTTCAAAGGAGAACTGTCTGTTGCATTGTTGTCAGAGAAGTGAGTATTTTAATTTAGCATGTTTCCTTAATCTCTGAGGACATGTAATGGTCATTTTATGATATATTACAGTAAATATAGCTTCACATTCATGTAGAAAACTGATATCATTCTTCTGTTATTTTAATGCAAACTAAATGCCTAAAACTCTCTTCATCAGAGCAACCTCCTCCTCGTCCTCCTCAACCTGCCGTCCTGCTGAAGAGTAAGTGTTCCTCTTCTTCTTCTGTGTCAATCTGTCCTTTTAAATACAAGCTTCTGTCTCCTGACTCCGGCGTTTACATGTGTGTGTGTGTTTGTGTGTCCAGAGCCGTTCTACGACTGCGTGATGGACGATTACGACGACGACGCTGACGACACCAGCACCTCGTCGGGGCTGAAGAGGCTGGGAGTGTCCCTGGGGCTGAAGCTCCGACCGTGGGAGGGGTCCAGCGGCGTGCGCTCGGCCAAGAGCGAGGTGTCGCTCATCGACTTCACCGATGACAGCTTCAGCTCCACCACGCCCTCGCCGCTCACTGAGACGCGGCAGCCGGATGACGACACACTGAAGGTGCAGTAAAAATACTTTAACTTTAAAGAAGAGTAAAAGCTACTCATTTTACTACTTTGTCTATTTGCTTCTGCAGATTTCTCCTAAATTCACCAAAAGTCATCATTAGATAATGCCTACTTTGCATATTTAAACATAACATCTCAGAAAACTTGTATACAAAAATAATTGTCTTAATCAACTGGGGAAATTTCATAGTGGTATCTGTTAGTTATATTTTTACCTGATTCACCTGTAGTGTCTTCAAAATGTATGGAATTTTACAATCCATATCTTTAAAGGCCGTTTTCTCAGACTCTGAGCCAGAAACCTCCACTTCAGCAGCACTTACATCCACCAAACCTTCCAGTTTCATTCCTATCTGTATTCTGAAGGTTTCTACTGAGTGCTTTGTTCATTCATTCTGATTTATAGAACATTTTATTCCTAGAAAACACGGCAAAAATAGTTTTTTTCTTATAGCTGTTGACAGTATTTTCTGTATTCACTGTGACGGTGTGAAGGATGATGAACATTTTCTGAAGCACCACATACTGTTTCACATTCATTCATTGTCACAGCTGCAATCACAGGATAGCGAGCGGTTTTACATTCCCACGCATGATGTCACATCTGATCTGGTGATCTCAGCTACCTTTTGACCCTCCGGTTCTCCCGTCGCACGCCAACACACGCAGAACGCAATTGTGTTCCGGCATTACGTAACCTTTAAAGTCAAGTCAAAGGCCACCTCGCACTTTCGTATTCTGAAAAGGAAGTCCAGCCTTTAGCCTTTGGCTAAGAAATGCTTTGAATAGGTTCAACTTTTGTCCTTTGATGAGCCCAGGGCGGGTGCATTGTGATGGATTTGAGCTCATTGATTGATCATTTGCACATTTTCAAGCTTTAGTGGTTCACTTTGGGTTTCACAGGAACTTTTCCTCTTTTCTCTTTCTCTCTCTCATCTTCTGGCTTCCTTCAATCATCTCATCTAAGCTAGAGTTTGGATGGAGTTCTGATATGTTGTTTATACATGTTTGCAACCTAAAAAATGTTGCTATCTTTGCCTTTTGTGAAGTTGTTTAGTTGTAATCAAACAAGCTCGCGTCGTTTGTCTCATCACTGTCTCTCACCTTCTCCATCCTTCTCATCCTAAGGACACTCCGTCCATCCTGGACTGGCCTCTCCCTCAGCCGGCGTACGACGAGGTTACTACGGAGCTCGAGGACCAATCGGAGGACCAGGAGGTGCGGTCTATCAACAAGGGATTCACTGAGGAGACCGCGGTCACGCCCGGCGCCAATATGGCGTGCAGGAGCGAGTCGCAGTCGGCTGACCTCTTCCAAGAACTACAGAGAGAGGTGGAGAAAGTGATGTTTTTTCTCTCTCCGTGACGATAAACACAAACACATGTTAATACTTCTCTGTCTGTCTTTGTGGGTGCAGGTGATGGTGAAGCTGCAGGTTCCCATGGCAACGGGCCGCTCCCTCCCCTCCTCCCCCCTCCCCATACCCCTGGCTCCGTTGGGCCCCCACCGACAGATCTACCTGCCTCCTCCCTCCCCCACCTCCACCTCGTCCTTCTCCTGCTGCTTCGAGGACCGGCCCGTGCTGCCTCCTCGCAGCCCCGTCCCCCCGATGCGTCCCTCCAAGCGCAACATCACCGCCCGCACCTCCCACCCGCCGGCGCGCTCCAGCTCCATCTCCCTGGGCGACGACGTAGACACGCCCCCTCAGATCCCACCCAGAGACCACGCCTACTCTCAGCCAGGCTCCCGCTCCTCCTCTCCCCTCCCGCTGGTGCCGCCGATGTCCTCCTACCCCATTGTCCTGCCTCCTCCTCCCCTCTCCGTCTCCCCACGCCGCTCGTCCGGACTCCTGGGTCCGCTTCTGTCCTCCAACGCGTCTTCCCCCCAGCCTCAAGCCACATCACATTCCTCACGGCCCGTAGCTCGTGGTTCCTCCTACTCATCCAGCTCCTTACTGGATCCTCTTGCCTTTCGTGAGGGGCGTGGCCTATCCTCGCTGATTGACAGCTCCCAGAACTCTACTCCCGCCCCGTTGCCGGAGCGACCAGCTTTTCTGGAAAGGTGTGTTTCTGATATGAAACACTGTCTAACTAGTTCGGTTAACCAGCAAGGTGTCCTGGATCTAGCTCCCTATTAATAATAAACCATATGTTGTTTCAGATATGGAGCAGCCAATATGGCGGCAGTCAAACCCATGATTCAGCATCCCGGCGGCGCCAAACCAAACTCCTCCTACAACAACAACAATGGGCGAACTGCAGCTCCCAGCATGCAACAGGAGCAGAGCGTTGCACAGGTACGGGAGAGGAAAATATATTTTTTTTCTCTTTTCCTCCTTATTCAAATATCATCACATTGTTTTTTCTTTTCTTATATGCCACACGCAGACAAATCAGTCACGTAACTTTCTGATAACATTTAAAAGTTCCTCTTCAATTAAATCCCCGTATTAATCATTAGTTTTATAAGCAGCAGATTCTCATCATTGTCAAACTTTATCTCTTGTTCCTCCTCTGTCTGGATGAATGATTGTTTTTATGTTAATTTAGGATTAAATTAAGAACATCATTAACTTTATTACTAGTTTCCTCACAGTTGGACGGAGTGTGTATTTGACTGCGTAAACTTCAAAGTGCTTTTGGTTAATTAGAAAATCTGTTGCACTTGATGATGAATTGCAAATTTGAATTATTGTACAAGTGACTGAGCAAGTTTATTAAAACTGTAAATCTGAGTGTTTTCTCACTAAATTATCATTTTACGTATATTATTATATTATGAATAATTGTGTAAATATTGTAAACGAAGCATTTCTACTTGTTCAACGCTTTGTTTACAAATTCGGGGAAACTTTTTTTATCCTTATATGATAGTTACTGTTGTTGAAAATACAAACAATCCACATGTCCAGTAGTGTGTCTTTTAACTCTAATCCTTCATTCATAATAAATTCATGGTGTGATTGACAGGTCCAAGGAGCGGTGCACGGTGTCACGCTGGAGGAGTGTCTGGCAGCTCTGCAGAGTCACAACTGGAGCGTCCCTGAGGCCGTAAATCACCTGAAGGTATCTGTCTGCATATCTGTTTTGTTGTTGAGTAAATGTTGTTACCAGGTAGCTTAAAACAAAAAAGTTAAATAACATTTGCTACAAAGTTAAAGAGGACCTATTATGCTTGTGTGTTTTTTCCCTTTTCTTTAGTGTGTTATATAGTTGTTTGTGCATGTAAAAGGTCTGCAAAGCCCAAAGTCCAAATCAAATACTCTGCCCTACAGAAACACTGCTCCTGAACTGCCTGAAATGCCTCATTTGAAGTCCCGCCTTTTCTTCCGTAACGTGGTGATGTCACCAAGTAACACATTTGCATAATAACTTCCTAGCGGCTAGTTTGGCATGCCCTCACACAAAGCTAGTTAAGGCGGAGCTGGAGCAGAGTCCAAAGAGTTTGGTTTGGTTGACCAATCAGTGTGCTGGAGCACAGCCGTTATGAGAAAAATAGATTCAAGATTCAAGAACTTTATTGTCATTATGCAAGCATAACAACATTGCATTTCCCCCTCATATGGTGCATTGTATTAAAAAAAGACTACACACAAATGATGTAATGAATAAATAAGGCATGAATAAGATAAAAGATTGATAGTAAATATCAGCAAAAAAAAGTGTAGTATCATGAGCAAAATGAGCAATATGAGTTTAATAAAATAACGCTAAAATACAACTAGCAAGTAAAGCAAATAAACCGTTTTTGAACAATAAAGCATGTAAACATGTTCTAGTTCAAACCCAAAATACACATATGAAAATGAACATTATAGGTCCTCTGTAACATAAAAATATAAAATGAGCAGAAATTTCTCCTGTGATTTTAAAGTTTTTGCACTCTTACAACGAAAACTGTGATTACCATAAATTAAGTTTGATATGAAACGCAGAACTGTGGATACAGTAAATTCCCACAGCTATTTTTCTCCAGAAAGGAGCAGTTGATTTTGGCAAGAATTCCCAGGAAATACCGGGATCTCATCCAAACTCAGAGTACACACGCCCCAATAACAGAGCACAGCCCCAAAAAAGTAGATGATACTGGGTGATACAAAAATGAAGGGTGTGAGTGGAGCAAAGGACACGAAACAATTACGCAATTATGCCAGAACACTAATGTCAAAATTTTAAACATTTATTGCAGCAATACGCATTTTATTTTGGCGGTGTGTCTCTGCTCATGTGATGCTCTGGACAAAATCTGAGCAAACTTGACACACAGATTGTCCCTGAGCTCACAAAACTCCCCCTGACAGAGCCTGAGATACACAACAGTTAATGAAACCAAAAGCAAAATAAAGACAAGCATTCAAAATTCACTAACAAGTAAATGGTAATGCAGATGGAGGCTGAGGAGGTAGAAAGCAGGCAGTGTAACAGCGAGGATACAGAGCTCAGTGTTGTTGTATCGATTCTACCCAGATACTCAGCTAAAACAGACACAGGACGATAAAAATACATATAAGACATAAAATGTCCTCTTGCTGTTTGTGTCGTAGACGGAGCAGTTGTTTCGTCTGGGTCTACGGTCGAGAGCCGAGTGTGAGGAGCTTCTGCAGCGCTGCCAGCTGAACCTGGAACAGGCCAGCAAGCTCATGCTGGACACATACGGACCACATCGAAACAGGTAAGTTAAACTAAACAAAAAAACAAGAAAAACAGCTGCCCACTTTGTAAAGGCTCTTATGCAAGTTTTATGTAGTCAGTCTGCGAAATAAAAACAATGCCAGTCTGTATACTGTTCAGTATGTAGCAGCTGTTTTCTGTGTGTTTTCTGAGTTTGATGCAGCGATAGTTACAAAACCCTCCCACGTTTCTCTGACAACACAACCACATAAGGGATGACTCGTCCGACCCGTCTGTCTGGTGTTCTTAAGAGCTGTTTTGTCTGCCCACATGCTGTCACAGCTTCTCTGAGAAGTTTTGCATTGTTTTCTTCAGTCAGTTTATTGGTTGTCACATTTTTAAGTCTGATGGTTGTTTGAAAGCAGAACAAGTGGGACATTTTCCTTTTGTCAAAAACAAGTATGGTGTGCCTCAGGGGTCCATTTTGGGACCTTTTTTATTCTCCTTATATGTGATTTTTCTGGGTCACATTATCTGCAGACCTGGTATCTCTTATCACCAATGACATTCAATGGTACTTTGACTTGCTGCAAACTGCATGTGATTATCATAATGTGGGCATGTCTGTAAAGGGGAGACTCGTGGGTACCCATAGAACCCATTTTCATTCACATATCTTGAGGTCAGAGGTCAAGGGACCCCTTTGAAAATAAAACAGTTTTTCCTCACCAAAATTTAGCGCAAGTTTGGAGCGTTATTTAGCCTCTTTCGCGACAAGCTAGTATGACATGGTTGGTACCAATGGATTCATTAGGTTTTCTAGTTTCATTTGATACCAATATCTCCACTCTGGTTTTAAAACTCAGTCTGCTACAAACTAAAAATCACAAATTGCGTTAATACGTCAAAGAAATTAAATAAAAAATCAAACAAAATTTGCGTTATTATCACGTTAACTTTGACAGCCGTATTTTTTTACTAAACTTAAACAAGTAGTTTTGTTTCATGTTTGTTTTGTTTTGTTTCAATTTACAACGTTAACCACGTGTTTAAATGTGCGACCGTAATCCGGGATAAAACATTTTTCCCTCGAAACGTAATTGACAACGCCGTTTAGTTGTATGGGAATGCAATTATTGTAGGAGACAGGATTGTAATTTCCTGCAGGTACATCATAAAGGTAGTAATTTGATGCATTGTTACTATAGAAACTGTTATCAGTGCAACTTTAAATGTTTCCTCTTTTACACTATCCTAAATTTGGGTGAAAAAAAATCAGAATTTTCCCTTCCTCAAACACTTCAGTCGAGGATTTTACAGTTACATAATAGATTTTCTCACCCTGCACATACAGTATGATGCCGTCTCTCTCTGTATGTCTCACAGGAAGTGACCTCAAGAGGACAAACTTAGCGGTAATCGAGCGCTTACGAGTTCCTGATGTTATTCGGATCATCGCGCCGACACTGACCTGCCTGGATGACTCACCGCTCCGAGCGCTCGAGACGATGCTTTTTAATGAACGGAGGAACATGAAGCAGTAGACTGTACTGTGAATACCTGCTGTTACCTGCTGTGTCATACACACACACGCATGCTCATCATTAGCTAACAGGGCAGCTTGTTGAATGACTCACATTTACTTGAACATTTATGTTTTTTTATTATTATTATTATTATTATTACCTGAATAATGAGAAGTTTCTGCTGATAGCTACGGCGTGTGTGTCTGCTGTGAATGCGTGCATGTCCAGGTGTGTGTGCACATAAGCTTACATTTATGTTTAAACACTGTAAATGCCCACGCCTTTCTGCTGTTAATGAATATCAAATCAGGGAAATGTCAGCTAGCGATATGGTTGTATGTTTTTATGATAAGATGCTGTATTGTTTCGCACTTTACTGAGTGTGTCGACACACGAGCGGATATTTTTGAGGACACATTAACTGCTGGTCAGAATAAGATTTATCTAGTTGGCGAAGTGATAAGATACTGATATGGACTGAAAGCATATCAGGTATTATTAATGTACCATTTGTTGTTGTAAACATAAGCTTTGTAGGCTTTATAAAGACGTGAATTTGTAGGCAATAAGATGCCAAAACAAAAAATGTGAAGATATCTACCATCTCCTTATGAACACAGGGTGTTAGGCACAGTTGGACCTCCACAAGTTAGATATTTAATTAACCTAAAATTGATGTTTAGTATTTCTTCCTATGAGAATTACTGCTGCATGATAATCATAAACACATGCTGAAGTGCTTAATTCACCTGAATAAGTAGGCTATGTGTGCACGTGTGCTTAGCGCTGCAGGTAGTGATAGCAGCCGACGTCCAACTTCTTAGTGTGTGTGTTTGTCCGCGCAGATGTTGATCATGAATGTGATCAGTTACTAATTATAAGCAGCTAAACAGAGGTGGGAATGGATAACTAATCGTTCATTCTTGCAGCTACTTTGCATGTAAGAGAGCATCAGTTACAGGTCACTCTCTTATTCGAGATACAACTTAGACAATAAGATTAGAAAAGTCAAACACTTCATCTCTGTGTGCCAGCAACCCGTTTTCATCCCAGCTCGTCACTTACTGACGCTTTGTCAGGACCCGTTGGTGTCACTTTCTAATGCACTGGGTAGCCCAGTGCATCAAACTATGAAGCACAACTGTAGTCGCAGTGAACATAGTTAAGATGACATAAAAAAGATGGTTGAAAGATGATGGTTTGGGTTAAAAATACTACGTTTGTTAAGTGAAACTCCAAGACAAACAACACATTGTTGGTCTTGCCCCGCGGCAATTTGTGAAATAATCATGAAGTTTAATCTGTTTGATTTGTGTACATAGACATGAATTTCCACTTTTTTTTCGTGACGCTCAGCACGACTTTTAGTGACGTATTTTCATTGCATTTTCCTATGAATGTCCAGCAACACATGTCAATTTCCGCTCCAGTCTTTTCAAAATAAAACTATTTAGTTAGGCTTAGGAAAAGATCAACTTGGTTAGGTATAGGAAAAGGTCAGGGTTTGGGTTAAAATAACTCCGGAAGAGCGGTAAGTTGCGTGACATAAATCAATGTTGACTTCTGGTTTCACACGTGACACAAACAGCGGCCTCCTGGGTGAAAGTCTGTTTTTTGACCCACCCATCCAGCCCGACCTTCTCCCTACGCGGCGTTCACCGCTCTCTATACTTCACGGGTTCACAATTATTAGACACTGATTTCATGCTGACCATCACGAAAAAAATGGGAAATTCCTGTCTATGTACGCTAACTAATTAACATTACATTTTGTGACTATTTCACAAACTGCTGTGCGACTGGGCTGGTATTTTTATTTGTCCCACCCGCCCTTCGGGGGTTTTCCCGCTCTTTACACTACGTCACCACGCTCCCCGACCGCTTTCTCTGAGTGTCTAATATTGACGCAGATTGGTTTACATTGTAGTTACTTGAAAGCCCGGTGCGTCTTATACAGAAGCTAAAGGGTGCTTTGTGCTTTGCTACCAGACTCCGAGCAGCGTGACAAAACCATCGATGTTTGACGCACTGGGAATGAGAACGGGCTGTTGCCAGACATCCTTCTCTCTTATGCTCATTTGTAAGCTCTTGTAGTCACTCTGCTGTATGTGATGCCGACTGCATTATACTGTAACATTAGAGCAGCTTATTAATGAAAAATGCAAATATGGCCTCCAGTGTTTATAATAAAGTGAAATTTGAGTCTTTCTCTTTTCAAAACTGTTTGTGTTCTCTGATTATTTCATAAATGTCTGAAACAAACAGCTAGCAGTAAAGTCTCCTCTCGTGCCCTTTCCATAGATGAGCATACAGATAATACAACATAGTCGTGGTCTTTGTAAAATCACAAGAAAATGTCATTTTGATGGAGCGTTTTCCCTGGGGAAACAGGACTTGTGCCTCAACTTTGATCTCAAAGCGAACAACTCTTGCCACGGGGGTATAGAAGACCAAACATGACTTATAATGGACTAAATAAAAAGATACATTACTGCATAAATATGATCAAATAATCTGGAAATAAAAACATTTTAAAAAGAAACAATATCTTTGAGGTTTCGCTTGGATGCCTTATAATTTTTTTATGTTTTCTTAGAGTGAAAATAAATGTATAAAATATTTTTGTAGAGTATAAGGTTTAATGCAATTCTGCTAAAGGAAAAATAAAACCTGTTGAGGGGAAATAAATCCAACTAAAGAAGAAGAGGAATATAATGTGGACTTTTACACTTTTACACATTTTATATTTATTTTTCATTTCTATTTGACATAACTTTAAATATTACCAATATTTTAATTTATTTTATTAATGCATTTTTTTTTACTTTTTTAATTTTATTTATTTAATTTAATTTAGATTTTTATTCAATTTATTAATTTATTAATAAGTCAGTCCATAACGGTGGAAACCACCTTGAAAAGTGAATAAGAGGAAATGAAGGGGAAACCCAAATATTCACATCTGCATTTTTGCTTTGATTGCTTTGACAAATAAACACATTTATTCTTGATTGCACCATGTTTTCTCCAATGTCACTTTGAAAATGTTGTATTATAATCAGAGGAGTGCAATCTGAAATAAAAAAAAAAAATGGTAGTTGACTTCAAACAGGAAGTCCCGGAGTTCAAGTCTAAACATGTTTACTAAAACTCCTGTTAGTCACTAAACTGCTGTGCGCAGACTGACGGGTTCAAACAGGGCAGGAGTCCTTTCTCTAATGGAAGTCTTGTCTCTTGCTTCCTCAGGGATCAAACCTGTGACCTTTCCATTATGGGACCATCAGGCCACCACACCTCCCTCAACCCCCATCTCCCTCACTCACACACTCCCTCACACACTCCCTCGCATCCTAAATTGATCGCAGCTGCAGTGCGTTGTGGTCCGATTGCTCGGTGTGATCCCTGGACTCCACCGGTCGCTCGCTCTGCACTTATTTGCTACAGCAGTAAGCACTCTGTCACATTCACTGATGATGCATGGGACACACATATATACTGTATATATACCGTACACTCATACACATGCACCTTTTGTGTCTCACGCACACAAATACGGAGACTCATGCAACCGCGAGGTGTCACCACGTCTCTGCTTCACAAAAATCACTTCATATAATGGGTGTTTTTGTGTGTGTGCATGTGGGATTATGTATGGTTTTGTAATTTGAACGAGAAATAAGAAAATAGGTTATATTTTGTTTGTGTGTTCAAAGCTTACAGGTGTCGTGTCAAGTCAGTTTGTTGGGAATGATTCTTACCTGCTGTTCCAATAGAGAGCCTAAGTCCCGCCCCTTCCGGTAGACCCCATGGGACCTTATTTTAAAAAAAATATGTACGGTAGTCGATGGCAAGAGACAATAATTTTTTTGATCCCGTTTGAATAGCGCCATGAATCACACATATGATTTTTGTCTATTTAAAACATAATTTTGCGAATCAAGAAAGTTTCTTGTAAAACTGTTGAAGGTATCAGACTGAAAATATGTCATTTGAAAGACTACACACCCAAAAGTTGCTTAAAGAGATGTCTCTCTCTGAAGCTATGATGTCTGTGTGTTTCCTACTGTGATGAACTCACACCAGCAACGGGTCTGATCGTTCTTTCTCTTCCCGGCTGATAAAAAGACCAGGAGTCGCTGGATAAAACCAAGCCCCCAGGAAGTGCGCCGGTTGTCGATCCCAACCTTCGTAGTGGCCAAACGGCGGTACTGCAACTTACGTGTCAGTCACGTGATGCATTGGGCCCAATGTCATGATAGCGCCACAACCGTGCAAGATGCAGTCAACGAAACTTTACAGGTGTGTAGTTGAAATCAAAAGAAGACCAAGTTTGAAGATGGGTGTGGTCTGAGCAAGGGCACCGGTAGTAGGGGGGTAGGAAGTGGGGAAGGGGCCATTGGCTCTCCATTTTTACGGTCTGATATGGCACAGCGCAAGATGGTCTCTAGTTAACTAGTGCATCGAATCCTTGCATCAATTTGCACCACCCTGGGCCTTTTTGCTTATTGCATCTTTCCATTAATTTTGCATGCATTCAAGCCACCGCTGTTTAAAAAAATTACACACATTTTGAGCGATAAATCTGCCACCATTTTAACTCTAACCCTGAGGTCATTGTGTACAAGCAGCGCAAGAAAGGAGAGCTTAACAACAGTAACTAAGGGAAGCAAGACTTAACCAACAGTTTCTCAGTCAATAGAAATAATTAAAAAAAAAGTCTATCTCAGGGAAAATCAATAAGTCAATCAATAACTCCATCATCATTATGCAAGCACAACAGAATAGCAGTTGCATCAACCTCAAATGGTGCATTATATTAAAAGACTTCACACATATTTACAAGGAATAAAATAAGGCATGAATGAGATAAAAGATAATGAATATCAGCGATAAAAAGAACAGAAATATTACAAAAATATAAACAGCATATGGAGTGATGGGTGTTGAATGACGTGTCAGTAAATATTGCTCGTGCTCCAAATGATTGCAGGACAGCAGTCTTTTCAGTCTGAGGAGATGTCTCAAGTATTTTCATCACTGTCGGAGTGGTCGGCTTCATAAATGGTCTTTTTCTTCTCCACATGTGTGTTTGACTTCATGTTACCTTTAATAATGCAAAACATTATTGTCAAGTCTGTCAGTAAAGATCGTTTCTGCAGCCACAGACAAAGGTCTTGGGAAAATGACTTTCAATTCATTTTCAATTTGTGCTTTCAATCATCCTGAAACAAGACTGGAGGTCCAAATACCCATTTTTATGTATGACGGCGGGTGATCTTTTCTCCTGCTAACGACAACACCTCTTGATACGTTTTCAACCTCTGTGATTGCTTATTGACAGCTATATATGATATATTTCTATGGTGGGACAATGTAGGGTGAAATCACAGAACGATTATCATAGATTTCCAATAGGCAATGTCCTTTGAAACTCATTGAATATAATACATGTACTTGTATTCCTGTGTGTAAACATACCTGGTAATGTGCTGGTCAAAAGATGCCTTAAAACTGAGTGTGCATCTGGAAGGGTATCCGGCGTAAAATCTAATTAAATATGAAGATCATAAAAATCTGATCTCAGATGATCCATTGTGGCGACCCCTAACGGGAGCAACTGAAAGACGAACAGGTTGTTTCAACACAAACATTTCAGCTACTTAAATACGTTCACCTTTCAACTAAAATGTATCCCAGCTTTGAACCTATTAAATCTAGATGTCCTTTGACCTGCAAATCATCATCATAAATGTATTTGTCAATCGCTCCTACAATGGCCTTTGGCCTCAAAACATGAGTTGCTTTTAAATAGTTGAAATGGGTCTAATGGGACAAATCTCCCAAATGGGATCAATAAAGTGTAACTTAGTAGTCATTTTGAGAGTGTATTGATTAGTTTTAGTCCTCTCATTTGTAATTTTAAGCCTCTAATTCCTAACACCCGACTCCCTCTGCCTGCCGTTATCTGCTCTCTTGGGTTCAATCCAGTCGATCACATAAATGTCAGAGTTTGAGAGAGAAACAAACTGAGGCCGACACTCATTATAGCTTCAGTGATGCAGATCTGGGCCTGACAGTGTGCAATCCTCTCACTGTTTTTTGGGCTGTTTGTTGTTGTTGTTTTTGAACTGTGACTTAGAGGGCGGACAACTCGGAGACAAACAGGGCCCGCCAGTCTGTTTGTGCTCCTGCCAGAGCTGACCGGAAAACAGGCAACCATGCCTGACTGGGGCTCTAATGAGAGAACTTGAAAGGGTCAACATCTTAGAGGAAATGAGCGAGCCAGACACAAAAACACACACACACGCCCTCATAACTTCAATTAGAAACTGAGTAATTGCACATTTTTAGGATGAGACAGACCGCACCAGAGCGCACACGCACCAGGTGCTCCCGAGTGACTAACCCTAAATCACTCTTTGTACAGGTACCCTCTGCAGGCAGGTGGCTTTGTTCACACCATCAAGGTGAAAACGGGCAAAAACAAATCATCTACATAGAAACTTTTTAAACAACAAAGTATCCTCAGCCTCAACTTGTCAAATACGGCAGCTTGGTCAGTGGCCCTATGACGCTCTACGTGGCCGTAATGATGGCGGGAGTAAAGGAGGAAGTCGGGTTACGTAGTATACAGAGCAATAAAGTCTACTTAGGGACGAGGTCAGGGTGGATGGATGAGTTAAAAAACACAGGACTTTCACCCAGGAGGCTGATGTTCATGTCTTGTGTGAAACCAAAATCAACGCTGAATTATTTTAAGTTACGTAACATTACTATGTTAAAGTAGAGGCTAGAGCAAGCCCCCAGGAAGAGCGCCGAAACAAACGGCGGAATTACAACCTCTGTGTCAGTCACGTGATGTCATTGGGCCCAAAAAGACTTTTTTCCCATAGACTTGCACTGAGAAAGAGATGTCTGTAACTCAGTATAGCCCTTATCTAAATCATTAGGTCCTAAAAGTTGTAAAATGCACTGTTGGAATAGCTGAATACAGAGTTATTCTTCGTTCATGTGACGGAGCGGCTGGGAGGCGGAGTTAAAGGAAAAGCTACTGCGCCTGCTCTATGGGACCAATGGATGCTGAAGATTGTCAGATGATCTGGGTACTTTTTCACTCTATCACTATTTTAGCTTCATGCGCCACTGAGCAACTCTCATAGAAATGAACGGGAGCCTGCCTCCAACGCTGTACCCAATTCTCTTCATACATCTATGGGCTATAGGGGTACCTATACAGCGTCATAGTTTGAAGCGTAGGGCCACTGACCCGACCTATGGGTCAGAATATCTTTTAAACAAAAAATAAAGATATGAGGAACGCGGACCGTGTCATTAAATCAATCTGCAAGTCATTAGTAGGGGAGACCGGGGGCAACTGTAACAAGGGGCAATTGTAACATCTCAAATATCTCCAATTAGAAACGAGACGTAACCATGAAACTCATTATGCACATGGTCTTGGATGATCCCTCTCTGCCTGCCAAAGGACAAACTGATGTGTCAAACTTATCGAAGACTACTTTTTGAGGTATAAAAGTATTTTTTTCATCTACAGTATACCGTCTTAACCTTTCAATGTCTATGAATTTAAATCTGTCTAGTTTTGGTTACCATTGTGTTGTCTAACATTTGAAATCTTTGTCAAATGTTAGCTTTGTTGTTTCTAGCCAGCTGGGTTGCTTTTGTTATGGGTGGTACGTTCGGGGTCAGTTGTAACGCTGTGTTACAGTTGACCGACTTAGTAACAACTTACAAAATACATGATTTGTTTTTAAATAACTAAAGAAAAGTGTTTTGTGTTCAGTTTAAATGTCTACGTAGACTCTATTCATCATGTATTTTATGGGTCATGAGTCCAGTGGTTCAGTCTCTTGCGTCTATTGCAGTCTATTTGTGGTTGTGTTTTTGTTGTTTTTATTTTGCCCCTGAGGTGTTCAGGAAAAGATCGTGGTTTGGGTTGAAATAACCACGTAAGAGGCGTAACTTAAGTTAGGTGACAAATAAGTCAACGTTGACGTCTGGTTTCACACAGGACACGAACAAACAGACTATGACCCAAAAAGCCAGCGTCTGGCCCATTCCCTGTTTTTTTAAATCTTACTGTAGTTTGATTGCTTTAAACAGTTCTATAATTGCCATATTTAACTTCTAGCCATATGATTGTTTTGTATAGTAAAGAGTCAGGCTGCCACTGAGTGGAATATACTGTGGAGAACTGGATTTTAAAAAGTTTCACAGAGTAATTTCGATTCTCTCATCTTAAAAACTTTTCACCATTGAAGTCAATTGTAACTCGAGTCTGAGCTCGTACGGCTGCCACGCTCTGTGAAGAAGATAAATATAGCAATTTTTCTTGCACTTTTCTCAAGGCAACAGGGTGACTGACACCTCATATACTTTCCTTGATCAAAACACACAAACATGACCCACTAAAAGGGAGTGTGATTTCAAGCAATCTCCATATGGGTAAGGCCTCTCAGAGCAAAATGGATTATTATGAGTGAAGATGCGACGCAGGGCAGCACTGGCTCTGGTGAAAGGGGCACTTTTGTTTATAGGATATTTGTCAAAACTGTCAGACTGCAAATACAGAGACAAGATTGAAATATTGAAATAACAGAAACATTTGCAACACAATCTCACGGCAGCTCGAGAAATAGTCACAAAGAGTTTTTTCGTGACCCTCAGTCAAGCCCCCAGGAAAAACGCCGGTCGTCGATACAACTTCCGTGTCCGTCAAGTGATGCCATTGGGCCCAAAAGGACTTTTTCCCATAGACTTACATTGGGAAAGAGACGTCTGTAACTCAGCGGATATTTTTTTTTGAGGTGAATCAACTCCCCGGTACCAACACCTAAATAGTCCTTATTTAAAAAAATGATTTTTAAAGTTGTAAAATGAACTAATAGCTGAATCCAGAGTTATTTCCCTTCCTCCGTTCATGTGAATGAGACCCAGACCAAGGCTGGAGCGCAAGCTGTGACAACGTTGGGCGTGACGTTGGGACCCCGTGACAGTCATGTGACCGAGCGCACGCTACTGCTCATGTTCCATGTGCCCAAGATCCGGGTACTTTTACAGACAGAAGTCGAGCCATTTTGTCTTCAAGCGCCACTGAGCAACTTTCATAGGAATGAACAGGGACCTGCCTCCAACGCTGTATCCAGCTCTCTTCATACATCCATGCCCTCAGCACGACTTTCAACAACACGTAACGCACGTGTGAATTTCTGCTCCAGTCTTTTCAAGATAAAACTACTTAGTTAGGCTTAGGAAAACATCGACTTGGTTAGGCTTAGGCAACAAACTACTTAGTTAGGTTTAGGAGAAGATCGTGGTTTGGCTTAAAATAACACCAGAAGTGCCGTAACTTAAGAACAGAAGTTCTGTGACAAAAGTGGAAGTTACGTGACAAATAAATCCACTTTGACTTGTGGTTTCACACGAACACCGGTCTCCTGTGCGGAAGTCCTGTGGTTTTTTGACCCACCCTCATCCACCCCGACCTCCTCCCTACACGGCGTTCGCCGCTCTCTATACTTCATAGGTTCACAATGACGTGGATTACATACGAATTGATTTCATGCTGACCATCATGAAAAAAATGTGAAATTCGTGTCTATGTACATGAATCAATACATTAAATTTTCACAAACTTCTGTGCAACTGGGCTGACATCTGAGTTGTCCTCATGTTGTTTTATGAAGAGCACATGTCAGGGCTGCAGAGTTGAGAAAATCCTTTGACAAAAAGAAGATGCTGTTATTTTAGTGTGAGAAAACAGACGTGGTAAAAACTTGCAGGGAGGAAGAGCTAAAGTGTCGAAGACTTTCTACCACCTGCTCCGCTTTAACCTGATTAGCAGCATGATGTTAACTGCACGCCTCCTTTTCTTCAATGCCAACAATGACTGTGTGTATAGGACACAAGCGTGGCTATGCACTGAAATTCGATTTAATTTGATCGGATTGGATTAAAGGAAGGAAGTAATTGGATACTATATAAATATGTACAGAGAAAGAGAGAGGAGAGGTGGAGGGAAACGGGAAGAAAATGACTCATCCTTGAACCGGGTTGAAATCGATTGTGTCAAACGGAGAGGAAAATGTGTTCTCCCTGAGGAGAGGTAAAAGGACACAGTAGAGGCAGGAGGTGCAAGAAAAAGGAAGAAAAAAGAGGCTTCTCTTCCCAAAAACAAAACGAAACCACACAAAGGTGCAGAAACACATTCTGGTATGAAGCATTTATGCATTGTGCAAAAAGCTGCAGACACGCCTGAGACCAGCCAGGCAGCCAAACAACAACTCAGGTCCGGAGAATGTTTTTGTTTTAGGTCTTATTTGACCTTTGTTGTCCACTTATTATTTCTAAAAATCTATCTGAAGGCTATCTTGCAGATGTTTTCCTCTGGAAAACTTACATTTCTGGAGCCTTTTCTGCACACTTTCCATTAGTTTGCCATTATGCAGACTTTGCTTGAGGGAATTAATCACAATTTGCAGCACTCGTGTTAAAAATCAGGGGTGGAAATTGACATAATCAAAGATATATCTAAGAGCTGGCAAGAACAGGAATTTCAGCCCAAATCAGGAATGTCATCTTCCTCTAATCGTCTTCGGCTGTCCTCTAACTGTCTCTGATGAGCACCAGCTGACCTGAATTACCTGCCCGTCCAGCTGCTCCCTGTTACTCATTAGCTCCAGTACACATAGAGGCTGCACTCAATGCTGACTTTGAATCTTTATCGGCTGATACTCAAACAGCGGCAGGCAGTAAAGATGCTGTTGTAAACTTTCATTTAAGCTTTTAAGTGTTGATGGTGTAGTGTTTCACAACACGCCATGTTAAATATGTGTTTGTATATGTGCTGGTTATAATGGTACATGTGGTGATCTTGCCACACAGAGACATCAATTCACGTATGCATGAGCGGCACGTGCCGTTTAATCTACCGATTATTTTCTTAGATAATCGCGTGGTTTGGAAAATCACTTTCCCAGAGGCAAAGATGACGTCTTCAAATGTCTTTGTTTGTCCAAAACCATCAGATATTCAGTTAACAATCATAGAAAACAAAGGAAACAAGGACATAGGAGGATGTCTCTCACATTGAAGAAGCTGGAACCAGAGAATTACATTTTTTCGTCGTGATTTATTATCACTATTTACTTTGTTTCTCTTTATTTTTATTTTATTTTTTTCTCTATTTAGTTTGTATTTATGTTTGTTTATTATTCCTATTCTATTTTTTTCTAACTTTATCTCTCATTTTTATTTTATTTTTATTTATTTATCTATTTATTTATTATTTTTCAATTCCTTTTCTATATTTATCTTCTCTTCTCTCCTAATATAAGAATAAACCTTCCTGTACATTTATTTTTTCTCTGGGCCTATGGATGAAAAATATTATTCAATCCCTACTTAATGGATCAATGTATGGACATTGAGGGGATGCCGAAGCTCACGGACTGCCTCCTAAGGACACTTAAAACATGTGACTGTGCTGTACGACTGTACCTGTTAAAAGGAAATAGAAAGAAGTAAAAAAAAATAAAAATACTCATAATGACAAAGAACATTATTGAAAAAATAAAATACCAAAATAGGTGCAGATTCATTTAAAAATGATTGATTAATTCACTAAATGTTTTAACCTTGAATGGAGAGGAAACCGTGCCGAGACGACTCAAACCGGCACTGTGTTGGTCTGATTTTGGAGCCTTTGTTTCCTTCGATAATCAGACTTATTCACTGTTTTGATGATGCATGCTTTTTGAAATGTACCTGCCTTCACCCTCTAACTTTGTTTCCTTAATCTATCTAAACATTGCCTGTCTTTTTACCAAATAAAAAATGCTTAACAACATTGCACAACCCACTGAGTTTGCACATCAGCAGCCTAGCTTCCTGAGCAAGTTTTAAGGGGAGACACTGCAAGGGAATACGGTTAATTACTTACATTATTTTTTGTATTACAAGTTTTCTGAAATGTTATGTTTAAATATGCAAATGAGGCATTATTTTATTAAATATGTGCTAATTTGCATACATTTCCATTTTGTTGACATATTAGGGTCAACGTTTTTTCTAGAGGGGATTTCAATTTTTATTGCTCCATGTAGGAAGTACTATCAATCAAAAAGCCACCAAGAGGCTAAGTAGGCTCTTAACTTGTGACTCGTTCCAAGAAATTCACACTAAAGCCCAGATGCGTTTATGTTGTTTATTAACTGCAAAGAATTACAAACAATAACTTAACTGGAATATCTAAAGTGTGACGTGACGTGACGTGACGTGACGGTCAACAGAAAAGATCAGAACCACATCCTTGTGCCAATTACCGCAAGTATGCAGCCTAAACAAATCATAATAAACAGGCTGAATACAAATTGTGGCTCCTATATTCCATAAATCATAAAATACTGTCATAGGACATAACAATTTCGATTTTTGACATGTTTTAGGAATAAAATGGTCTATAAATCAGGCTATGAATGATGTTTGAACAAATCCCTCTGGAAAAACCTTCAGAATATAGATAGGAAGTAAACTGGACAGTCTGGTGGATGTAAGTGCTACTGGAGTGGAGATTTCTGGCTCAGAGTGTGAGAAAAAACTAATTTTGAGAAAACGGCTAAGACAATTATTTTTTGTATTACAAGCTTTCTGAAATGTTGTGTTTAAATATGCAAATGAGGCATTATCTAATGCTAACTTTAGGTGAATTTAGGAGAAATCTACAGACGCAAATAGACAAAGTAGTAAAATAAACACCTACATTTTGGATGTTTTCTTTCCACTAGTCTGAAAGAAAACATGCCATGGAAGCAAAATAGCCCAAAATCAGCATGAAATTGTTTTTGCCTGTCTTGCCTTAAGAACTGTTATTATTTTTAGTTCAGATTTCCCTTTTGTTTTGTTTTCTTATAGATGTTACCTCAGTTACAAGGACTACATTCACCCTCTGTTAACTCGGAAACCCTTTGGGGTTTTGCAGAGGTCAAATCTGTGACCTTTACTTATGAAGCGTTGTCTCTCGACACTGCTTCCTGCTGTAATATCCTCAGTGGTTTAGTTATAAAGAGAAATACCTTCAGGCCTTCTATTATTGATTGTCAGAGCGAGCATCTGGCTAAAGCTGTTTTTATCTGCTGCTCCTCTCTGTTTGCTTATTTACGTGAGGATCCTCTCGACCCAGTCAGTGGAAGTGATAAGCAGGACTGCCAATATAATTAATCAACGGCTTACAGCATTGATCCTCCGATGATTAATAATATGGAAGTCTGGTCAAGTGAGAAATCTCAGTTAAGGCTCTGTTTCCACCGGGTGTGATCCTCGTGGAAGTAATGTGGCCTGACGATATTCAGACGGAAGACTTGTGCATTCATAAAATTTTATACAATGAAAATATGAATTTACATGAAGAAAGACAATCTTCTATGTGACTTATCATGTGGAAAAAAATCAATGTAAGGCTGCTGTAAAACATGAGCTTAGAGGAGAGGGGAACAAAGATGGATTTATTCCACGTTCAAGTCTCAGAGGTTAGAAAACTAATTTTACTGCATGAATTAGTAATTTAGGCTCCCAAGTTAATAATCCATAAATATGAATGAATAGAGAATAATAGAAAACGATATTGTTTGCATTTTAACACACTTGTGAGGGATAATAATAATGAATTTAATATATATAGCACACTTTAAAATACAAAGAAATCTCAAGGCGCTTCACATAAAGGGTAAAACAAACATAATACAATGTTAAAGCCACACTATTCCGCTATTTAGACCTGGTAATAGTAGCAGTAATATAAAGGTGACAAAGTACAAGCAAGGAGTAGGTTGTGGTGGATGAATGGAGACCGGGGTGAAATCTCTTAGTTACATTATTTTTCTGTTTTTTGAAATTATTATTTTCAGTTGCAGTTTGGTTAGGTTTAGGCACCAAAACTACTTGGTTAGGTTAAGGAAAATATACATACAGTACATATACACATGCAATATCTCAGTGGTTCTCAACCAGAGGTCCGTCCTGTCTAATATATCCCCCCCACTGCCAGGTGCCATGGTAACCAGATAATCAATGTTATTCCGTCACCTATCAGTGGTCTTAATGTTATGGCTGATCGGTGTATATTGCAGTAATTCTGACAGAGTATAGATTGGCTATTTCTCCTGATGAATCACCAAGAAGAGAGGTCATATTTTCAGCATTCTTTCTGTGACAGATTTCAAGAATACTGGATTAATTTAAATGTTCTGTACGGTACAATGGTTCCGGATCAGGGCTAACAACTGCTGTGCATCCATCAGCAAAATGTCCTATTATCATGTAAATGTGTACATCACGTCAGGCATGTATAAAGACTTCAACTAGATGACGGTTCAGCTGACAGATCAAGGCTACAAATTGGTTGTATAAAAGTATAAGGTGGCTCCTATATGGACAATAAGAAATGTCAGTCAGAAAGAGCACACCTGTTGATGTTCTTCCATATTCCACAAGGTCACATGGTGGATAGAGCATGTACAGGATGATACAATACTAGAAAATGATTTGCATCGTCTTTTGGACTGGAAATTAGCAAAGCCAGAAGAAAAATACGTGGACTGCATACAAACCCCCTACAGGGACCTGTACTCACTATGCACAAAACACTATAGAGACCCAGGTTTAGCAGCTTGCAGCTTGGTTGGGCGATATATCCACCCTAACTGGCATAAAAAACAACACATATTTTGGTGCCCTTTCTGTTACTGGTGGGGTAGAAGAGTCATCACCCGGTCCTAAACTCCCCATGAATCACCCTCTGATGACCCACAGGAGAAAAGTCACATTCATGCATGACAACTCCTCCAAAAATAAAATGTGAACAGGGTGAAATTGGAAAAAGAAGGACACAGGAGTATTTCCCCTGCTCATTATTAATTTCAGGGCCTGTGGCAAAAAAACGCCCCAAGTCCTTATTAATTTCTGACCCTGGTTTTAACCCCTACTAAAAATTTAATTGGCTGTGAGATGAAGAGCCTGTAGAAGTGGTTTGAAGTTTTATCATATCTTCCACATCTCAACTTAAAGGATTGAACATCTAAGGAACCGAGGAAAAACACAAACGTGAGAAAGTGAGCAACGACTAATTTCTTGCTGCATCTGAAAACACCTTAACTGTTGTCCACATACAGTATGAAGCCATCAATATTTAGGCCTATAGGAGGTAGTGACCTTTGACCTGTATGAAGTCAGAGTTTATGGATTTGTTGGACATTGTAATTAGTTATCACATAATGCAATGCATTAAAAAAACAAGGGAAAAAAATATGCATTACATCCATATTTGACCCATATTGAGGTCAATTTGAGTTCTTGAGAGGACATTTACCGGTGAATAGGGTAAACATTTTAACGAATAGATATCGCCATGAAACTTCCCCAGTTGATTACTTCCATTAAGACAATTATTTTTTGTATTACAAGTTTTCTGAAATATTATGTTTAAATATGCAAATGATGCATTATCTAATTAAATATGTGCTATTTTGCAAAACTTTCCAGAACAGAATATTTGATAAAGCCAGGTTCATTTCAGTTTGTGTTTAATTTTGTTGACATATTAGAGTCAACAGTTTTTACAGAGGGAATTTTATCACTCCATAAATCAGAAAATACTGTCAACAGCCATAGAAAATCCATTTTCACCATGTTTTTAGGAATAAAATGTTGTATAAATCAGGCTATGAATGATAAATGAACAAACCCCTCAGTAAAAACCTTCAGAAAATAGATAGGAATGAAACTGGAAAGTTTGGTGGATGTAAGAGTGAAGTGGAGATTACTGGCTCAGACACACCATGTGAATAAATATTATTATAATATATCATATTAATTTGTATACATTTCCAAAGCAGAAATCTGAACATTGGATAAAGCCAGGTTCAAAATTCTTGTTTCACTTTGTTGACATATCAGAGTCAAAGATTTTTAGTTTTTATCACTCCATATATCAGAAAATACTGTCAAAAGCAAGAAAAAAAATCCATTTTGGCCATGTTTTTAAGGAATAAAATGTTGTATAAATCAGGCTATGAATGATAAATGAACAAACCACTAAGTAAAAAACCTTCAGAATATAGATATGAATGAAACTGGAAAGTTTGGTGTGTGTAAGTGCTAGTGAAGTGGAGATTACTGGCTGAGACACATCAGGTGAATAGGGTAAAAAATATGAACTAATAGATATCACCGTGAAACTTCCCCAGTTGATTAATCACGATTATTTTTTGCATTATCTTATTAAATATGTGCTACAATTCCAGAGCAGAAACCTGAACATTGGATAAAGCCAGGTTCAAAATTCTTGTTTCATTTTGTTGACATATTAGAGTCAAATATTTTTAGTTTTTATCACTCCATATATCACCAAAAATCCATTTTGGCCATGTTTTTAAGAAATAAAATGTTCTATAAATCAGGCTATGAATGATATATGAACAAACTGCTCTGTAAAAACCTTCAGAATATAGATAGGAATGACATTGGAAAGTTTGGTGGATGTAAGAGCTACTGAAGAGGAGATTTCTGGCTCAGTCTAAGGAAAAACTCATTTCTAGAAAACGACCTTTAAAAATATGTTCAGTAAAATTTCATACATTTTGAAGGCACTACAGATAAATAGGGTAAAAAAACAAAACTAATATATATCACCACGAAACTTCACCAGTTGATTACTTACATTAAGAAAATTATTTTTTGTATTACAAGTTTTCTGAAAATGGTATGTTTAAAAATGCAAAGTAGGCATTATCAATTGCTAAGTTTTGGTTAATTTAGGAGAAATCTACAGACGCAAATAGACGAAGTATTAAAATAAACAGCTAAATGTATATTTTTGATGGGGTTTTTTTCCACTAGTCTGAAAGAAGACATGTTATTGAAGCAAAATAGCCCGAAATCTGCATAAAAATATTTTTGCATGTATTGTCTCGCCTTAAGAACTGTTATTATATTTAGTTGTTGTTGCAGATTGAACTTTTATTTTCTCCTGCAGCGACTTCAACTGGCACAGCACAACTATGAAAACCCTTTGGGGTTGGGGACTGCAAACTTTTGGTGAATTGTTCTGTGAAAATCTGCAGACGCAAATAAATAAAGTTGTAAAATAAACAGCTAAATGTGTATTTTGGATGTTTTCTTTCCACTAGTCTCAAATGACTTAAATGGTAAAAGGTCATTACTGTAATTGTTGTGATTTTCATAACTAGTTCTGATGGCTCTGTACAATAATAAAGAAGATTCTACATATCTTGGATTTTATTTTAAAAGGATGAACGGAAATATCCATCCCTGTTTGTCTTTTACAGTACATTTCACCCAACAACATTGGACTGTGTCTTTCTGTCTTTCTCCTCCTCTGGTCTCCTGTAATCACATGCCGGCACTTGCCAGAGGTCAAAGTGTCATCTAGTGGACCGGAGATTGGAGTGTGAACTCTGTGTGGTGCTGGTTGATGTGGGTAATGGTGTGGATAAATGGATACTGATGCTTTTTCCCAACTCAGCCGATCACTCACGGCCAAACGAGTCCCCCGGCAGAGTGAAGAGAAAAAGAACCTGAGAAGGACAGACAGACAGAAAGAAAGCGCAACTGTCTTTTATCTCCGTCTGTCAATATCACTCGTCTTCTTCAATGAGAATTAATAAAAAATAATTTTGATTGAGGGATATTTAATTCACACTCGTCTCCTTTTTTCCCCTTTTTCCCCTTCATCTGCTTTCCTGTTCAATCATCAATTTATTGGCCCGACAGAAAAAAACTCATCCGACTGGAGAACCAAAAGCTTTTCACTTTGATCTCTTTGATGAAAAATGTCTTTGGTCATCCTCAGTTTGATGCCGGCAGCGTGCGGGATGATAAGAGCCATACCCTAAGGAACTGCTTAGCATGTTTTGAGTTTTGAATTTTTCCATTATTGATCTAAATGTTGTGTATTATTTTATATGGAAATAAACATCTTTTGGGGGGGGGGGAGGGGAGGTGCTTTCCCAACTGGTAGGTTGATTCACCGGATTTGACTGTTATCAGGACATTCAATAGGTGTTATCAGTCACTATAAGCACCATAGATGTGGGTCATTAGGGGCCTACTACGCCTACTATGTTAGCAACACGTTCTAACATGTAAAAATGAATGAAATGTCACGTTTTTAATACAAACAAAAGTATCCTTTAGGTTTAGGCAACACAACTACAACTTCTTTAGGTTTAGGCAACAAACTACAACTTCTTTAGGTTTAGGCAATAAACCTACAACTTCTTTAGGTTTAGGCGATAAAACTTCAACTTCTCTAGGTTTAGGCAACAAAACTACAACTTCTTTAGGTTTAGGCATCAAAACTACAACTTCTTTAGGTTTAGGCAATAAAACTATTCAGTTCATGAAATTAATTATAACCTTTTTGGTCACCTAAAAATGTCTTATTCAGCACTCGGTTGTACTTAGCTTCACCCTCTCGTGTCACTTCTGGTTGCAAATAAAAAAGATGGCAACGGCCAAAAACCTAAATGGCGTCGGCCAAAATCTCGAACCCGACGCTTCAAAACGTTAGTCCACAAACCAATGGGTGATGTCACAGTGACTAGGTCCACTTGTTTGCCTCCACTTAACAAGTTAAATAAAACTTAACAGCATAAACGGTCCTCCCAAATGTTGAATAACCAACACCATGTTGGGTTGTTGTGGGGAAAAACATCTCGTATCAATGTCTTTAGGCAAGTCAGGGCTGTGCTTAGTCATTAGCACACCACAGAGGTTGACAGCTTGTCTTGTAGCTTGTTGACGTCGGCCCTCTCAGATGTTAGTCAACCGCAACCATGGAAAATACCCACCCAGAGGCCGGAAGATATATATGCAAAAATAACTTTTTAAAGAGATTAAGGGGGAAATGAATTAATGCAAAATACCTTTTTATATTTCCTACCACAAAACTGAGGACGACTGATTTCAGTCTGATTTTTGCTTTTGTTTTTACCAAGTGGATTGAAATAAATCATATTTTCCACCCAAATATGAGAGAATAACATCTTACTTGTACAGTACAGTAGAGGGTTGTTGTCTGCAGATCCTTTGATAATAAAAAAAATAACTTATTTTTTAATATTGCTTTGGCTTTTTCTTTTCTTCCTCGATGACATTTACACGCACACCAGAGACCAGGTTAATGAGAGAAATGGGATTAGGGCAGCAAGTGTGTTTATAAGCACTACAGTAATCTGATTACTCTAAAAAACGTCTTATCTTCGTAGTTTCTTTTTTGTTGTAAATCAGGTTACTGCAGAAAGCTGGGAATAACCAACCCACTTAAGCGCATGCTCCACTGTATTGCTGTGAATCTATGATGTTACAATACACAGCACGCTCTTTAGACCACTGTGTGAACAGGACGACCCCACAAATCAGTAAAGTGCGTTTGATTTCAAGGTTTTTCCAGACGGTTGGAGGTCGACGTCATTTTGACAAAAGTCGGGACACATTTGAGATTAACCAATGATATTTGTATTTGCAAAAAATAAATCATCTCCCTATAATGTTCCACAGTTTTCTTCTTCTATGTCCTCAATCACTTCGCTCCTGTTCCACCTATATGGAGGACGGAATCTGCCAAAGTAAAGAATAAATAAATAAATAAATAAATAAAAGAGTAGATGGATAGGTAAATAAATAAAACAGAAATATAAATGTATGTCACATTTGATCAATTAATTAATGTCTGCTTTTATTTTTAAATTATTTGGATACATTTAATGGCTTTTTATATGTTATTTATTTATTTATTCATTTATTTATTTATTCATTTATTTATTTATTTTTTGGCAGGTTCTGTCCTCCATACCCTACACTTAGGAAATTATATTTAACAGACGATAAAGAAAATGATTTGTTTAACAAGTCAATTTTATTTCACAGTCATAAATAACAAATTTGCCTCAGAGGGCTTTACAATCTGTACAGCTTATGACACCCTCTGTCCTTTAATGACCCTCTTAAAACTTGACCAGAAAAAAAACAACCTTTTAACAGGGAAGAAACCTCAGAAAGAGCAACTGAGGATCCCTGGACGGTCAGAAGTGCAATAGATGTTATATGTACGGAGTAACAACATAGTGAAATTACAACATAAACACTCCATATGACAAAATTGATGTATATAATGTGAACATATATGAAAATATGGATTTCCAGGAGGATGTCAAGTAGCTTCCAGGTATTGCCAAACAGATGAGCAACACAACATCCTCTCCACCATGTAACCTGGAGACAGGAGAGGCTATATACAAACACACGGGAAGCAATCTCAAGCACATCATTCACACAGATAGGAGACAAACAAACACACAAAGAGAGAGACAACATTGTCCGTGTTACATTCATGCCAATAAAGCATATAGAGAAAGAGGACAGGCTGAATGATGGCACCGACAGCCAGGAGAGGCAGAGAGAGGACCAGAGATGGCTGATGGTCCAACACAGAGAAGACTGAATTTAAAAAAAATAGTAAAAGAAAAGAGATGAAGGGAGGCAGAGAGAGAGCCAGACAGAGAGAGAGAGGCACACAGCAGTGCTTGTAGGACACAAACAACAGGGTTATTGAGAAGAAGTGGTTTAAAGTTACTATGATTCTCGACGGCTAGACTACTAGACTAGTAATGCATTGAGACTGAGACTGACACGGCAGCCAGATAGACTAAATGTCTACTCTAGGGCCACAGTGGTGGCTCTGTGAGGGTCGTGTCTAGAAGGTAACTCGCAAATTGCGAAATCTGATCTGATATCTGCCAAAACTTGCAGAAAATGTCGCAAAACTTGCTGCCCAACGACCTATTCTAACCTTAACTATTCAAGATCAATGCCGAACCTTAACTATTCAAGATCAGTGCCCAACCTTTACTATCTCGCGGGAGTTTCCCCAACATGCAGGTTCCTTTCTAGCCATATTTTCTCATATTTTTATTGCCATTTTCTTCTATTCTATTCGCGGGTTAGATTCAACCGCTGCAGCAAGGACTCAGGATTGGTGCACGGGCACCGACTCTACCAGATGAGCTACCGTGGCGCCCATACTTGCTTTTATCTTTAATTTCATTTTCTATGCAACAATACACCAAAGCAGATTCCTTGTATTGAAAACCTTCTTGGCAATAAACCGGATTCAGATTCTGAAAGATGCAGTTCTTTCTGATGTCACTCGGTTTACTGGAACCAGTCAACAACCTCATAAAACCATAAAAGAATATTTTGGTAATTTTATGGCAAGAAACATCTTACTTTAACACAGCTTTCGGGTTAAAGAAGAAAAGAAGGAAAAAAGGAGAGATTGGACATCATCGGTTATGTTTTCCATCCGTGTCCTCTAATTGATCAAAGCAACCTTTGTTATCCTTGAGGCAGGAAGTATTCTTAATCCCGCCCTTCTGCCCCTAACACTTGTCACTCATCTTGATGAGCTTAAGATGACATCTCTCGCCTGAGGCTGAGGTGATCAGCATCCATGACGACACGGCAGCAGCAGAAACAGAAGGAGCAGATGGGGGAAAATTACAACATCTGCAGTACAACGTTGAGTGATTCTAGCTGGGTCTTGTCTGTGGCATATTTAGTTGTGATTGTTTGGTTCTTCCTGCTGTCATGCCATTAATGTGAATCCATATAACTACGACCTAACACACTGTCTTCCATGTAATCACACATCATATCAGGCTGTTCTCATACCCCGTTCGTACCTATAATGTACTGTAATTCTTATACTGTAAATCAATATGTATGAAATCCACATAATCATGAATCAGGAAGTATAAATAACGACAAATTACACATAGGGGAGAAAATCAAGGTGGATGGATAGGTCAAAGAACACCGGACTTTCGCCCAGGAGACCGCTGTTCATGTCCCGTGTGAAACCAGAAGTCAACATTGATTTATTTGTCACGTAACGTCCGTGCTTAAGTTACGCCACTTCTGTAACTTTGCGCTACTTGACTTATTTGAAGCCAAACCACAATCTTTTCCTAAACCTAATTAAGTAGTTTTTGTCACGTAACTTTGTATGTAAGTTACACCACTTCCGGTGTTATCTTAAAAAAATGAGGAATAACACTTCGTAAGATATCATATGAACTCTTGTATGAGGATATGTTGATCGTATCCATCTTTTAGCGCCAGGAACATAGATCGTATATTAGAAGTGGTCATAGTCACCGTGACATCACCCATTGGTATGTAGACTGCCGTTTTGAAGCCTCGAGTTCGTCATTTTGGCCTTTGGTCATACTTTTTGGCTGTCGCAATCTTGTTTTTTTTGTAACCAGAAGGGACATGAAAGGGTGGAGCTAATAAGACATTTTTAGGAAACCAAAATGTTATAATTAACTTTCATGAACAGAAAACACACTGTGAAAGGGTTAAAGTTGTAAGACGAAAACACGGACAACTCCCAGACCAGACAACGCCGTGGTAGTGACCTGTCAATCACAAGGTAGCCACGCCCTAAAGCATCCCCTGCTTTATGGTCTATTTGACTCTAAATGGGACCATAATTTACTAAATGAACATCATGCTGTATTGAAGAAGACTTGAAACTAGCGATTGAGACCATAAACTCATGTTTCCAATGTTAACTGAGGTAATAAATCAAGTGAGAAATAGGCTCATTTTCTCACAGACTTCTATACAATCAGACTTCTTTTTGCAACCAGAGGAGTCGCCCCCTGTTGGCTGTTAGAAATAATGCAAATTTAAGGCACTTCAGCATTGGCTTCACTTTTCAGAAGTGGAAGTTGCCGCCTGGTAACTACAACCTAACACACTGTCTTCCACGCACAGACACTTCGTATACATCTCTTAGAGCCAGGAACATCAAAGAAACCTTATATTTCCACTAACTTGTCCACATGCACCTACAGTCTTATGATAAAGCTAACTTATACATTATTAATGTGGAAAAAGTTGCATATCAAAGCTTTGATTTGAAAATAATGAATGCTACAGTGAATCCACGTCTCCGCCACACACACACACACACACACACGCACACACACACACACACACACACACATTTAAACATGTCATTCTCAGCTCTGTTAAATAAAGCAGCTCTTTCACACTGTGCCTGAACTCATGCCAGAGGGCTAACAATGAAAACATCCATGGCTCCCAAATTACTCCCGGTAGCCGTAGAAACCGTCGAGCAACAAATACCTTTTTCAAATGGCCACTGCAGCCCTCTCTCATTATGGCACACGGACGTCTCTCTCACTTTTCAGCTCAATCAGCACTCAGCACTTAGATAGAAAACTGAGATTACAAGCTTTTACAATAAATACTAACACCGGGGTGAATGAACGAATCCTCTCAAGGTCTGCCTCCCACGTTGCCATATTGACCTCTATTCCCTGACCATCTGCAATCAGTTTTTTTCACTCTTGTTGTTGTTGCCTATTTCCTGTCTCACTTTGTCTCTCAGCTTAAGTCAATACAACATAATGGCACGACTCTTACTATCAATGAACATTATTGGCAAAATGTCCACTGGAATTAATAAACATGTCACATTAAACCCCGTTGTGTGCACTTCTGCATGTGTATGAATGTGTCAATCCTTAGAAATATCTCCATATTACATCCATAAACTGTCATTTAAACAGTTTTGTCAAGGATTTCAATCCATTTCACAACCCTCTGCTACAGTTACACCACATGTTGAGGTAATATTTGATGAGTGATGTGACGTGATGAGAATTCACATCACTTCATTTCCCCTCTTGACCTAGAAATGCCAGTGATGAGCCTTCATGTGGCTGCACTCGTGTTTTTTTACTCCCTCTGTTTGCATTTCCTGTATTTCCTGTGCACTTTGTGGCACTTAGAACTGAAAAGTCCATCTCTGGTTTTAACCAGGTATTATAATTTTAGGGTTGACCTTCATGTTTATATCATGGATGTATATAAAACCTGGATACGGCGCCGCCACTCAGCCAGGCTGTTATGGTCCCAGCCATAACTCCAGCTTCCTAGTGTGTCTTTTCCCCTTTTCCCTGTTTTGTCCAGTTCCCCTGTCTGTCTTGTGTGGGCGTGCCTGGTAGATGGTGTGTGTGTGTGTGTTCTCCTCCCATCTGCAGGTTCCTGTGCTCACTGATGCAATCAGCTCACCTGAGTCTAACCATGCGGCTGGCAGTAATCAGTTCATCAGCTACTCTACTTATACCTCCTCAGTCACTCGTCGCCAGATCGTTGACTCGACCCGAGTAGGAGCTTTGCCTCGGTCGTTCAGTTTATGAGTTATTTCTTGTTCCAAGTTTTGATGGTGTTTTTTCGTCCACTAACGTGTATCTCTCTGTGCCTAGGATTCCTGCCTGCCTGTGCTGCCCGACTCCCCAGCCTCTGCATTCCCCTTGCTCATTTCACGATTCACACTTTTGGCAATAAAGCCTCATTGTTAAATTTTTCATCAGCCTCCCGTGTCTGCATCTGGGTTCGCCTAAAACTGGTCTTAACACTTGCTTCTAATTTCTTCCAGTGGCCACTTCCAGTGGTATTGCAGCAAAATAGTCCCCCTGCGGCCCAAAAAGCATTTTCCCCATAGACGACCATTGAAGAAAGACGTCTGTAAAACTGTTGTCAGGATACCTTGAGCTGCAAACAAGGCCAATTATGACTCTTTCTATTATGAAGTTTTGACCCATGGAGGTTTTATATTTGTAAAACTTTCCTTTTTTCCTTTTAACCAACCAGTAATGAGGTGCATCATCTCTGCAGGTTCCAGTAAAATGAGACCAGTCTGATGACTACGGGCTTGACGGCTGCATCACTTTGATTTCAGCTCGGCGTAACTTCAATGTAGCACCAAGGGTGGTTGTAGCTCATCATAACATATTGTTATACTTCATAATGTTTTCCTGAAGTCTGCACGATGTGTGTGTGTGTGTCCATAAATCCACATTTCAGTTTCAAAGGAGCTAAGATTAAATTGGTTTGTGAGTTGTTGGTGTTTAGCTTTGTGGAAGAGTTAAAGAGGGTCAGGTTTAGAGGTGAAACGATGCTGGTTGTGTCGTGATTTATTTATATGTCAACCAACCTCACAGAGTCCGCCATGTTGCACCGCCATGTTTCTACAGTAGCACAGAACGGACAAACCAAACACTGGCTCTATAGAAAACCTTTCACGTTTTTACATTACCTGAAGATCACTGTACAGTAGTTCTCCGACACGCTTGTGAAACTGCTGTAACGTGAGCCGCAGAGCGCAAAACCGTGTTACTGCAAGCCGCTGTCTGACTTCCGGTGCTCCTAAAGTAGTGTTATTATGGTAAGGATGACTTCTGAGCGAGGCGAACGCCGTTACCACGGTTTTACACTCGCTGGCTCACGTTACCGCAGTCTTGGAAAGGGAGGAGTGAGCGGAGGGGTACTCAGTTGGTTGCAAACTGCAACCACACCACTAGATGCCGCCAAATCCTACACACTTTACCTTCGTGCTGCATTTCTGATTCATTCTTGTCACTCATACATTAGTACAGTCAATAAACCGAAAAGGTGTTATTCTCATTCTATAATGAAATACTGACTTATGTCCAAACTTCAAGCATTCACGTAATGCTCCGCTGTGTTTTCAGGTCAGTGTGTTATGAGTGATAATGTATGCTTTCTGAGTGAGAATTGTTGCCAGTATTATTATTGAACAAGCTTATTTTGAGATACGTTTGAAGTGTTTTGGTGGTTTGAGGAGTTTTGGAGGTGAGATTAACTGCGGCTCAGAAGGTAGAGCAGGTTGTCCACCAATAGGAAAATTGTCAGTTTGATCCCCAGCTCCTCTGGTCGCCTGTTACTAATAATGAATAATTTATATGAATAATTTATTTTCGTGTCTGGTCATTTACATAAACCCATTCCTCATGGGATTATTCAGACACATTAACAGACAACAAAACATGTTAGACCACCATCATCTAACAGCACAATACACCAGCATCATCCGAACGTAAAATGAATCATCATCCAGGCAGAATATCGCACACGTGAACCTCCCACAAATAAAGCGCCAGGATACATCCAGAATGAAAATACAACAAATAAACATTCACAGATGTATACAATCACAGCCCCCTAAGCACTAGACACATACACAAATTCAATCATGACAAAAAAAAGACATATTGTATGTTGCTTTTCTTCTCCTATGCCGTGCTTTAGAAAGAAATTCATATGTTTGATATGTTGAAGTGTCCTTGGGTGAATGTTGAGATTTATTGTAAAGCGCTTTAAGTGATTTGAAAACTAGAAGGGCGCTATATAAATGAAGGTCTTTTACTATTGTTTGGCCAAGATGCATGTTGGTGATGCAGACTGTCGAAGACTTTTGGAAAAAGTGGCTTCAGTAGAAAATTGAAAATTTTTCATTTCATTTCATTACAATGAAATTGAAAAAAACTGTATGTCAGAGAGTCTTTGATGGTTAATAAATGTCCCAAACAGTCCCCAGAACGTGTGAGATATCCATGTCAAGCCCACCTTTTCTCATTTATTTACTTTTTCTTATAATAAATTGACTCCACGTGATTGTAAAAAGTATGAAACCCTGTACAAAGTTGTAAAAATCATCAGAGAATTAAACTTATGCTATTTTGTAACCCTGATTGCACAGCTCTATTTATAATGCATAGATGACAGTGATATATTCTTAATGATAGGGATATTATAGTCCCTTAAGAGACAAAGGTTGTGAGAAATGTGTTCTATATACTTAAGTTTTTATGAACACTGCGACATTTTTTTATGAAGCAAATTTCATTAACTCCTTTTGTTAATAATTCATCTCTCGCTGGAGGTGCAAGAGTGCATCTGTTGGCAAGGTTACATTTGAAATCAAAGGAAAGGAAATGTACAAATGACAGAGTGGTGGAGCAACACGGGTATTATTAAAGTGTTTCAGTACATTACCTGCATATTACTAATGCAAGGCCAGTCATTCTATGTGACTGCCCTCTCCACAAAAAGGACATAATTGGTGCTTTATTTAAATACTTAAAGGGACTTATGTTAATGCTTTCCTGACGGGCGAAAAGGGAATAATGCAGCCTGGTACCTTTACATCCATAGTGATCGATTTCACACCTCATGATTTACATTTATAGGGGTGTAGCGCGCCTGACTGTCATGCAGGAGACCAGAGTTTGCATCACATCACAGAAAAAACTTTTCCGGGTTTTGCTGAATCGTCCAATACTGATGTTCTTGTCTGGTAACTGTGCTGGAATAATGTCCGTCTTCTCCACCACCAACAACCGGAGCTGAAACGATTAGTCGATCAACAGGAAAATAATCGGCAACTATTTTGATGATCAATTAATTGTTTAACATTTGATGCTTCCAGCTTCTTTGCTGCGTTTCCTTGTCTCACATAGACTGTATATAAGAAGTGGACGTAGTCATGGTGACGTAGTCATGGTGATGTCACCCAGTGGTCTGTCGACGAACGTTTTGAAGCCTCAAGCTCGGCATTTTGGCCATCGCCATCTTGTGTTTTTGCAACCAGAAGTGACACGAGAGGGTGGAGTTAATTTGCATTTTGACATTTTGCATAATACCTGCCTAGCGGCCAGTTTGGCACGTCCTCAACAAAGCTAGTTAGAGCGAAGCTGGAGCGGAGTCCAAAGAGTTGGGTTTGGTTGACCAATCAGAGCAGACTGGGCTTTTCGGGAGGAAGGGGAGGGGGAGGAGCTCAAACAGAGCGTTTGAGACAGAGGGTGAAAAGAGGTGCTGCAGCACAGCCGCTATGAGAAAAATAAAGCATTTTTTGAACATTAAAGCATGTAATCATGTTCTAGTAGAAACCCAACATACAAGTATGAACCTGAAAAAATAAGCATAATAGGTCCTCTTTAATCTTAGAGCCCTTGTGCATACAGTAGGTATACTTATCTGGGCATGTTGGGGGAGACATGTCACTCATACAACCCTGTTTCCTAAGAATTACATTCATATATGCAACTCATTTGCAAGTTTGCAGTAAACACAATGCTGCCTGGATCACGTTCACTGGTAGTGTGATAATATACCCCAGTAAATAGTTGCCTTAACTCATTTTGGAAGGCACTGGTAAAAGATCAATTTGTCATTTAAGTGAGAGCTTACTCTAACATTAAGGTGCAAAGGAAGTATCTAATCTTTATGCAACACTTTCCCCTTTTCTGTTGGTTTAATCCTTCAAACCAACTCCCTTTGAAACGGTCAAATGTGTCTGTATCTGTGTGTTCCTGTCAGTGACAGAGAGAAGGGAAAGACACCTGCAACAAGTCGTGTAGAATAAGAAAGAGCAGAGGGAGCAACAGGAGTGGGATCGAGCCAATACCATTGATTCACATGCTTTTGACTGTTAATTACATTTCTTGACCCCTCGCATTAAGCTGTGACCAACATTGGAGAGTACAGATCTATTTATCTATTGTCTTGATTTTTGAAATAATGATTGGCCTCGTAGAATATTTAAGCCCTTGTCCCTCTGGCTGGAACTTTATAGATTCTCTCCTGCACTCTTCTTAACGTGAGGGACCTGTGAGTCCTTTTAATTAAATGCATGTACAGGAGTATCGATCATGGGGTTCACTCTGGTTAATGTAGAAGAAATGTGGAGTGCTGCTCTACACGCACCTGTCACGCAGCTTTTCAATCACTTTCCCTTCATTTGCAGTGTGTTTTATGACCCAAAATAGTGTTATACAATGCTTCCAGTTCTCAGGTCTCTACACTGGCTCCCTGTCTCTCAGAGAATTGATTTAAAAATACTGCTGCTGGTTTACAAAGCACTAAATGGTTTATGGCCAAAATACATGTCTGATCTTCTGCTATGTTCTGAACCATCCAGACCTCTCAGGTCATCTGGATCAGGTCTGCTTAGTGTCCCCAGAGTCAGAACTAAACATGCAGAAGCAGAGTTCAGTTTTTATGCACCAAATATTTGGAACAAGCTCCCAGAAACCTGCAGGACCAGCTCCAACTCTGAGTTCTTTTAAATCAAAACTTAAAACTTTCCTGTTTGCTGCTGCCTTTTATTAAACCAGATAATGATCTTATACTGCACTAGAGCTTTTACTCGTGTGTTATACTCTACTTTAGCTTCTATCCTAGCCTTTTTTTTTAGCTTGCTTTTATTTTCTAATCTTTAATGTTTTTATGTTTTTATAACTGTTTTAAAGGAACTATAAAACGACTGTCGCGCTGCATCGCGCATCTGACGCTCTCTGTCCACTGAATACGTTAAATCTGCACTTCTGTTACATCATGTAAACAAACCAAGAACATATCAGCTGTGAGCTCCAGATCAGACTGGAGCTGAAGACGTAACCACCTCAAAGATGGGTTAGTAGTACTTGTTATCTTCCTACGTTCGTACTTTTTTATTTATCAGAAAACACACGTTTTATTAGTGATATTTACTGTAAATAACATACGATATAGCCAAGAGCAAGTAGGTTGTTATCTAGTGATCTTCTCCAGCCAGCTGCCACCTTATTTTGGTTTCTGTTTTGAAATGAGGAGGTACTGGAGGCTACAGATAACTCCTCAGGCACGCCCTGCGATCCGCTCTGTTTGCGTGTTTGTTTTTGTTTTTGTTTTTTTAAATCTAGCTCAATAGATTTAGTAAGAACGTAGGAAGATAACGAGTACTACTAACCCATCTTTGAGGTGGTTACGTCTTCAGCTCCAATCTGATCTGTAGCTCACAGCTGATATGTTCCTGGTTTGTTTACATGATGTAACAGGGGTGCAGATTTAACATATTCAGTGGACAGAGAGCGTCAGATGCGCGATGCAGCGCGACAGTCGGATGCTCGCATCCAGTTAGGACACGGTGTTAGTTTATAACCTGTTTTTGTGGACATAACAGCATGTGTATGTGTGCGTGCACACCTGTGCGCATAAGTGGCAGTATGTATACACCTCTCTGTCAGTTTATTTCTTTCATGAAACATGATAATGTCAAAGATACACTTAATAAAGGCTATATGAGGTGAAAAAAAATGCCCCCCTGTCAAAGCTGATTGCCCGTCCGCCACTAACACTCTGGCGCCGACCCATGAAAAACTATCACTGTTTTGTGCTTTATTTTGCATTGCAGTGTTAAGTCCTTCCATTACCAAACTGAATGAATTTTACGTATAGCCTAGCTGTTATTTCAGTTTAGTTTTTTGTCAGGAGATAATTCAGCTGAGGGGGCACAGTGACCTTTTTGGTCGGGCCTGGACCCCCATGGCCCGTCCCTAACGCCGACGCTGCCGACCGGGTAGATTTATACCTGTAAAACGTTACAAACAGTCCCTTTAATGGCCACAGGTGTCGCTGTTAACAAGCATTTCCGATTCTTACAAACAGTCCCTTTAATGTAGAAGAAATGTGGAGTGTTGCTCTACAGGCACCTGTCACACAGCTTTTCAATCACTTTCCCTTCATTTGCAGTGTGTTTTATGACCCAAAATAGTGTTATACAATGCTTCCATTGATGGTCTGATGGTGGTCTGAGATTATGACACACGCTCTCTCAAACACACACACGCACCTCCGAGCCGCCTGGTGTTGCGGGTTTTTGCAGATTAAGCCACATTTAAAATCATATCGCTTGTAAACTTTTTCTTGTGGGAGTTCCTTATGTTGGATGATTCTTTAAGACTTTTTTTTACGTCCAATGCCAACACTTTCAACATTCCTGCTTTCTACAATATCCTTATAGCACTGTATACAGTTATAAGCACTCATAAATATTCATAATGCTTTATACAAATAATCACAACCCATTATAAAGCATTTTATAATGACTTATAAGGTCAAGTATCATAATAGCTCATAACTACTTGGAACCAATCCCAGCTGACATTGGGCGAAGGCGGTGAACACCCTGTACCTTACTAAAAAAAAAAAAAGGAGCGCTCCTCTCCAGACCAGGAGCGCACGGCGTCAGGCAATGAGGAGGCGGATCTAAAAACATGAAGAGCACTGGCATCTCTCTGGCTCTCTGAATCCTCACTCATTCACCAAGTAGCTGTCACGACCTGGAGAACTGGAAATAGCCCCCCAGCAGCAGCAGCTCCTTTACGCATTCCTCCATCTCCATCTCCATCTCCATCCCTTTAGTGAAATCAAACCACATGCGCAACAACAGAGGACTCCCTCGTGCGCCTTCGCTCCTCCAGATGGGCTAACACGAGTCCACCTGAGACCGCATGGTTCCGTCCTGTGGTGCAAACTTCGTGCAGGTGCAAGGTGCATCAGGTATGCTCGTGTGCAACGTGAGCCTGAGCTGTGCGCACTGCACCGGAGGAGGAGGAGCGACGGAGACGGACTCGTTGGAGGATCTGTCCGGTTCTCTGCCTCCTCCGTCTCTGAGCCCAAATGGTCACCTGCTGGTGGCGGTATGTCTGGGCTTCATCGGCACCTTCGGGTTCCTCAGTAACTTCCTGGTGCTCGGGCTGTTCTGCAGGTACCGGACGCTGCGCACGCCCATGAACCTGCTGCTGGTGAGCATCTCAGCCAGCGACCTGCTGGTCAGCGTGCTGGGGACTCCGTTCAGCTTTGCAGCCAGCACCCAGGGGCGATGGCTGATCGGACGAGCTGGGTGCGTCTGGTATGGGTTCGTCAACGCATGTTTAGGTGAGCAGCATGTTTCCATCTTCCTCTGGCAATGTGTCACTCACTGGAGACACATTATTATCAAATTAAATCTCATTTTTTCCTTCTTATTTTTACCTCTAACAGTTGAAAAAGAGATGAAATGTTGATTTTTGTTTCTTATTTCTACAACCAGTTGGAGAGTGTCTTCTTTTCTCAACATATTAACTCTAAATGTTGCTGAAAATGTGCAAATCTGGTCTCCAAAATGTCTTGTTTTCCAACTTGACCACTGCACACCATGCACTTTGATCCAAACATGCACCAAAAGTCAGGTAATTGCACTTGTAAAACAGGTAGGGTAGATGTAATAACTAAATAAATGTAAACAAAGGTAGTTGCACTTGAGGTGTATTTTGCAAAAGAGATGATATGTTGATGTTGTTACTTATTTCTACAACCAGACAGATAGTGTCTGTGTCTATTTTCGGACATGCCCTTCTCTTCTCAACATATCAACTCTTAATGTTGCTGAAAATGTGCAAATCTGGTCTCCAAAATGTCTTGTCTTCCAACTTGACCACTGTACACCATGCATTTTGATCCAAACAAGCACCAAAAGTCACAATTCAGGTTTAGCAGCAGCTGCAAGCTCCCTCATAATCAGAATATCTTACTGTAGATTTGCTCTACTATAACATATGTTCTGGCTGCTTGCAGGAGCATGAAGGAAGAAAATATGCTTTTATCGCCTGCAGCAACAGGCAATATACAACTACCTATTAATGAATTGAATCTCATGTTTTCCTTCTTATTTTCACCTCTAACAGTTGAAAAAGAGATGAAATGTTGATTTTGTTACTTATTTCTACAACCAGACAGATAGTGTCTTCTTTTCTCAACATATTAACTCAATGTTTCTGAAAATGTGCAAAAAATGGTCTCCAAAATGTCTTGTTTTCCAACTTGACCACTGCCTGCACTTTGAGTGTAGTGTAGTGTACATGTAGTGTCTCTTTTAGAGCAATCTGTGCTTGGGTGAGGTTAGACTGGTAGGTCACCATCAACAGGTCATTGATGTTGGAATTGAGCATGTTCTCAAAGTCCTCAGCTGAGATGGTGGGCACCTTGTTGACCAGGTCCATCAGGAAGCGGTCCACTTATCTGATGCACTTTGATCCAAACAAGCACCAGAAGTCGCAGCATTTGCATTAGTTCTACATCTTTAAATATGAATTTTTATCATGAAAAATTCAGGTTCAGCAGCAGCACGCTGCCTCATAATTATGATATCTTACTGTAGATTTGCTCTTCTATGACATATGTTCTTGCTGTAGCTGCTGGCAGGAGCATGAATGAAGTAGATATGCTTTCATCACCTACAGCAACGAGCAATATACAACTACTTATTAACGAATTAAATCTCATGTTTTCCTTCTTATTTTCACCTTTAACAGTTGAAAAAGAGATGAAATGTTGATTTTGTTTCTTATTTCTACAACCAGACAGATAGTGTCTTCTTTTTCAACATATTAACTCTAAATTTTGCTGAAAATGTGCAAAAAATGGTCTCCAAAATGTCTTGTTTTCCAACTTGACCACTGCACACCATGCACTTTGATCCAAACAAGCACCAAAAGTCACAACATTTTATCAGTTCTACATCTTTAAATAGGAAATCTTACGTTAAAAAGTGACAAAATTCAGGTTTAGTGACTTATTTTCTCAACATATTAACCCTAAATGTTGCTGAAAATGTGCAAATCTGGTCTCCAAAATGTCTTGTTTTCCAACTTGACCACTGCACACCATGCACTTTGATCCAAACAAGCACCAAAAGTCACAACATTTGATCAGTTCTACATCTTTAAATAGGAAATCTTATCATGAAAAGTGACAAAATTCCAGTTTAGCAACAGCAGCAGCATGCTCCCTTATATCTTGCTGTAGATTTGCTCTGCTATAACATATGTTCCTGCTGTAGAAGCTCACAGGAGCATGAATGAAGAAAATCTGCTTTAATCGCCTGCAGCAACGGGCAATATACAACTAACTGAGAAGATTAACAACATGATTAAAATCCTGTTAACCAATTTCATTCTGCAGTTAATTTCAATTACAATCCTATTAAGTTGTGAGGGGTAATGTGCTGTTCGCTGCTGATTATGTTGAGCTGCTATAAGAGTGCAAACTGAATTTCCTGCAGACATAAATAATATGATGTGTCATAATTCAGCTTCAGTCCCAGAGCTAACTTTACATTTTTAGAGAGGAGGACTGATGGAAAATAAAACATAAAACATGGAAAAAGCATTTCTGATCGTATTACATAATATATCTGCTGTTGCTCGGCTCTCATCTTGATCCTCAGAGGTTGTGTCAGGTGTTTTAACAGGACTGTTGACAGAGCTCTTCACCAGTGCTGGGATCAAACCTGTGACCTCTCAGTTTCAGGACAATCCCTCTAATTAGTGCCAGGGCTTGATTAATGTCACCTCTCTGCTAGGAAACATCGTGATGTTCTAGCTGTTGAAGCAAAGACTACAAGAGGAGAGAGAGATGATGATGACTAGGGGTGTTTTCATGCTCTCTCAGATTTTTTTTTCTCTTTGTAGTCTTAAGAGACTCTGTGATTGAGAGCAAATGTAAGTGAATTATCTGTCAATAAACTACAGACCTCTCTTCTCCTTTACTCATCTCCTCTTCCTGATTTATCTCTGTTACTTTTACTGCTCTCTTGACATTGTTACTCTTAAATCTCTTGGTTTTTCTTTGGGGTCTTGACTTGAAGTACTGTGAGATGCAGTAAGGTGTTGTTCTTAAATCAGTTGTTTCCTCTTTGGAGTCTGGACTTGAAGTAAGGTTTAGTATAGTGTTGCTGTTGCTCTTAAATCAGTTGTTTTCTCTGCAGATTCTGGACTTGCACTCAGGCGTTGTTGCTCTGATATTCGTTGTTTCCTCTTTGGAGTCTGGCCTTGAAGTAAGGTTTAGTAAGGTGGTGTTGCTCTTAAAGCTGAAGTAGGCGAGATTGGAGCAAATATGATTAAAAAAAAGTTATTTTTATAAAACGGTCGCTATACCGTGACAGTAGTACATGAAACGGGTAACCCTGAAAAAAATCATGTGCCTCTGTGTCCTCCGGTGTCCTCTGGTGTCCTCTGGTGTCTTCTGGTGCTCCTAACCCGTTAGGACGGAATCTGCAACAACGCCTGCACTCAGGCGTTGTTGCTCTTAAATTCGTTGTTTCCTCTTTGGAGTCTGGACTTGCAGTGATGTGTAAAGTGTTCTTAAATCGGTTGTTCTCTCTCTGGTGTCTGGACATACACTGAGGTATTGTTGCTCCTGAAATCAATTGTTTTCTCTGCGGATTCTGGACTTTCAGTGAGGTGTTGTTGTTGCTCCTAAATACGTTGTTCTTGCTGTGGTGTCTTGACATTCAGTAAGGTGTTGTTGCTCTTAAAATCTGTTGTTTCTCTGTGGAGTCTGGACTTGACGTAAGGTGCATTAAGGTGTTGCTGCTCTTAAATAAGTTGTTTCCTCTCTCGAGTCTGGCCTGGCAGTAAGGTGTTAAGGGTTGTTGTTGCTCTTAAAATGGTTGTTTTCTCTGTGGAGTCCGTATTTGAAATAAGGTGTTGTTGCTCCTAAATACATTGTGTCCTCTCAGGAGTCTGTACTTTCAGTGAGGTGTTGTTGTTGCTCTTAATGTGGTTGTTTTCTCTGTGGAGTCTGGACTCAAAGTAAGGTGTTTCTGCTCTTAAATCAGTTGTTTCCTCTCTGAAGTCTGGACATGCACTGAGGTGTTGTTCTTAAAATCTGATGTTTCTCTGTGGAGTCTGGACCTCTGGAGTAAGGTGAAGTAAAGTGTTGTTGTTGCTCTTAAATACGTTGTTTCTTCTTTGGAGTCTGGACTTGAAGTAAGGTGTAAAGTTTTGTTGGTGCTCTTAAATCAGTTGTTTTCTCTGTTGATTCTGGACGTGCAGTAAGTCACCTCTCCTCAAACCATTCTTCACTTGGACTCTGTCTTCTATCTTTATCCAATTAAATTGAGCGACTCTGACTCAACTCCTCAATAAATCCACTATACAGCTACTGACAGTCCGCAGCGTAAATGCAATCCTGGATGCTACAAGCACATCTTTCCACACATTCACACATTCCCTCTGTAGACATGTTGCATTTATATCTAATTTGCAGAACTTTCATGATTCATTTTGTACAGTGTTTCTCTGTGGTGTAAGTTCAGAAGTTGGATAAACAAGCAATAACCAATAACATCAAAAACTGTACTAGGGATGATCATAGGCTCACTGTTCTGAATGAGATGCTTTAGAGATTGAATGCCAGACTGGGCTGATCATCGGCTCTCCTGAGTTGAGAGATGGGCACCCTACCCTGGCATCAAATATTTATGTGAGTAGTTTGGTCAGAATTGATCAGATTGTGGGAAAACAAGACGAAATGCAGCCCATTTTGAAAATGCCATTAAATAACCTATAGGTTCAAGTTTTTAAACATCTTACTCTGGCTGATGGAAAGACTGTAAGCAAAAGTAAAAATGGTGCACAGGTGTAATTGTTAGTGAAGAATAAGTCTGATCAACAGAAAATGAATCACCTTTAGTGGAAGTGTTAGAGTTGCTTTTTAAATTTGATTCTTTCACCTTTCAGAAGTGAGAAGAGTTCAAACTAAATTGTGTTTTTTTTTTAACTGGTAAAAAGTGCTGCCTGAGGAGGAGATTTAGCTTGAATTGCATCGCTTCTTTAAAGTGCATTTTTAGCTTCAGGATCTTTGTGTGCATTAAACTTGTGAAATAGCTGAGCAAATGTTTTTGCATGCAAGTGGCTTCCCAGTGTTTGATGTATTTGTTGGACTAAAATGACCCGTTCAGAGTTTCTGCAGAGTTCAATTTAAGGCTTATATAGACCTTTTTCAATACCACACAGAATCCAATTTAATACGTGTTTCACAAAACAAAAGTTCGATGGCGAAATAGCCAGTACTTTATTTCAGTAAAAACAACAAGTTCTAATGATACAATTCATTAAATTAAGGTGAACTGGATAAGCAGCAGAAAATGGAAGGATGAAAGTCTGATGGAGCTGACTGAGACGCCACAAAATAGGATTAAACAGTCTCCTGTGCATATAAACCACTGTTGAAACAATCCCACTTAAGTCTATAGGTGTATAATCTTTTCTAGTGATCATTTTCCAGGATATTTTTTTAATTTTTTTTCATTTTTTTTCATTTTTTTTGTTTTGACCCCGGCTTCCCATTCATTATTATCTAACTTTCTCAACAATGCCCAATGCACATGTGAAACCATTGCTCCTGGTTGAATCACAAACCTTAAAAGTGCTCTATATGCTATTGGGAGCATTTCTATTGCCTCCATACGGCCCTCAACATGGCAACATCATCACAGCTGAACCGGCGGGTCGTAGCTAACGGTGCTAACAGCGCTAACAGTGAAAACCATGGCAACACTGCTGACAGACCTAACAGTGTTAACCTGGGGGGGAATTGGAGGGTGGGTGCTACGCTTTCGCAACAGCGTTATCAGCTGTAACCGGCGTATGAGAGCAGTGCAGAGCAGCGGCCGTTAGCTAACCAGTGGGGCACGCTAACATCCACTAAAAGGCACGCGCAGCCGGCCCGGCGATGTCAACAAAGCACAAAGAAGCTCTGATTACAACACAGAGAGGGAGTGACTTCATTCTCAGCTCAGGTAGACATTACGCCAAGCTAGCAAGGATGCCAACTTTTACAACTGAACCAAACATGCTAACCAATTTAACTTTATCAACCGTTTGGGATGAAACCAACGTTATGTAATGTCATCCAAGCTGCACGGGCTATCACGTGATGTACAACATAACTGAGAGCAGCACATTCAAAACATTCTCGTCCAACGTTTGACCGTTAATATGATCCTGAACATAACTGAGCCCTTTCAGATGGCAATGTTATTCATCTTGGGGAGCTCTGATAAGTAGCCTAGGTCATTGTCAGCTAAAGGAAAATAGCAAAATATTGAAATCATTTTCCAGGACATTTGACTTTTTCTCTTATTTTCGACGTGTTTTCAACGACTGGAAAACGTATCAACCGTTTTCCAGGTTTTCCAGGCCACGTTAGAACCCCTTGTCTCCCAACAGTTAGATATAAAAACATTTTATAACATTTAAGACTTTTGTAAATGCAATTTAAGACGTTTTAATACCATCTCATGCCTTTTTTAGGGAGCTGAATTCAATGGGTTTTTTTTAAAGACTTTTCAAGACCTGCAGATACCCTGGTATTTAAATTAAATAACCCCCAGGAATCACTAGGAATACGCATTATGCCGTTCAATCAGTCTGAATAGAGGCAATCACTTACAGACCCCACAAAACAGAAATGGATCTACTGAGGTTGGCAGGACTGAAGTGAAAACAGAAATGAGACTTCTCGTTTCACCTTCTACCTGCGAAATGGAGTCCAGTTTGTTTGTCAATTCACTGATGAGACACTGATCCGTCCCGCTGCGACTAACATCGGAGCTATTGCACCGTGCAGCCTGTTAGGAAGCTTGTAATCAAGCCACATCAGGTCAAAGTTGACGTCAGTATCATGAGCTTACAGATGTGGTTCACCATCATAATGATGGGGCAACAGCTGCAGGGATATATGAAAGTAAAAGTTGGATGATAATATCTGAAAGAAAGACATTGGTTGTAAATCTTTTGAGCATATGCCCACTTTTTAAACTAGCATGAAGAGAAGCAGGAAGCATCGCCCCCTGCGCCCTTTTTCAAGTGTATTAGTGACGCAAGACACAGCTTGAGTATGCCTGATTGTTTTACAATTAGTCAGCTGCTTTGCTGTGAAAACTACCTCATTCAGACATATAGAGGATGCTCATTGTCAGTTTCAGTCATGCTTTAAAAATAAATTATTACAATTAATACAAGCATGCATTGCTCTGTGTAGAACTGAAACAATTATATTGATCCGTACATCGACAGAAGTGGTATTGAGTTCCAGCAATATGACTCCAGTTGCTCTTCTCTGTTACATCATACTGCTGACTTTCCCTGACCAACAGTCTGAAACACAACGATAACCAATGTCAGGATGTCTCGGCATTTTTTACGATTGATTATTGAAGAAAATCATCTGCAGGTTAATTGTTAATAAAAATAATTGTCAGCTACGTGAAACGATATTTCCTTTCATTCCGTCTATCTATTGGTAGAAATGGAATATAATATTAATTAATAAGTATGTTTTCTTTAGTGTATAACCACCTGAAAAGAATCGTTGTGTTTTCGTTACCTTAGAATGAGCCTTTTATATCTACAGTACAGAGGGAGCAGGTCATTGGGTCATTGAGCTTTGGCCTTACATCGCCTAACAATCATCTCGTACAGTAGGAGCAGAGATTACACAGCAACATTTCTAAAGTCGTACAGTGTATGCCCAACTTAAGTGTGCTGGAAGTTTTGCTTAGTGTGCAGCATTTTGGAGAAATGGTCTTGATTTGGCATCAGTTGGATTTGAAGAAAAGAGGGAAGAAAAGAGGGAGACAGAGGTGAGGTAGAAAGTAGCAGAGGGAGGAAGAGGGTAATACATATTTAGAGAGACCGAGAGAGAGAGAGAGAGAGAGAGACAAAGGAATAGTGGTAGACAATGAAAGATGATTAGCTCCTGTGCTGACTCAGGCGGAGGACATTGGGTCATTCATTTTACCATAAATCTATTCCGCACCATTCCGGTGCTTAAGGCCTCAGGTGAAAAACCCATTAAAGTGCATGGTGGAGAATCAAAGTGGGCCATGTTTGAATCAAAGCCAACGTTAGGGGGACTGATACGTTCCCTCCGAATCCCCACCAGGCTGCAAGAAGAGAGACTGTGCAATCATTACAGGAAATGAATGGAAAAATGGTCGCTGTTAAAGAGAAGTTTCCCTGTTGCTGAGGTAGCAGACCATTCATATTAATGTAGTCCACTAACCTTTGCTGGAGAAGCCGTGGGTGCTGCTACTTTTAGGATTTATTTGTCCATGATTATATCATCGCTTTGTAGTTTCGACACAGATTTAATTTTCTCATCCTGCAGGTGATACAGTTTATTAGATAATCTGCCCTCTGATTAGTCACACAATCATGAAAAAACAACGTTGACATCACAAGATAGCGATCACAAGACTAATAATTACATGATCACAAGGAGATTACAAATAGATGAGCCCATGATCATGAGAAAACAGAATATTAAAGCTAAACCTAATTGATATGGGGAAAAACTGTCAAGGCCATTTTGACCTCTGACCTCAAGATATGTGAATGAAAATGGGTTCTATGGGTACCCACGAGTCTCCCCTTTACAGACATGCCCACTTTATGATAATCAAATGCAGTTTGGGGCAAGTCATAGTCAAGCCAGCACACTGACACACTGACAGCTGTTGTTGCCTGTTGGGCTGTAGTTTGCCATGTTTGTGCATATTTTTTTTATGCTAAATGCAGTACCTGTGAGGGTTTCTGGACAATATTTATCATTGTTTTGATTTTCAGTAATAAATATATCCCCCATTTGCATAAAGCAAGCATATTTGTCCACCCCCCTGTTAATACGAGTATTATATACTTATATACTACATTTTGAACAGATAAAATAATGTGCATTAATTTGCAATTAATCGAGATTAACTAAATAATTAAATAAAAAGTTCTACACATAAGGACATTAATGTACTTGTGTCTTATTTTTTCTTTATAACTCAGTTTAATATTTTAATAAATCAATCCCATGTGATTTAATCTTTTATGTTTTTTAACACAGTATGCTCAGGAAGAATCTGTTTGACCTAAAAGGGCACTTGTGGAGTCCATGTGCTTCATCTAACCAGAGAGCATCAGTAATGAATGCAGAGGGCTCTTACTCCCTCTTCATCCACCTGCACACACACACACACACACACACACATGCACACTGTATTTATGCAGACATACAACATGCACAAACACACAAACACAAAATCATTCCCCATTATTCTCAAGACTGTCACTCGTTGCTGTGTGTGTCAGCCAATCAGAATCCTTCATTATGCATAGAGGTGCTGTGATTGTCTGTAATCAAAGTCTTCGTCCCTGAGAGATTCAATGTAATGGAGGTGAAGTGCCCCGAACAGCACTTTAGCATGCATGTGCTGATTAGCTCTGATTTAAGTCTTCGTCGCTTCAGCAACAATTTACACCAACAGAGCTCATTCATCGATTAGTAATTAACATGCAGTTAAAGGCCGTGTGCTTCCGCTCCCATGCAAATCAATGTTTCTCTGCATATTTGTTTCAATGTGAACAGATTATAACCGCTGAAGATGTAATTAGCCAGAGAATCAATTAGCTCACATCATGTTACATGGAAAATAAAGTATGTACATAGAAAATGATTTATTTTATATAAAATGTGCACTTTTTAGTTTCCAATTTCTGTAGAGCTACAACAGAAAATTAATTGACAACTATATTGATAATCGTTCAGGTCACTTTTCAAGCAAAAATGCAAAATATTTGATGCATTCAGGTTCTTAAATGTGACAATTTGCTGCTTTACCTTTCCTTACATTATAGCATATTGATTCTCTTTGGATTTTGGACTGCTGAACAGACAAGACAAAGCGTCTAATGATTTTGTGATGAGCATTTTTAATTGTTTTCTGGTGTTTTACAGACCAAATGATTCATGAATTAATCAAGAAAATAATGACCAGATTAATCAATGATTAAAAATAATCAGAGCAGTATCGGCCTGATATCCGATTTCAGTATCGGATCGGGGCATCAGGAATTTATGCCGCAGTATTTTGTTACACAACTACTCACCACAGTTTCTACATTTCCCCTTCCTCAGGCATCGTCTCCCTGATCTCCCTGGCCGTCCTGTCCTACGAGCGGTACTCCACCATGATGAAGCCCACCATAGCCGACGGCAGAAACTACCGCCCGGCGCTGGGTGGGATCTGCTTCTCCTGGCTCTACTCTATTGCCTGGACTGTACCTCCGCTGCTGGGCTGGAGCAGCTACGGGCCCGAGGGTCCCGGCACCACCTGCTCCGTGGACTGGAGGACCCAGACGCCAAACAATATCTCCTACATCATCTGCCTGTTCACCTTCTGCCTGGTCCTGCCGTTCTGCGTCATCCTCTACTCCTACGGCAAGCTGCTGCACGCCATCAGACAGGTGCGACTCTGTTCCAAAGTGAGATGATTATTCTATGTTCAGAACATAACGCCGACTTTGTTGAGAGTTTGTAAATCTCAGAGCGAGTGATTGCAAAGTACTAAAAGCACTTCGCGGTCGATTCGAGGAAAGAACGAGTATTTATAAATGCTTTAAATACACAATGCGCTCCCTTTTCTGTGACCTTAGCCGATCCACTACTGTATCAAAAGCCTCCAGTCAGTCTGGACGTTCAATCAGGGGCTGTGAAATTGACAAGAGAAATGAAGCCACGCATCATCTGATCTTAAAGAGGACCTATTGTGCTTTTGTGCTTTTTCCCTTTTCCTTTAGCGTGTTATATATATTTTTTTTAGCCCAGTCTCACGGCAAAGCGTGTAATAGACCCACCTGTCCACCGGAAAAAAAGAACGTTAGTAGGCTCGTTCGAGGTGAACTTTGCCTCACTTGGAAAGTACACGAGATCAGGCGGCAAGCTGCAGTCAAGTCACGCAGTTTCCAGACGTTTCCAGCAGCCTTCAAAGAATTTACAGGAAGTCACAGGAAAAGATCTGATCTTTACGCTACTTGTTTAGATTTTGGTAGTCAAAGGACAAAAGTCAAGGTCACTGTGACCCTTAAAAAAACACGTTTTTGGCCATCACTCAAGTCTTGAGTTAAAAGTAAAAACTTTTACACAAATGTCTAACAGGATAAAATGATGAAGTGATGACATTTTGGACAGACATGGATGTAAACTGCAACTTGACTGGTTGGTAGAGGCGTACTAGTTATCGATACACCAACTTTTCCTCCTTAGCCAAGTGATTTGTTGTTGTTGTTGCAGTATTTCAACTTTTAAAATAAGTTTCACTCAGGCACATAAAATCAGGTGGATGGAAACACACTTACTGACAGAAACTGATAAATTATAAAAGCGTCCTGATGGATTTGGCTTTGTGAATTCTCCTTTTTCTTTACTTGCTGGACTGTGATTTTATTGGTATTTTTTTCTTCATGCCTAATTTGAAATGCAACCTTGGCTCAGAGTTTCTTCCCACTACTGTTTACAGAGAGCTAACCCGGCTAATGTTACGGATCACAGTGTTAGTCCAGGCAGAGCAGTTGCATTAGCTGATTGGCATCAGCTGCTTCACTCAAGCTTCACCCTCATTCATTATAGCTGCTCGGCTACCAGATGACGAACACACCCTGTCACATTCATACAGGTGTACAGCTCGGCCACTTCTCACCAGTAAGGTATGGTCATATTTCAGTTTGATGAAATTGCCCCCTACTCGGCCTCAATAAAATGACGTGATGTCTACGCCAGGCGTTCTCAAACGTATTACTCATCTGATTTTTATTCAAGGTCAGAGGTCAGGAACGATTGATGACATAATAACATTTAATCAACTCACTTAACATCCGCCCTGCTCTCTCGGTAGGCTACTCGTTGTCGCAATTAATCTCTTGTGATTGGGCCAGCACAAAACTGAGGCTCAGACATTTATTATTTCTGACACTAGTTGTCAAACATTAAAACCACATTCATCTGGTGACAGGATCGCTCTGAGTGACCTCCAGCTACACTGTATATTCAACTTCACCAACAACGTATTGATCAATAGTACATTTATTTAAAAATAGAAAATGTTCATAACTAGGGGTGTCAAAGTTAACACGATAATAACACAAATTTGTTTTAACGCCACTAACTGCTTTAACGCATTAATGCAGTCGATCTTTCGGAGGTTGTAGTGGGCTCATTATCAAAGGGGTCCCCTTGACCTCTGACCTCAAGATATGTGAATGAAAATGGGTTTTATGGGTACCCACGAGACTCCCCTTTACAGACATGCCCACTTTATGATAATCACATGCAGTTTGGGGCAAGTCATAGTCAAGTCAGCACACTGACACACTGACAGCTGTTGTTGCCTGTTGGGCTGCAGTTTACCATGTTATGATTTCAGCATATTTTTTATGCTAAATGCAGTACCTGTGAGGGTTTCTGGACAATATTTGTCATTGTTTTGTGTTGTTAATTGATTTCCGATAATAAATATATACATACATTTGCAAAAAATAAGCATATTTGCCCACTCCCATGTTGATAAAAGTATTAAAAACTGCTGAACATGATTTACCGTTCGGTTCTGCTGCGGACCTTGGTTCGGACTGAGAAGCCCTGGTCTACACAATGGCACACAGTGTATGAGAGCAATGCTACATTTTCTAGTCTAGTAGTGTGATAATGGACTAAATATAGTGATGAAACAAGTCAGAATCAATTTCCAAACACAGTGTATCAGTGTTTCTATTAGTCGACCAATTACATCCGCCTGGTCAATGCTGGAAAAAGATAAACACTGTCATGCGAATCGGTGGGAAAAACAGGAAATGCATGCTTGACTTTTGTCCTTAGTTTGTGTTTCAATAGAAATTAATTGGGATATTGGTAGGACAGAAAAGTAATGTGACCGTACCTTTACATCTGCAGATATCCTCATGCAAACACTGTTTGCTTCCCCAACCTCTTTCTTACATGTTAAGCTTTTGTTGACTTCACGCTTGTGTATGTGTTTGTCGAGGGGGATTCTCAGCAAAAACCTTGTTACTGCTCAGACTGTTCCTCAAAGCCTTTTCTTCCAAATCTAACTCTATAAATGGTCAATACCTGTGCGTATCTCTGTCTGTGAAGTGTTGCTTCTGTTGAGTTTGGGGATGCAGTGAAACAACGTTGAGAAAACTAGGTAAGATTAGGTTAGAGGAAAGTTGCGAGTGGTACCTTCTGGTGGGTGAGTTTCAAAGAGTGAAGTTAGAAGTCTGTGGTTAGGGGACGGGAGAGCAGCACAGAGGTTTTGTCTACAGGCTGGTGTTAATGACAGGATTACAGACGACTGTCTTCATTACACTCTGCTGAGGCGCCTCATTAAACCTCGAGGCTGCAGACCTTCACGCCCACTGTCAGCTAATGACAAGAGACAAAAGCTCTTCATTTAGCCGTGTGTGTCTGTGAACTGTGCGTGTACCGGGGCTGCAGGGACAACACATTCTCACCACAATGCATTAAATACCGCAGCTTTGTCAGTGCTCTTAACGCTACATTTCCTCCAGGTCTGGCGAGGGCGCTAGGGGACGCAATGCTTCACTCAACTAGCCGTTTAAGCGGTGACATACCCTAATGTGGAACGCCCCTGATTGATCCCTGGTTCTATGCTCGCCATTTCACTTCTGTTATTCCGTCTAAACAATCCACCAAAATCTATTTCTGAAAACATTTTAGGCGAGAAATAGTCTATGCCACTGCTGAATTTTGTTTTATTGTAGAACTATATCACCTAGTTTGACAGCTTGGTCCAAGTTTTGTGAGCCAGGTGCGACGCATCGGATGGGCTCATATCCTGATCCACACTCTATTCCAGTTGGTAGCGGCAATGCACCATAACGTTCTTTGCCAGGAGTTCAACGCCATTTGGCTGTTTTTGTATTCCTTTAAAGACAAATTATATAAAAGTGGGTAACGGCAGATCTCCTCGCACAACCTCTCTTCAAAACAAGCATCCTTTTCTTCTTCTTCTTCTTGTTCTTCTTCTTCTGAAGAAGAAGAAGTCAGATTGTATAGAAGTATTTGAGAAAATGAGCCTACTTCTCACTTGATTTATTACCTCAGTAAACATTGTAAACATGAGTTTATGGTCTCAATCGCTAGTTTCCAGTCTTCTTCAATACAGCATGATGTTCATTTAGTAAATTATGGTCCCATTTAGAGTCGAATAGACCATAAAGCAGGGGATGCTTTAGGGCGGGGCTACCTTGTGATCGACAGGTCCTTACCACGGCGTTGTCCGGTCTGGGAGTTGTCCGTGTTTTCGTCTTAGAACTTTAACCCTGTCACAGTGGTCGCCTAGAAATGTCTTATTCAGCATTTGGTTGTGCTTAGCTCCACCCTCTCGTGTCACTTCTGCTTGCAAAAACCAAGATGGTGATGGCCATAAACCAAGATAGCGACGGCCAAAATGCCGAACTTGAGGCTTAGAAACGGCAGTCCACAAACCAATGGATGATGCTAGCATGACTGTAGACTCATTATCTTGTATCAAAAACTCTTCCCAGTTCTAGTGCATCATTTTTATAAGTTATAAATAAATAAAGTTATAAGTTATAGATATAAATATCTGAATACACCGTTTTGTTGCTTAAGTTCAATTGAGGTTTGTGTGACAGTCAGATGAGGTCCAAAATATGAACCATTTTCAAATCACCTCAAGGGAAACTGAATGGAAAAAAAAGATTCAGAGAGCCTTAAAAACATTCATGTGACCCAACAAATATGAAAATAACAAGTGAAAATGTCCTCTTAAGATTCGTTGAAGTCATGATGCACAAGATAAATTCCGATCAGTGACTATGCAAGACTCCTGAAATTAACTTGAGCAGTTTTCAGTCACTGGGGATGTTCTTCTCCATCCACCTTTAGTTTGATATGACGGGTGCATTTCCTCATTTGGTGCAGATTTCAAAATAGCAGATGAATGCACATCTGCTGGAAGTCGCCATGAAACGCCTTTAAGATTGAGGGAGTTAGGACAGAGAGAGAGAAAGGGACTCTTCAGACTTGTGTTTCAACTGATGATACCTTCTGAATGAATTAAACTGAGAACTAAGGTAGATGTAGTGTGAGGTAAACAGAGCCAGATGTAGTGAGAAGTACAGGTGGCAGGTATGTGGAAGGATTCTTGTAGGCAGATTTAAAAGTTTTAGGTGATAACTTGGTTAACGTTAGGATAGTTCATCGGCAGCGAGTCTCATTTCCCTTGAAACGTAATTGAGAATGCAGTTTAGTTGTATGGGAAAGTAATATTTTAGGAGACAGGGTTGACACAGTGGAGCATTTAGTGGCTTAAAAGCAGGATATTTCCCACAGGAAACCAAAATGGAGCTAAAAGGTGGACTTAACATTCATCCGGTGGACACAAACACGAATCCAAATGAATGCTAATAGAGTCTAAAAAACTTTGTAACTTGTTTTATGTGAGCAGAATACTAACTGCTGAGTTCAGTCCCATCTTTCTCATTTCTTTTTTTTTTGGTTTTTGACCACATCAAATGAATTGCTGAGCACAATAAACAAATAACAGTCCGTGTGCAGTTTTGGTGCTATTGGCACAGTGGGAAAGTTGAGAAAGCTGCCATATTTTTGTCGAGTTGTCAGCGAGCCTGAAGCCAAACAGATAACTATCTTTATCTCGCGTATTAGTTTTCCAAGTGCTCAGAGCTGCAGGTAGCGCAGTCCACAACACACAGAGCCGATTTAAATCTTCAATTCATAGCTGCTTGGCGATCCATTAAACTATATCATTACCAAACTGATAAGCAATTAAACCTCATTAAAACAAACATGTGAGAATCTGAAAACAAGAATCGTACAGATAACCGCTTCAGTTAATGAACTGATAACAATCCTAATCATTTTCACAGCTGTTATGATGCGGTGATGATGAATGTTGTGTGAAGATCTTCTTAATTAACCACAATGAAATACGACTTTATGGGGAGACAGGCGAGAGGAAATACTCAAGGTGATCAAGATTATAATCAGGCGGATAGTGTGTCTAATTTCTGCTGTCTGCAAATTGTTTATATGCGTGAGAGTGTGTGTGTGTGTGTCGCCTGTTGTCTCTCAGCAGCCTTGGTGTAAGGTTACCTGTGGGGAAGATAATCCCTTGCCAACACAGCATGCATTTCTCTCAATTGCAGGTCGCACACACAAACCCGTTACGTCATTCCCAGAGTTCGTCAGAATGTGATTTAATCTCTTGTGTGTGTGTTTATACTGTATATTGAAACCTGAAACACTGCACAAGAGAAAGAAACTGAGGGGAGAGAAGCGAGTTTCTTCAGGCTTTCACTGTGAGCTTTATTCGTTTTTATTTATTCATAACCATTTTCTTGTTATTAAAACTCTTACAGCACTTTGTTTAGCATTAATGTGCATTTTGATGCAGTAATGCATTCATCTGCATATTTCTCTCACTGAATTATATGATTTGTTTCCTTTTTTCAAATAACGGGCATTATGCTGATAGCTCGCATCTGCCAGAGTGATTATATCTGCATCAGAGCTTGTAATACAGCAGCAACAGTTTCCTCTGCTTAGTAATATGCTTTTTCTATATTGTCTAATCAAAACAGTAAATGAACCACGTTCTGACCGTTTGAGAAGCATGTTTGATGCATCGCCCCGGCTGTTCTCATACGCCGTCTGTAGCTATAGCCTACCTATGAAAAGTAATGCAATGCAATTCATAAATATCCCATGAAATCCATTTTTATGTAATCCACGTAATTATGAATCAAGAAGTATAAAGAGCGACAAACGCCGCATAGGGAGGAGGTCGAGGTGGATGGTGTGTGAAATCAACTTTCACCCAGGAGGCCACTGTTTGTATCTCGTGTGAAACTACAAGTCAACGATGATTTATTTGTCACGTAACTTGCGTACTTAAGTATTGCCACTTCCGTAGTTACCCAAACCACGATTTTTTTCCTAAAACTTTCTAAGTAGTTTCTTGTGAAGATGGAAGTTTAGTTGCTGGACATTCGTCACGTGTCACTGGACATTTGTTTTGAAAAATTAATAACTTTGTAAGATATCATACGAAACCTTGTATGAGGATACGTTGCCCAGGTTAGGTGTCCCTGTTTGAATAAATACTATTTAAAGTCTATTTTTTATTTTTTAGTGCAGTTTGCAATGATAACCGTCAAATTTTTAATAATTTTTGATAGAATAGGACTTTAAATTCTAGCCAACAACCGTTGATTTCGCTGACTGAAGTGACGACTTCGGCTTTATAAGAAATGCTAGTTTACTGTTGTAGGTAGTGAACTAGTTTATACTCGGCGTACTTATCAATAGAGTTCTTACAGTTTTGATCTTGTGTTTTTGGTTTTGGAGAAGACACCGCCCCCACACTCTTTAAAGCCCCCGAAAACTTGTTTCAGATGTTGAGTATGTCTCCAGTACAGTAAAACATTGTAGGTATTATTTATTTAGAGTTTGACACTCTCAAATTCTGCTTCATCAGCATGGTTTGGCTGATGTTTGATCAGATTTGATTGACAATATATAAGGTAACAACTCCACAACTGGCATCATATTTTGATTGAAAAGAAGAAAAAGAAAGATTTGGGGGAATATCTACTGCCAAGATTTGCAGTTTGTATGAATATTGAGCTGTTTTACCACAAGAAGTTTTGGGCTTGCTGAAAACCAGCAGCTCTGACATTATAAATGTGTTTCAGGACCCGGGTCTCCTCCCTCTGCTTGGTCAATTTAAGTTGTAGACTTTAAGATGCAGGGTGGACTTTCAGCCCTCGCTTCTGCACAGAAAATGTAATGCAATTTTGTCTCCTTTGTCCTTCCCTTCAGTATGATGGACAGTCAGGCTGTCGACTTTGCACCTATTCTGGTCTTTCTACTGAAACATTGACTGCATTTTCTATTTTTTTGTTGGTTTGGGACGACTACACATGGAGACAGAATTGGAAATCTACCCTTGGAACAATTGAGCAGCCAAACAAAAGTTTTTACTTGAAGAAACTATATTTTAAAGGAACTGAAAAGTTATATATATACTATATAATATGTCTTAAACACAGACTGTATATTAGAAGTGAATGTAGTCACCGTGACGTCACCCATTGATTTATGGACTGCCGTTTTGAAGCCTCGAGTTCGGCATTTTGGCCGTCGCGTCTTGTTTTTTTGCCACCAGAAGTGACATGAGAGGGTGGAGCTAAGTACTGTTGCCACGCCAACCGCCATGCTCTGCTCACGCGGCCGGTCCGGTCTGACAAGCCGTTAGATTTTTTTTGGTACTTTTTAGAGCCATGTCTGCAGGACAACGATACTACTAGCATTGTATTGTTCCTTTTCTTTAATACCCTTTCCTTCCTCTTACCCCTTGCTCATAGCGATAGTTTAGAAAGACCAGATGATGGAGCTTGTCCTTGCTCATGTGACAGTGTTTGGTGTATTATTGACCTGACCCTGTCACATGTCGTATCCTCTGCACTCAGCCGGTTCAGAGGCCTGAAATATTCTTAAGACGTCCTCGACAGCCCATCCGGGTGACACATCACCTGTCACCAGGGTTGAGAGGGTGCAGGTCGCTCAGAGTAACATGGAAGTGATGATGTAGTCCTGAGTGTGGCAGTTCACGGATTGAGACCTTGTGGAAACATTTAAGCCGCTCTGTGCTTTGGTAGGACAGTCAGGACATATTTTGGGTCATACACCAATGCATCAGCATTATAAAGTTCCATTTTTTTACTCATCACCTTTAGTCTATCTATTATTAAATTAGAAAACACACACCAGTAAAAGTTTTAGCCTTACAAATACTTTAAAAAGTAAAATTTAAGACGGATTGTACATTTTTTGGACTTATCTCAAGGCAGTTTTGGATTTAAATTAATTTCATTGTGGTATGAGAATCAACTTGTGGAGACATTTTTCATGTGGTAATCCATGACGGCAAACGTTTTTGTCACCTTACGCCGAATTCACACCACAGCAGCGGCGGAGAGTGGCCTGCAGCGAGCTGTGGTGGCGAAGTGTGTCCAAACTAAAAGTTGGTAAAAATTGAACTTTCAGCAGAAGTTGGCCAGACAATACCCGCAGCCAATCAGTTAACAGAGTCTTGTGACTCTTACTGTATGTTACAAAGGATTTTGTTCACACTTGAAACACATGAAGACGCCTCCGTTCATTTAGGTTAACAAATAAATTACAGAAACTTCAGGGATGAAGGTTATAATGTATTGTTCTCTGTCTCCTCTGGTGTCAGCCCACTGACCCATGATATTAGATAAAAGGACTACCTGTGACTTTGACATTAGATTTAAAATGTTTCTATTTTCCAGCACTGATGTGTATTTGTTTATTCTCTTCATTGGACTTTATGACATTTGTAGAGACATATTTTATATTCAAGTTGTTTTTTAAATGAATGGAAACCAGTGAGTTAGGGAATCAAAAGTTACGGTATTCTTTAGTAATGTAAAGCACAAGTTGAAGATAAAGGGCTAAAACGTCCAAATCAAAATTATGACATTTTAAAGGGGACAGTGTGTAATACTACATCGGATCTATTAGTAGAGATGGAATATAATATTCATAACTATATTTTCATTAGTGTATAATCACCTGAAGCTAAGAATCGTTGTGTTTTCGTTAGCTTAGAATGAGTCCTTCATATCTACATAGGGAGCGGGTCCTCTTCACGGAGTTCGCCATGTTGCTCTGCTATGTTCCTACATTAGATAGAAACATGTAGTTCTCCGACACGCTTGTGAAACTGCTGTAACGTGAGCCGCAGAGTGCCAAACCGTGGTACTGCCAGCCGCCGTTTGAGTTTAGTTGTAGTGTTATTATGGTAAGGATGACCACTGAGCGAGGCGAACGGCGTTAACACAGTCTTAGAAAGGGAGGAGTGAACGGAGCTGTATTCAGTTGGTTGCAGTCTGCAACATCACCACTAGATGGCGCCAAATCCCACTCACTGCACCTTTAAGTTGGTATGATTGAGTAATATGAATGCCAAAGTGAGAGATGTGCCTTGATTTGAACCAGTAGACATTTTTTGGCAACTTTGTGTCTTTGTCTGTGGCTGATACTCAGCTTTTTATTACACTTTACATGAAAAATGAGTAGTGATGCACAAGCATATTTGGTGTCTGTTTCAGCAGCCATTAGCTACTTCCCTCAGAGGAGAGTTGGCATCAATGGCGCTGGTTATGTCACTCTGACTCTCCTCTGTTTAATTTAGATGTTTAAATCATATCGCCCATTTTTATGAATATTGAGGAGTTTCTTTATGCAATATTTATGTTGGCAGAGGAGGATGTGATTGGGTTTAAATGTCACTTGAGCATTTGCAGCTCCTGGAAATGAAAAATAGATTTGGTTCTGTTGTTGTCTGTCTCTCTGTCTGTTGATGTACTGAAAGATGGATTGATTGAATGTGTCTCTGCTCTGGCTCGGGTGTTTGGTCATAACAAGCATCTGTTTCTAGCAGAAGGAGACATTGGCAACTTATCTCCCTCTCTGGGAGTCTGTGGCGTTTTTTTTTTCAAATTAGTTTTACAGCAGTGTAAGAGCAATAAATGGGAACTGTACTACTCAGACCGTTTCATAATCCGTTTTTTTTTCAGGCTGGAACAGTACAGAGAGAACAAGAAGAGAACATGGTAATAAGAGAAAACAGCAGGGGAGCAGGTTCATGCTTGAAGACTCCCTTTGGGAGCGTTAAATTGGCTGCATCACGAGAGTCCCCTCTCTATCTGGCATGATTGAGGAACCAGGGGGGTGGAGGCAGGGAGACTTCTGCCATTGACTCTATTGATAACTTTTCACCAGATTAAAGAGAGAATGGGCATTGACTTTCTTGGGAAAAGTTTAGGGCAGCCCCTCTTATTCGTCTAATCGTCCGTTTTGGTCTTAGTCGACTAAGATTTCTTTAGTCGATTAGTCAGGTCTTTTCATGCTGAATAACTTATTTCTAATAAACGTAAGAGCACATCTCTGGTAAACACAAGATTTAAAGTGCTGCTTTTGTTGATTCTTTGTGGAGAAACTCAGTTTTACAGATCTGTCGATTAAATCGATTAGTGGACAAAATCGTATGAGTGTTAGTCGACTAAAACTTTCTTTGGTCGAGGACAGCCCTAGAAAAGTTTTCTTGTTCCCTTACAGTCTGATTATTTGGAGCTGGCTTCGACATTAGCATTTAGCTGCAACAAATTGACACTGAAAACACCTTGATTGAGATTAAAGGTGAAAAAAATGAGAGATTTTGCGAGGAAATATGTAACTCTTTGAGAAGAAAAACTCAGTGTTAAAAATTTAAGCCATAATATTATATAAAACGTTTATATTTTGACATAAAAGTTTAGATAACACTTTCTATCATGCCCATGTCTATAATGCATTATAATCTGCTTATAGCACTGTATAATTATAGTTATAAGCACTCATATATATTTATAACGCTTTATTACAATAATCATACCACATTATAAAGCATTTTATAATAACTTATAAGGTCAAGTATCATCATACTTCATAATTACTGGTCACTTACTGACATAGTGTATTATAATTCCCATAGTTATGATGTTATAATGCATTATAATGAGATTTTTAGTTACTCTAAGTGGTCATTGTTTGCTTTGTGTTGTTCTTGCATAGATTTAATGCTATTTTTTCGCTTTACTTAAGCAACTATGACCACTAATAGTGACTTATAAATCACATTATAATGCATTATAAAATATATTATTATGTATTACAACTATGGGAATCATAATACACCTTGCAAAAATATGAAGTTTTATGATATTTGACCTTATAAGTCATTACAAAATGCTTTATAATGTGTTATTATTGTGATAAAGCATTATGAATATTTACTATACTATATATACTGCTATAATTATACAGCACTATAAGCAGAATATAATGCATTTTAAGTGTGTTTATAATGCCTTATAGACATGTGCGTGATAGAAAGTGTTATTTAACAATGACCTAGTTCTCTTTTGTAGTAAACTTGTGAGTGAACAGTGTGTAATCATGTGTTAAAGTTATCTCCTTTGAACACCCGTCATACCCATCATATGATCCAACTGAAGGATGTGGGTTGTGTTTCTCTGCCCGCGGGTGTTTTTTCGCTGGGTGAGGAACTGTTTGTTTTGTGCATAAACTGGCCTCAGGTACAGATCACACTGACAGACAACAAGTAAAAGTTCAATCTGCTGAAATTGTACCAATAAAGGTTTTTTTTTTCCTCTGGCAGGTCCGCAGCGTGAACTCGGTGGTGACCCGCCGCAGAGAGCAGCGGGTGCTGATGATGGTCGTCACCATGGTGGTGTGCTACCTGGTCTGCTGGCTGCCCTACGGAGTGGCAGCACTGCTCGCGACCTTTGGCCCACGTGACCTTTTGACCCCGGAGGCGACCATCATGCCGTCGCTGCTGGCCAAGTTCTCCACCGTCATCAACCCTTTTATCTACGTATTCATGAACAAACAGGTGAGTCGTCGCTCTTCCTCTGGGTTCATTCGTCTCTTCGTTTCTTCTTCCATCGCCGCCTCTCTCTGTCTTCCTTAAACTAAACTGCTGTAGATCAGAGTCAACAGCAGGTTGCATCTAATTATCTGCTTTACTTTATTTATTTATTTTAGACACTCAGACCTGTAAGATATGAGATTCACAGCCAGGGGAGATTAATGTAGGTGTGAGCAGACCCACCACTCTCCATCTGCTGGCTCCTCATTTACACCTTCACACAGAGAGACGCACACAATGCGAACCCGCTAAAAGGCACACACGCACGCCCAGATAAAAGACAGAGGTGTGACATTATTATCATGGCGTGGAAGCCGTAACAGCATCAACAGCCGCCCACCGCCTGTGAAGTTGACATCGCTGACATTCAAGCGCACAGCAGGAAAAGAACATGAAACACAGAGAGGAAGTAATCTGGTTGATGCCAGCGGCCGTCGTAATTGACAGCGGAGCGAACTTCAAAGTGCTTCGGGCGGCGTTTCACCTTCAATAAATCATTACCGCGGTCATTAGAAGATTAGTTTAATTAATAACTGAAAACAGATATGAGCATCACAGGGCGGACAGCTCATGCGTGACTCCACGCTGTGTAGGGACAATTTGACAAGCTTGTCCTTCTGTAAATAATGGAAACAGCACAACACAGCAGTATTTAGTTGTAGATGTACTCATGAAGTTTCTGGCGCCACGTCTCTCTAACTACCATTTCACCAAAAAACCTAATTTAATGAAACAAAACTTGACTGACTGGGAAGAGATGAAGGGAGAAAGCAATGATTAATGTTGGAAGGAAAAAGAGAAGAAGGTAAGGAAGGAGAAATCAATCGAATTAAAGAATAAAAGCAAGCAAGCAAAGAGAATGTGAAGAAAAAAGTGAGGAGGAAATGAATGAAGAGATGAAAGTTGGAGGATAAGAGGACTAAAAACGACAGAAAGTACAGTTAGCTGTGGTGGGAAGAGAAGAGATGGTGAAGGAAAAAAGGAATTAGAAGGATGAAGGTAAGAGGAGGGATGATGGGAAGGAAGGAAGTAGGAAATAAAAGTGAAAGAGGAACATAAAATGAAAGAAAGAAAGAAGAAAAGAAAGAAAAAGGAGAGGAAGAAAGAAAGGAAAGAAGAAAGATAAAGAAAAGCGAACAAAGAATGAAAGATAGGACAGAAGGACGGAGGAAAGAAAAAGGAGAGGAAGAAATGAAGGAAGGAACAAATAATTAATAAAGAGAAAGAAAGGAAGAAGGCAAGAAATATAAATGAAAGAAGTGAGGAAAGAGGAGCAAAGGACGAAAGAAAGGACAGAACGATGGAGGAAAGGAAAAGGAAGAAAAAGGAGAGGAAGGAAGGAAGGAACAAAGAATGAAAGAAAAGGAAGAAGAAAAAGGAAGGAAAGACATAATAAAGAAAGAAATATAAAAGAAAGGAATGAGGAAAGAGGAGCAAGAATGAAAGAAAGGACAGAACGATGGAGAAAAGAAAAAGGAGAGAAAGGAAGGAAGAATGAGAAAGGAAGGAAAAAGAGAGGAAGAAAGAAAGGAAGGAAGGAAGACAGAAAGAAAAGTGAAAGAGGAACAAAGAATGAAAGAAAGAGAAAGGGAGTAAGGAGGAAAGAATTAGGAAAGAACGAAAAGGAAGGAAGAGAGGAAGAAAGAAAGTAATGAGAAGTTGTAGAGAGGACGAAGCCGTGTTGAATGTCAGAAAGACAGCAGCCAGAAACTGAGAAGGAAAAGTGAAAAAGAAGTGAAGGCCAATTAGATAAAGAGCAGAAGAAAGGCAGTAAAAGTAGGAATGAATCAGACGGAACGATGAAGACGAGGCAGGTAGAGGAAGAGAAAGGTGAGGAAGAAAGTTCTGTTTAATCTCCAAAAGGTAGCTTTGATTTTGATTAGCATGCGATGTTACTATCAGGGAGCGACACACTGCGGCGGTGACCTTTCCTTCTTCTCACTCTCCTTTTATCTGTCTCTGTCTCGTTTTATCTGCTGCTACCTCCGTCTGTCTCCTCCCGTGGACGGCCTGTCTCTTTGGAGCTCGGGAGACATTTAACTTTGTTTGATGAAGCCGGAGTCGTCAGGGCGGTCTGCTGCTCCCTGAAGTTTCTCTGCATGTGTGTGATGATTAAGCTACTAACAGAACTTGCAGGGCCGCAGATAAACGCGCAGGACGCCGCCGCCGCCGCCACACTGTGTGGCACTTTCAGTCTTCAGTTCCTCCCAGCCCATAACTATGGCAACAGTGTGTTGAGGCGAGTTGAAGACTTCAAGCGCTGCGCAGATTCACGCCCCGCACCTGAGCTGTACGTCATCACAGGAATCACACCTTTACTGCTATGAAGGTGCCACTGCTGATATCTGTCTGTGAATGTATTAACTTTACATTTTTTGCAGTGGTGGAACGTCACTGAGTACATTCTCTCAAAGCACTCAATCAATTTTATGCTCCTTTATACTTTTACTACTAATATTGTACTTTTTACTCCACTACATTGATCTGGCAGCTGGTGTTACTTTACATATTAAAGGTACTGTTTGTAACTTCTTACACGTATAAATCAATCCGGGTCAGAGTCCCATGCGCGCTCCCGTGTGGCTACGCTGTTCAGACTCAGACTCCAACACAAACTACACGGAAACACCAAAACCGCAAAGTTGTATCTAGTGAAGCCCGTCTGTTAAACAGTGTTGGCCGCGGTCGGAGGACGCGGGGGAGACCGTAGCTTTGGTCTCCAGAGCCGGAGTCTCTGCTGTAGGACTCTCACGTGCATGCGCGCACACTCCACACTGCAGAAGAGTTAGTTTAGCTCGGAGAATATCTAGTAAATGTACAGTGGACGTTTGTGCAGAATTAAATGCTGCAGCTCCTCCAGACCAACAGAGGTTTTCCGTGTCTTGTGAAGTGACGGGGCTCCGTAGTGAGAAACGTTATCGTCTCCGACCAAAACTCCAGTTTCTCCCCTGGCTGAGACAGGAAAAGCCAACACTAGGATCAGCAGTGATTCATGGAGAGACCTTCGTCTGGTCAGCTAACATTACTGCCAAGCAGGTGAAATATAGAGTGATATTGTGGTTTTAGCTGACGTGTGTCGCCTCACTGTTTTGAGCGATGCTCGTTCATGTCTATGTAGAGCGAGCAAGCGCGAGCCCGACGCTGACTTTCGTTGACTTAACGGCCACAGGTGTCGCTGTTGACAAGCATTTCTGATTCTTACAAACAGTCCCTTTAATTAATGCAACTTTATTTTTTGGGGATTTTAATGTTTTAAAAATGTGTATGTCCTGACTTTGTCACTATGATGGTGTAATTTCAAAATAAAGGCGTGTCTTAAAGATGATGATATGTATCTATGTTTTTAAATTTGCATCAATGATATTGCAATATTGATCATTGTTTCAATATATCGTTCCAGATCCATGTATCGTTACACCCCTAGTAAAATGGTAAAATTAGAGGAAAGTCTAGAAAAGTAAACATGATCTTATAGGAGAGATGTGTTTATTTTCTGGTTCCTCTCCTAATCATAATTGTATTGAATTGTATGTATTTATTTATTTTATTCATTTATTTATTTATTCATTTTTCTTTGCCTCGGTTTCTGCCTTTAATAATGCAACTATATGTAACTTCATATTATAAAATGTGAACTACCTCTGTGACCTCGGCCCTGTTTAAATCGTGGCTTTTCATTGTTGCTTCCCGCCTTAGATACCATTTGTTCGCTCTGTTCCACCTTGTGTTGTTTATTTCAGCCACTATGGTGATTGAGATGCAACAAGAGTGCTTCTTTCTGACTGCAACAGGGAACATTGTGGTTACGTGATACTTCTGCTCCCTTTATTCTGAATTATTTGGGCTTTCTGGTGGAGTGAAGGCGTGCACTGTAACAGTGAATGGCAGCATGATATTAACACTTTTGTACAGTAAAAGAAGAATGTTTTTTTATTACATCCTTTCTTTTCAGATATGTCAACTTCTCTTCTTCTTCAGACAAACCAAAAGCTTTTCTTTTGCAATATTTTCTCCTTTATTCCCTCCTTTTATGTGTTTCCTGCCAGATTAAAAAAAAAACGTACAGGTGTTTGACAAATGTGACATTTATCACCAGGCTGATTTTTGCTCTTTGCAGAGAGTTTACTGCAGATACACAAGCACATATTATTGCACACAAAACATGTCTGTTTGCCTTAAAGACAGATTTGGAGTGACAGGTGAGGATTTGGTCACTCCTCAGTTTTCAAATCCCTATCTGTGCCTGGTTTTACCTGTAATCCCTCCTGACGGCAGCATGTTCCTCCACTCTTCATCATTCACCTCAGACATCTCGTTCTCCTTCACACTTCCCTCACACATGTACTCTTTTTCTTTCCCCCGAGGTTTTGCTTTCAAAAAACCAACAGCTTTTCCCCCCATGCACAGCTCTCATGTAGGATTTGAAACACTAGAAGATTTAAAACGTGTGCTAATTTTGAAAGTTGCATAATTTCCTCTGGGGTAACTCAAATTAATTGGCTCATATATGATGAATTGCCAGCCAACTGCTGAGGCACCTTAAGTTAAAAAGCAGCACAAACTGGTCTCATTTGTCATATCAATCAGTGGGTGGGAACATGCTGGAGGAAACACTCTGATGATGGCATGAGATGTACTCGTGTTTCATGCAGCACGCCCGTTTGATCCGCGGCGCCCTGGGGAAATGTAGTAGACTTAAAGTATACGTGTGGAAGTAGAGAGTATACTAAGTACACTACGTTTATCCAGGGGAGCACGCTGCCTGCTGGACTCCCAACACGGAGGAAGGAAGAAGGATGACAGTAGAAACGTACTTACTATTATAAACATTTAGATAATTATTAATATGTGTTTACTACTATTACTACAAGACTACAAGCATTAAGTGTGACACCTTTTATACTGCTCCATATGACTACTGATACCACCAGGTCCTATATTACTACAGTATTTGTACAATTACTGTTACTGTAGGTCAGGGGTCAGCAACCTGTGGCTCCGGAGCCACATGCCCCTCTCCAGTGGCTCCCTCCGGATTTTTTTAAAAATTAGTGGAAATGAATAACTGTTTTTTTGTTTACATTTTCATTTTTATTTATCATTGTTGTAAGTCTAATGTACGACGGTACGACGGAGTATTAGGGCCACATTGAGGAAAAAAAATAAATCAGAGATTTCGAGAATAAAGTCGTAATATTAAGAGAATAAAGTCATAATATTAGTGTATATATATATATATATATATATATAGTAGTAGTAATTTTACGGGTTATTTTCTTTTTTTCTCGTAAAGTTATGACTTTATTCCTGTAATATTACGACTTTTTTTCTTGTAAAGTTATGACTTTATTCCTGTAATATTACGACTTTTTTTTCTCGTAAAGTTATGACTTTATTCTCATAATATTACGACTTTTTTTCTCGTAAAGTTATGACTTTATTCCCGTAATATTACGACTTTTTTTACAACTTTATTCTGGAAATCTCAGATTATTTTTTCGTCAATGTGACCCTAATACTTCGTAGGACATTTGCACTTTGGCCCTCACTGCATTAGAATAATATACTATATACTTAGACTATAAACTGTGTTACCTTCATCACAATGCTCAAAAGTTTTCCGGCTCCAGACAGATTTTTTTTTTTTTTTTTGCCTAAAATGTCTCTTTTGATAGTAAAGGCTGCTGACCCCTGCTGTAGGTCGACTACTTCTTCTACCTCTGCTACTACTACCACTACTACATACACTCATGCATACTGTGCTGAAGTGCTACTACTACTACTACTACTACTACTACTACTACTACTACTAAGTACTTATACTGCTACCATATATTATACTTTCTATTGCTGTTATTCTACTACTACAATCTACCAGCACCTTGCATGGTAGCTCGCTGTGCTATAAATAAATGTTGTCCTTTTGCTTATTAACTGCTACAACTACAACTATGACTGCAACTTCATTGAGTTCTTCTACTACTAATCGGCTTTGTAACTTTGCAGACCTTTTACATGCACAAAAAACGATATAACACACTACAGGAAAGGGAAAAAAGCAGAAAAACATAATAGGTTCTCTTTTACTTTATCTTATTACATGGCTGTGTTGAATACTCGATTCTGATTGGTCAATCACGGCGTTCTGCGGTCTGTAATTTCTGTATAACAGACCATTGCTAAGGACGCAGCTCTAATTTTGTGTAAAAATATTGATTTCTTCAGTAAGTAGGCGTGTAATAAGCGGGATAATGTATAGCTAGCGGGTCATTGTGAAAGAATCGCCTACAGGGCGATGAGAACCCCTAAGTCTCCTTATTTAAATCTTTTTTATTCATGTTGACGTATGGTGTCTTCCCTGTTTGAACTACTGGTGTCCTCTATTAATCCCATTATCACTATTGTGTACAACTGCTGTTATTACTGCACTCTTAATAATGTCAGTAATCCTGTGTGTCTGTTTAGTTCTACAGGTGTTTCAGGGCGTTCCTTAGCTGCTCCATCCCCGAGCGAGGCTCCACCAAGACATTTTCACGGCCGACTAAGACGATCCGCACCGTCCGCCCGGAGAAAGAACACCCCGTGTCCACTCCCGCCCCGTCCTCCGTCCTGCCCACGCCCAACTTCATCCACGAGTCCTCGCAGCAGAAAGCCAATCACGTGTCTCCAACCCCATCCCCGTCCCCATCTCCGTCGCCATCGTATCAACGCTCTGCTGCTTCACACGCCCCCGCTGCTAACGCCCCCAAACCCAAACTGATTCTGGTGGCTTACTACAGGGAATGAAAAGCAGAGAAACAACAAACAGCATGGAGCTGAAGGTTTACAGAAAGGAAAGTGACGAGCAGGTCTCTAATTTACACACAAATCCTCTTAATAGTAGAAAAAGTCAGAGTCGCAGTGGGAGCCTTAAATAGGAGCTGGGATGTTTTAATCCCAGAACAGGTTATCGTTGCTCTGTGAAGTCGGCAAACAGGGAAACACAGAAAATGCCAGTCTCATCCTGTTTACCAGAGGCACTGTAAATACACAGCAAGAAAATAGGGCTAAGCATTCATGTTAAGATTACACACCAAAAAAACCCCACATAAATAGGTCAAGCTTTTTCAGCTCTTTGCTTGCATTGATATTTTAACTAAATAATGTTCTTTCTTAATCTGAGAAATTATTAAGGAACAAATTGGAGAAGCACAGCGTCCTTTGGCGGAGATTTTCATAAATTGTTTGGTTGTTTTTTTTTTTTCGTAAACGGGGCAATGAGATATTTTGTCGGCTCAAAGCGTGTAGCTACCGTTAGCAGGATTATTCTTTCTTTTTTCGCCGATAATGCGGTTGAAGAACGGGGTAAGCGTTTTTTTTTTCCTGACCCCATTTCCATGCCTGATGTTTGAGGATTTGATACAGAGTATTATAAATGTGTTTAACAATTTTATGTAATTTAGAAACTGAGAAGGTTTTTTTATTATGCCTTTATGTACACTTTGCTGGGACTGTTATGAAAGCCATTAAAAGGGACATTTCGACAGGTTATGAGGGACATGTAAAGAGATTTCACTGTTTTTTGAATTATCTCGATGTTTCTGAATCCGCTGTTTCGCTTTTGTTTTGTGGAAACGTGCTTTTGTTTTGTCTCCCGATGTATTTTCATTTGCTCATGTAAAATAAATTAAATCATGTCACAAACAGATTTGAGTCTCGATTGTTTTCTATTTACTTCACTTTTAAAGTGTGTGTGTCGGTGTTTGTGTGTGCGTCTTTCCACAGAAGCTCTTCTTCCTCCACATGTTGATTAATCCATGAATTATTAACGCAGGCATTATTTACGGGCAGGGAAACAGATTAATGTTCTACATTACAGCCTTCGTGTCGGTGCAAAACAAACAGCATTTGGAGCGTTAGAGCAGACTATTACAACTGACGGCAATGAATGAATGATGAGCTGTGGGCTGCACACACACACACACACACACACACACACACACACACACAGGCAAAATAATACGTGTCTCGCTGCACGTCTGCTCAGAGTAAACTTTTGGGTGAAGTATCTATCTTTTGGGTATACAGGTCCTGTAGGATTTAAAAGTGGGTGTAAAAAGTTTGCTCCGTTGCAGAGGCCTTGGTGAAATTGAATACAAGGTGGTGGTTTTCACAGCAGAATACATTTTATTAACGCCTATAAAACCTCTCCTCTGTCTATCCATATGCTCAGTGGAGTCCAAAAAGTTATATTTTTGCCAATAGTTAGATGCATTATCTGCTTCTGTCTCAAACATCAATAGCTTTTCATTTAAATACCAATAACTGACTTATTCAGTGCTCCAGTGAGGTCAGGTTGAGTTGGTCGTTTGAGGGTTAAAAATATTGCGCACTGACAACATAAAACTATATCCATTAAATTTGAGTTTAATCACCTTTAACGGCAGACTTTGGCTGACAAGAGGCTTCAGCATTTGCTTGATTTTTAGTTTCTTGTGTTGGGTACAGATAACCCGATGAAATGGTATAGGAATCCAGGAAATCCAGGGTGAGCAAAAGATCCAAGAGTTCACACAACACATTCGTCACATACTGACGCTTTGTTGGACCACTTTTAGGTCGCAGTAAACACGCTTAACTTTGTGAATTAAACAAAAACACTTGCTTAGGTTTAGGTAACAAAACCACATAGTTAAGTTTAGGAAAAAAACTACATGATAGAGCTTAAAATGACTACGTTTGTACAGTTAAAATGTGACTTGGCGTTGTGAACACGGGACACCAATGAACAGCTGATTGTAAAGTGAAAGTGAAGCGTGACGCACGGGACACAAACAGCGGTCTCCTGGATGAACGCCATGTATTTGTTGAACCCATCCTGCCCGCCCTGGTCACCACAGCACTTTCCCCGAGCATTTAATATTGACACAGATGGGTTTACATTGTAGTTAATGTAAAGCCCGGTGCATCTCTCATAAAGGGGGCCTTGTGCGGTGGTATCGAACGCAGTTAGCCGTGACAAAGTGTCTTTATTTAACGCCCTGGGAATGAGAACGGCTGATTTACAACACAGGATTTTACTGTGGAGTTAAGTTATCGTAACAACAATTTTATGTTCTATCTTGACAATCAGTCAAGGAGGTAAACAGTAGAATTACCTGTTCCCATTAAGAAGCCTACGCTTGCGTGTATGTGACTTTTTGTTGTCATTTATTTTTTGTTATATTTTTCAAAATGATGTTAGCTTAGTTTTTTTCTTATCTGGATTTTTATGTGCAAATAAAACAAAATAAAATGAGTGACTAGGCTGCGATTTTTCCTCACGCAGTGCTGAAGTCAGGCCAGAAATGTATTTTTAGTACAGTATTCTATTTGTTTGAACTGACCCTTTCATGGCATTTCTCTTACGTTTTATACAAACACGCCCTGACCTTTATCACCATGAATATAATCTCTCAGAACAAGGCTACTTTGTGCATGCTATGTATGTGCGTGTCTAAACCATGCAGCCACGGCTTCATCGCGTGCACAGATTATGTAATCGAACAGATGAACTGTTGTATATGTGGTCTGCTTATCTGTTCCAGACATCCAAACAGTAACCTTTATGTGATATTGTATAATAAATTGTTGCTCTGTTGTGATGGGAGCTCAGGACACAGTGTTCACATTTTAATCAAATTATACTGAGAAGTTGCATGCAAGTAGCAGGACTAACACTGGTCAGCTCCAACTGTCATGTGTTTTATTTTAATTGGGGATCATCCAAGTTTAACTAATTAACAGACTCTTTTTTTGCACTGGACTTTTGGACCCCACTGCTCTTTAATTACATGATCCCCAAAAACACCTCAGAGCACCACACTGAAGTCCTGTGCAGCAGCATATTGCTATCACAACAGGAAAAGAAATCGGATCAGTATCACGTTATAATGTGAAAAGTTTATTGTTATAACAAGATGTTTTTCACATTATAACAAGATATTTTCACGTTATTACGCAATAAAAACGTATTGTTATAACATGAAATGTTTCTTTGAATATTAACGCTATTTTATGTTATGTTACTTAGCATGATCATGTTTTAACAATATAAGTGATGATCACATAACATGATAACTTAGTATATTGTTTATGTTTCACGTATTAACGTGATAACTTATATTGTTATCATGTGAAAGCTTTCATGTTATAACAATTTAAGTGATGATCACATCATAACGTGAAACATTTCATGTTATAACAGTAAGTTATCACGTTTTAACATGAAAAGTTTAAAGTTATAACAACATAAACAGTATATTGTTATAACAAGAAAAGTTTCTTGTTATAATGTGATAAGTTTGTATTGCGTAATAATGTGAAAAGATCTTGTTATAACGACAAACTTTTCACATTATAACGTGATACAGATTTTTGTGTGGCAGCAATACGCTTCCATAGTCCTGTGATCTCATTTCATCAGTGTTTCGTATGTCTGGTTTAATATACTCAGAATTGTTCTGTATGCGTGTCCTCACTTTTGTATTTACAGATTTGTGTGTTTTTGAAGAACAGCCAAGTTTAATTTTTGCAGAAAATGATTCGTCACCCATCCTTGGGACCCCGTTCCGCCTGAGAGATCCAGTTGATGAGGTGCAGTAACACATGATGGCTTCAGAGCAGGATAATTATCAGCATGGCAACGAGAGTTTGCAGCGTTACCGGCCACTGAGATAGCTTCCATAAAGAGAAACTTCTCAACTGGGTAGTTTTATACTGTCTAATATTATCAGGTCATGATATTTAATGCATGCTGTCGTCCCCCAAAGGCACATTTTCTGCCGCAGGGCCCAAAATCACATTAACTTGGCAATGTTTTCACCTTTTTTCTGCTCTGAAAGTTCAGGCAGCACTAATTATTACTTTACTGTGACATCTGAGAGAAAAAATAAGAGCCCTTTTTTATGATAATACATTCCCAAAGCTCATTCATTTCACTCCCAGGGCTATTAATTTGACCACAAGTATTACAACAAACATTTATCTAGCTCATTTATCAGAAAGGATAAATGAGCTAATTTCCATACTGTGTCCCTTTGTTGCCAGAAAACACTTAGCAAAGCAGAAACAACAAGAAAACACCTCCATTATTAATAATTGATTGTTCGACATGTCCTTAGTGTGTCCCTCCTTTGACTCGGTTATAATTGGATTGTGCAGAAATGTCCTCTCTCCGCATCGCTGTCTCATTTGTAACTGGACCAAATCCAATCCAACTGGGAGCCGTATTGGAAAAGTGAGCGTTCATCTCCTCTAAAATCACTACATGCATCCTCATTAGCAGCTTGATAAAAAGAGGAAGTTTTAAATTGGTTTTATAATGTGTACAATGTGCAGTTGAGTCGAGCGAGTGAAACTGTTTGTTGGGAAGAAGATGCCAAATAGGCCTGTTTTGGCTTTTATTAGGGGAAATGTGCAATATTCTTGAGTGTATATGTTCTAGTGGATCTGTGTGTGTTACTGAATGTTAACTATAGTTAGTCAGTTTCCAGTTCTTACAGGCTAATACATCCACAGGGACAATACACTAAGTTCATACAGCTTATTTAAGAGAAGTATTTGTCCCATAACTGTATAAAATCATTGCCTGTCTTGTGGAGCAGTTCTTCCAGTAGAAGAGGTTGAATAAAGGTGGATGATGCAACACATCTTTTGTTTTTCACCCTGTAATTTAAGCATTTGGTGTGATCTGACCTTTAAACAGTTTCAACTTGCAAAAGTTCCCACTTCAGTTCAGTAAATTATTGTATTTTAATGAGACCTTTTGAATCTTTTTGTGTATTTTTTCTTCTTTTAAACAGACTCTTTCCTTTGAGGTCCACTACTTCAGTGAGGTCAGGTGAGCTGCAGTGTAATCAGCCAGGTTCTCCTCCTGGGGCAGCTGCAGCTGGTTTGGCTGATTGGACTCCATCAAGTGGGTTGAATATGAAGGGGAGTTTGACTGAGTTTGATTTGGCTTTTTTATTCTCTTTTCTTCTTTTTTATCTCCTCTCTCATGAAATACTGAAATGTGATATATATTCTGTCAAAAGACTAATGAAGTCACTGAAATGAAACATTTATATTTACCTTTTTGTTGATTGATTCTTCCCTGTAGCTGATGTTAATGGTATACTCCAAAAGGTATTTAAGGTGTTTGCATTTTGACTGTGGGCAGGGGAACTCTAACACCTTGATTTGAAGATTTTCGGTCTGTTTTTGAATGACACTATGGTTGTTTGAAAAGACCTGAGTCAATGAACCAAATCCACTTTGAATCCTGAAAATAGTGTGCTGCCACCACCACGTCAGCCTTTTGAGAAAAGCCAAACCTTAGAATTACTACAACCAGAATTAAAACTCCTTCATTTTCCCACAATGACAACTCAGTTTAAAGATTACAGAGAATTTGCAGTGGTCTGTTTAAAAATTGGGCAAGTCAACGACAAAACTATGGGATTATGTCTACATGTTTGCTGGGGTTGTAACCTGCATAAATTGTCTAGTTTGAGTTTATAAATTAACTGAGTAATATGGAGATGAAACCATAAACGCTGACTGTCATGGTGATCACAGCCTATAAAGTGTTTTAATAATCAACCCTGTTATGCAGAAGAATATAATTATTGGGGAGAGACAGTACAAGCTGAATAGATTGGCCTGGTTTTTATTAAATTGAGATCTGATCTAATGCATCTGCATCCTCTAAAATCTAAATCACATTTTGAATTAAGCACACTGAACGTCCCTGTTAATTTAGTTTGCATCCATGAAAATTGTTTGGGAAAAAAAAAGCAGTGTTCTGTACAAGAAATTATCTAAAGAAAATACAACATGTCACGCACCCGTTGGGTTGGCATCATGCTCCCCTGGTGTCGTTTTTATCTGCATCAAAATCACTATAGTTAAGTTTAGGAAAGGACTACTACATTTGTACAGTGAAAATGACACAGGACGTTGTGAAAACGAACAAAGAGCTGATTGTAACGTGACGCACGGGACACGGGATGAAAGCCTTGTTTGTCCAGACAACTAAGTGGTGGGAATTTTCCAAGTTGAAATTTCGAACTTCCGACCCCCAAGTGTTCCAGGTGCACAACGTCAAACGCAAACAAAAACCCTAGCTGACTGTGACAAACTGATGTTTGTTTGTGTACACACAATTGAACTCTCAGCAGTGCAGGTTCCACATTTTTCTGGAATGTTTAACATTTTACCGAATAACTATTGTGCAGAGAAAGTAACTTTCACGGATTGCTTACCGTAACCAGCTACCTAATAACATGATGAAATGTTTTGACATCAGTTTATATGCAGAACAGGTTTCTCACTATATGATAGTATCTGTTATTTTAATTGAATACAGGTAAATATACTTAATGTTGCCTTTTAGTTGATGGTTTATCATTTATAATATGTGACATCAGACGACTGCTTATTCGTGTAGTCGTTCCGTTGTACCTTTCCTAGTAGGAGGACGTCATTTTTTGAGTTCAGAATTCTCTGGAACGCAGCATTAAGCCTCGGTTGTACTTCCGAACGGAGGCGTGCACGGACAGCTACGAACACCATGCAGGCGTAGTAGTACTGTTCATAATGTCCGCTTGGAAGCCACCTTCCACACATGCGCAGTAGATCACTACGCTGCCACTCGTAGTGGCCTCGCGAAGTCCGGACAAGTCCACGCGGTCACAACAAATTGGCTGTACGTGGATGTCCCTACACAGTCCACGCATACACCCCCTGATGATGAAATTGATGTCACACGGACCCTTTTATACATACAGTTGTAGAAATGGGGACTAAATTTATGCAACTGGGAAAAAGTTCACACTTCAGTTCTGTAAATTATTGTATTTTAATGAGGTCTTTTGAATCTTTGTTTATGATTTTTGCTTATTTGAAACTCTTTCCTTTGAGGTCCACTACTTAATTGAGGCCAGGTGAGCTGCAGTGTAATCAGGCAGGTGCTCATTGTGTGGCAGCTGCAGCTAGTTTGACTGATTGGACTCCATTGAGTGGGTGGAAAAGTGGTAGAAAATGGAGAAATTTGAGGAGCTTTGAGAATTTCGGTTTCTGCGAGGGGGTAAGCCTGTATGGAGTATAAAGCTCCAAACAACCGTGTCACGATTCCGCGTCAGCTCACGTCCATGCGACCGACCTCGCGGAAAGTATAACAGAGGCTTTATAGCGTGACTACCAGTCAGTTAAGACCAACCACACTTTCAGATCTCACTTAGTTTGTACTACTTGAACCATTAACCCACAGCACCACCTCACACACAGGGCTAGAGACCTAAAGAAGAATGACACCTCATTCAGTGTCATTTCTTATAAACTCCTAGTCGATATTGAGAAGCTGAGATGAGACAACCAAAACCCCAAAAGAACACTGATCACACACTCCTCCAATAGCTGCTGATTTGGAATCCATCACAAAGCCTCGGCTCACTCAGGCAGAACTGCAATTAAAATGTGTGGTTTATGTTTTCAGGGTAGAGAAAATTGATTCCTCAATATCCCGAGCGCATTAGCTCTTGATGGGGAAGCGGGATTATGGATGCTTAAAAATCTGCCAAAAGTAAGTGATTAATGGGGCTATTTATGGTAAAATTATTTTAAAAAACAAATTAATACACATCAAAATGTGTATATAACGGTGAGAGAGAGGGAAAGGAAAATGCTGAGCGACAGAGATATTAAGAAAAGGAGAGAGAGGACAAAGATACAAACGGATAAACACTTATTTGAGCTTTTAATTATTTACTCGAGCTTTAATTATTCAGGGAAATCTCTTTAGCAAAAGAGACCTGAGAGAAAATTACGTTAATTCCAGAGTGTGATAGCTTGTCTGCAGCATCTTTTGGTTTACGGGTAGTGGCAGTAACATGAGCATATATCTCCATAATCCAGTCCAGATAATATAGTGGATTGTGTAATATGAACATGCACCGTGCTCGAACATGGTGTTTATTATGGCCAATCGTGACTAGCACAGAAGTCCAATATAAAGAACCACTTGGGTTCAGATCAAGCAGGCCGTTCCTCCCACTGTTGGCTGTTGCACCGCACCCCAATACCTATCCCTGCGAGTGGTGAACACAGGGTGACAGCTCCATCCATGTAGATTTTTCAGGCTGTGCCTAGTTGAGCCCCATTTGTCAAGACATTCGTCAGCGAGCTTCCCTCCCAGGTCTGGCTTCCAGAACCAATGCTATACATGGAGGTGAGCCCAACTATATCTAGTTGATACCATTCCACCTTCCCCGCCAGAGAGGTGACATTCCACGTCCCTAGAGACAGTCTGAAATGCCAGGTGCCAGCATGTTGAGGTCCCTGCTTTTGCCTGCCGCCCGGCTCACAATGCTCCCGACCCCAATGCATGTCCCTGCGAGTGGTAGATCCACATGGCGACGGCTCCATGTGTCAATGCCCGGCCACCAAATGCTCGTCGGCTCAGAACCAATGCTATACATGGAGATGAGCACATCTATATCTAGTTGATATCACTCCATCTCCAGCTCCAGTTCCTTCCCCGCCAGAGAGGTGACGTTCCACGTCCCTAGAGCCAGTCGGAAATGCCAGGTGGCTCATAATGCACCCGACCCCAATGCATGTCCCTGCGAGTGGTAGACCCACATGGCGACGGCTCCATGTAGATTTTCCAGGCTGTGCCCAGTCGAGCACCATGTGTCAAGGCCCGGCCACCAAATGCTCATCGGCGAGCTCCCCTCCCAGGTCTGACTCCAAAAGGGGGCCACGGTTTCCCTCACGGCGAGGTGCTACAACTCATTTCTGACTGATTCATATAGGGTCGGTGAATCCCTCATAGCTGTATGACTCAAATGTTCTCTCCCTGGTGAGTGTGGTGGAGGGTAGGCAACGACCTGAAACAAATATAACACATAATAGAGTTGCTTTAACATTTAAGTATTGTTCCGTTGAATGCTTCCTTGAATAAAGGTGCAAATGTCACATTGACTTCCTTGTTTAAATTGAGGTTAATTTATTACCACTTGGACTGGAAGTGGAGGCCACAGTCTCGGGAAGGAAGATTTCCCTCTATCTGCAAAATCAACATCATAGCAATGGAAGCAATTGATTAATTTTGTGATAGAGAGCACTTGAAGCAGTTAATTAGTCCAATATGCAGACCACCATCATTAGCAAGTTAGTAAATATAAATCAATTACAGCCAAGTGTCCACAATCAACATCTGTGTTAGAATGGGCAAATGGAAAACCGCATAGAATTGGTAGCAAAGGACTAAAGTGTATACCCCCAAAGCTCTCACTGAGCATACAGACACTGTCTCGTCATCTAGGGCTGAGAAAATAAGACATATAAATGGTCTATTTAATCAGCATCATGATCAGCAACCACAGATGACAGGCCAGAGTAATTTGGCATCTGTGAACTTCACTTTAAGAAACCTCGTCCCGTCCTCAATTTTGGTGCCAGGCCACATTCACCTCTTGATATGGGATGCCGGTGACATTTCCCAGCTGTGGAGTTTCGCCAGAATCTTGTCATCCGTCGTGTAGACCAGTAAGTGAAGGAAGGACATCGCCTCCTCGCTGTTATTGAGTTTATGGGCCATCACGCTGCTGCTCCCGATCTTGAACCCCTCCAACAGCTGCTGCTTGACTTTCTCCTCGCTCATTGTCAACTTGTATTTTTTTGGTGCTGTCACACAGGACACCACAAAGAAGCCTTACTTTGTTTATGAGTTAGGTTGTACACACTTTCACCTGTCAATACAGTTAATACCTTCCTTAATTCATAAGTGTTAATTACTTTCGTTACCGCTTGGTCCGTGATTGATTGAAAAAGTTGTTTGGAGTTCTTTAAAGCACACAAACTGTCCCCCAAACACTGAAACAGTGTTGGGGTACACTTAAACACCAATTTAAAACAACAAAACCTACTTTAACAGTTCATAAATGTTGAAATTTCAAGCAAAAAAACACTCTCTGGTGTCCTCTCGTCAGCAGTGCGCATGTGCGGACGTCAGAGTGGTATGGCCGTATATATATGGCAGATTACTTTCACTATTGCCTCTGTATGAGACAGTGTGTAAGTGGGTGGTAGCAGCGACACCAATGTCTCCCCATCAACTGTAGAGAAAGTAAATACATGTTACTAAGGGTCTGATGAGACACCCCCCTCATTATTGCAGAGAGCCAGCTCTTAATTTCATTTTTTCCCCCTGTTGGCTGCAAACAATGTCAAAGAGATTTCATTGTGCTTCTGTATGCCGATATCATCCTACAACAGAGACTGATTGAAGCACTACAGCCTTGTTGTGCTTATGATATATAAAAGTAAGCCTACTTACCACTTTAAATTATGTTTCTATATTTATTTTTCATTTGTTCCCATGTCTGCTTCACACGGCCGGGATTGCAGCTGAAAGAATAAGGCTAAAATGTCATACACGCCATAAGAATACATACGAGAAACACATTAATTTAATGGAATACTTAAATGCAATTATAGTCAGGTCTACTTGTGCCCTAGATGGGGCGATGTCATAATATAAGCCTATTAACATACACATTAACACAGTCGACGATTTTGTGCCAGCTGTCCTTCCTACATTTGGCAGCTGCAACTGTGTCTTTCAGTCTGGATTATGCGTTTAACTTCTTTGAATTTGTCTAATATTATAGTTTGCTATAAAGAAAAAGGACATTAAAACTAATATCCTGAACAATTACCTATTCCAGCACTAATTATTTGTAGAAAAACACAAAACAAAAAGCCTCATCAGAGATACAACACTATATCTAGAATTTTCTGTTGGGATCTGCAGACCTCCGGCTATCTTAAGGGTTTTATCACATAACAAAGTCATACAGAGGAAGTCTCTCTAACAAAAGAAAACTCCACTATATAATTAAAACAATTAAAAAAATTAAAATCGAAGTTTAGGAGAAAGAACAAAGTAATGCAATGAGCTCGGAAAATACACAAACCATCAGAACTAAACTGGTTACAGAAATTGACTTGCAAATTAGAGTCAGAGCCGCAATTTCTTGATGTATTTCAGCACTAATTTACAATTCCAGGACGGTAGGACTCTTCAGAGATACAACACACTGGGAATCCACTGGCAATCTGCAAATCTCCAGCTTCTATACAGGCTTTACGATAACAGAAGTGACAGACTGGTTACTCGACTAAAATATGATCCACCTTATGGGGAGGCCTGAGGAAAGCTCAAACATGCCTGAGAGAATTCCACTATGCATTAATATAAATGGGACAGACTGGTTACTTCTACATCATTATTAGTCTAATTCAAAGCTAAGATATAATGAGGCCATATGTATCAAAACTCAGCAGAACCACCTGCAGCAAAAACTAAATCTTAAAATAAGCCGTTTGTATCTGTAGCATACCTACGAAAAGTAATGCACTGTAATTCGTATACATCCCATGAAATCAATTTGTATGTAATCCACGTAATCTTGAACCAGAAAGTGTAAAGCGTGACATGGGCTGGATGGGTCCAGAAACACCAGACTTTTTAGCCCAGGAGACCGCTGTTGGAGTCCAGCTCATTCTCATTCCCAGGGTTTCAAATAGTGAGGCTTTGTCACGGATGTCTGCATTCGGTAGCGCCGCACAAAACACCCAGTGTCAGTATGAAACACACCTTCCAAACTTCTGTACTTGAAGCTGAAATAGGCGAGATTGGAGCAAATATGATTAAAAAAGTCATTTTTATAAAACGGTCGCTATGTTGTGACAGTAGTACATGAAACAGGTAACCTGAAAAAATCATGTGCCTCTGTGAAACAACCAGTCAGAGCTGATCTGAAGTCCGCTGACCAGCTGCCATCTATGAGAGTCAATCAATCGCGAACTCCGACCAAACGGTCAAACAAATATGAATCAATATTATGTTACGTTAATGCCTATTTCTCACCTCAAATGTTTTCAGAATCATTTTGTAGTGCACTGTTTAGCTGTAAAATGAGAAAGTTTGTGACGCAGAAGCCATTGTGAAATCTGGTGAAGGAACGCCAAGTTCCGGTCACATGACTGGAGCACAGCCAATAGGAACGCTCTCTCAATGAAATGACCTGTGATTGATCAAAGTCTCCCGTCACGGGCTAGATTTTTTAAAGCCTGAAAACAGAGCCATGATGAGGAGCAGGACTCTAGTTTTCTCTCAGAACACTTGAATTACAATATGCTGAAAGGTTATTATGGAATTTCTGCACAATGATGTCAAAAATATACTGCCTACTGCCACTTTAAGTTAGGCCACTTCCGGAGTTAATTTAACCCAAACTCCGATCTTTCCCTAAGCCTAACCAAGTAGTTTTGTTGCCTAAACCTAACCAAGTTGTTTCCTGTGGAGACGGAAGTTTATTTTGAGGAGACTGGATGAATGTAACAAGAGGAAATAAACACGTGTTGCTGGACCTTCGTAGGGAAACGCCCGGAAAATGAGGAACAACTTTTCGTGAGATATCATACAAACTGTTGTATGAGGATACATTGCCTGGATCTATGGATGATCTGGACTGATCTAAATTCGCTCATATACTAATATTCAGAATGACTTGTAAACTCTGTCTTTTCCACAGCAATATGAATCTTATCCACTAGTTGTAAAAGAGTAATTTAGGCTGAGTGATTTTTTGTTGAATCCATACTGGTGTTTGTACAGTATTTTACACAATACCAGTTTCCATGGACATTGCAAAAATATGGTTAAATAATGGTTTCATAATTGAGCTTGTTACCTCCTTATCAGCTAGACTATCATTACCAATGTTCTTAGAAATGGAAACTCCCACATTCACAAAGGATTCATTCATTTGTGATGGATGTTTTCCCATCCGAAAAACTAGGGGAAATCTTGTGCATGCTTTTTTTTCTTATGTATTCATAATTTTCTTTGATATTACTTGCAGATTTCTTGAACTAATCACTGGAAAACCTTTTTTTTTTTGCTGCTCTAAGGAGATTTTGCAAACCAATAGTAAACCAAGCATTATTATTATCTTTATCTAATCTTTTTGAACTACTAAACACAGTCTGCTCAGAATTGAGGGAAAGATCAGATGCATTCAAGTTATGTTCTTTATGTATGAAAACTGAAACACCACGTTCCCTTACAAGGTGAACAGAGATATAATTCCTTAGTTTCTTCAGTGAGCCACGTTAAACAAACTATTACTACTAAACTAGTTTTGTATTCTGTAATCACTTTTCTGTCTCGCTGTCCCATCCTCCCTCTTTGTTTTGTCACGGCTCCCTCTTTGTTTTGTCACGGCTCTGCGCTGCTCATCTGTAATCACAGCTGTGAGATGAGGTTTTTGCTGTAAACAAGACTTTTAACATACAAACACATGCACATACATATTCATGCACATTCACTCATTTTGTATTTGTCATTTTATTCTTCGGGAGGCTCTGAATGAGCTCCCTTAGGAAATGTCAAAGGGCACGTTGAGTAATGACAGTATTCATCACAGCAAATCACACTCAAACACACACACACCTGGGCGCACACACACACACAGACGCACATGCAACATGAGCAAAGAGCCATGTGGCACTTGTTTATTGTCCTGCCATTCGCTTCCTTCCATCATCCCTCTCTTTTGTCCTTCTACATCCTGCGGCTGACCACGACGCTGAAGACAAATGCGGCTGCTCGTCCTCACCTCATAAAAACATCCGCACCAACATCCTTGACCTCTCCGGGCCTGAATGTGGACGCTCCCTCTCTTCTTTGCTCTTTTTACTTGTGTAAGAGTCATGTAACACTGTGTGGCGTTGATACACAGAAACGGTGTGGAAACAAAAGATGTGCTTCCAAGAATGCAGATATATATATATATATATATATATATATATATATATATGAAAAGGGGGAAAAAAATAGAAAAGCATTAGTGCTGCTAGGAAAGCTTCCATAAATGAAAATGCATAAATATTTATTGCCTTCCTGGAAACCTTTTGCGACTGTGTGGCCTCTCACAGATGAGTGTCTTCCATTTTGTGACATTTTAGCTGTCCAGTTCATGTTCACATTATTTAGGGCCACTGCATAAATTTCTCATTTCACAGAAAATAACACAATTGATATTGAGCGTATCGCTGGTTAGATGCTTACGGGCTCTGAACATCTTGGCAAACAAACAACGAACACGGCAAGCCGAGCTCTGCTGGACTGTGACGGATCCTGTTGGGAAAATATGAGACTAATTGTGCCTCTTCTCACGTACAGTAGGTTGTAGAAGATTTTTAGGGTGTTCAGTATTGTCTTCTGCTCTTCTTTTGCTGGGAATATGGATTGGAGCAGTCATTTCCACACGATGAAACGCACAAATATTGTTTGATGGCACACATTGCTGCAACAAAGTGAACCTGTTATGAAACAAGCTGAGCTATGTGGATAAAGTGAAAATGGCTGAAAAGCAGGTAAACAGTAGCTCACTTGAGATACTGGTGATGTATTCAGGTACACGCACACACGACCCTTCTGCCACAACATTTTCACTCCACTCTTCACACAACTGGGAGAAACAAACACTTCATAAAGTCCCCTGAGCCCTCCATTCTCACTTCTGTGCCATCTCCTATAGTGCCTGTTTGGCATCTTCCAATTCCCACCTGCTGCTTTCTAGTGTCTTCCAGCGCCCTCCAGTGCATCTCTGGAGCTTATTAGAAGCACTTTCCTGGAGTCCAACACTTCATGTGTCCCCATTAACTACTGCACTTCCACTGACTGGGCCCTTAGCCTGCACCTACACTCTTCCATACTGAAGCATCTGGCCCCAAAGTCCAGCATTAGAACATGTCCTCATACAACGGTTCGTACGATCTTATGAAAAGTTACATTTCATTTTTCGTGCATTCTCCTATGAATGTCCTTACCTTGCACGGCAGCTGGATTCTCACGATATCACGCGAGAATCACAGGATCTCATATCACATGAAAATCCATCGTCAGGCTTCAAGTAATGCGTTTGTGTCCGGCAAGCCAGATCACGGACCAATCAGCGTCCATAAAAGCTACTGGCAGCTACGGGCGTGGCTTAGTGTGACACAACTGTTCATTCTAAACAACAATGGTTGCTCCTTAAGAGGTTTAGCGTAGCTGCAAGAGCATCAGTTATATCAAAACTGGAGAATATTTCTTGAAAGATGAGCAAAGAATGGCACTGAAGGTTTTTCTCGATGGAAAAAAATGTTTTCGCTATTCTCCCGACTGGCTTCGGCAAGAATTTGATTGACAGATGATTCAACCAATCACCTGCCAAGTATTTTTTGAAAGTGTCTGCCCTTTTCCAAACAATTTCCAATGATGTCTTCTCAGATGGTTCTTTGTAACAAACTAACTATTATTTAAGTTTAGTAAAAGATTGTGGTTTGGGTTAGAATAAATTTGTTATATAAAATAACGTACGTGGTGTTAGTTAAGCACGTAAGTTACGTAAAACAAAAGTAAGGTCAAATTAGTCAACATTAACTTGGTTTCTCACGGTGTAAAACAAACCTGTTTGTTTGTCCCATCCATCCATCCTGACCTCCTCCCTACGCAGACTTTGTCACTCTTTATACTACGCCACTTGACTTCCTTAGTGGCTCACAATTCCGTGGGTTATATACGAATTACAGTGCATTACTTTTCGTATGTACAGTATGGGTACGAACAGTGAATGAGAACAGCCTGAACATTATCACATTATTGGGGCTCAGCACAGGGAACCACAGTTACCCTCTGTGGTTTTGCTGAAGTCACCCAGCTGGTGATGATTAATCATCCTGTCAGCCACTTCTTCACTATGATTCTTTATAAGAGTCGGCTATTCAAACTCAGCATCTGAAGAGGTCAGGAAGATGACTATACGGGACTTTAAAAGGCAGTCTAGAGTTTAGTGCACACACTGCCGCTTTTTCTGTGTTGGTCTTTCTAAGGTTTCTAAGGTTTTCTTATAATCTGATCCTATTTTGCGTTTTTAAGGAGCATGTCTGAAAATAGCTTCATCAAGCTTCCTCTGCAGAGATGGGAGAACAACCATCCCTGAGTAAACGGCAATGACAGCTCGTCTGAGATTTTCCACAAATAACTTAAATTGACAATTATTGACCTTTGTCCTTAATGCCAAATGCTTCATCTGATAAAAACCAGGTCTCACTCATTACCTGGATAATAATCTCTCCAGTGATGTCTGGTGACGGCAGCATCGTGCTTTTCTGCAGCCGTGACTGGGAAGAAAACTTGCTCCACTGGAGTCAAGATTTCCATTTCAGCAAGTCAATGACCTGAAGCACACAGCCGAAGCAAGGCTGGCTTAGGGACAAGCAAGGCCTTAAAGGTCCAGTGTGCAGGATCTGGCGGTATCTAGCAGTGAGGTGAAGAGATTGCCAAGCGTGTTGGAGGGCTATGGTGGCCAACGCGAATGGCCCTCTCTAGAGCCATTTGGAGCAGAGCCAGTTCGTAGAGTGTGTGTACGAGGGAAGTGAGTGGTGAAGCAAGAGAGCGAGAGCTGCGGCGATGGCAGCAAGTAACATTATCGACTCCAGCTCAAGCAGGAAAAGTTAACAGTGGTTTGTCCGTTCTGGGCTGTTGAAATAGAGGACCTGCTCCCTATGTAGATATAAACGGCTCATTCTCAGCTAATGAAAAGACAATGATTCTTATTCTCAGGTGACTATACACTGATGAAAACATATTTATTAATATTATATTAAATTTCTGCCAATAGATCCCTCTCATTGTTGCAAACTGGTCCTTTAAGCCTCATGGAAATGTTTTGGGGGACCTGAAAATAATAGCTCTGAAACTGACAAAATCCAGATGAGCACAGCTGGTAGACGGAAGAAGCTGTAATCGATGCCAGTGATGATGTTGCGAAGAAATAAATAAAAGGCTCTGAATGCTCATGTAATGATATTTGAGCTGTTGATACATTTGCGAAAAATTGTTTCTATTTCACTTTTCAGTATGAGGCATGACAAAAAATGTATGTCTAACACAAGAAATGTGGGAAAAGTGAAGAGGGTAACACTTAAAAAGGCCACTCCGCCATTTCCAGAGGGAAACATCAGGACATCAGCTTGAATAAATCACCACAATCTGTCACGCACTCTTGCCTCCAGTTCGATACACTCCTCAGCTTCAAGTATACATGTTTTAATGAAACACACATCAGACAAATTAATGTCGTAAAACAGTAACCGTATTAATTTTGGGGACATGTGAGACTTTAAAACGCACCACAAATGGGGAAATCTTTTGAAAGTCTCAGTAGACACATCAGCTCATACGGATGTCTTTTCCTTTTCGGACAAAGGGGATACTGTGGCTGTACTTCACAAAATCTGATTGAAGCTGCATTCTCACCAGATCAGGCGCTGTGGTGATTTGCTGCAGGGTTGTGCGGCAGTGTGGGAAAGTCACTTTAAAGGCACATGGACTGCAATGATTGACGTTGCTGCCTCGTGCCTGGGTTGTGGAGCTCGAGATCGGCGATTACGTGGTCGGCCACCGCAGCGTGACGTCAGGTTACGTTTCTCCAAAAGTTGATTCTGTTTCTTCTTTTCCGCTGCCTTTTTTTGGCACCCTTTGCGGCTGCTGCAGCCCAAACACACTGCCCCCATTCAAAATGACTTGATGAGGTGGGTGTACTACGAGGTAGATGGGTAGGAGGTTACTGAGGAAGAAGTGGGTGTACTCTCCTATGTTTTCCAATGACTTTTTGGTTGATAGTTGGGTATACTGTAAACTGCCAGATAAAGAGGTGGGTGCACATTTGTCGTTATTGTTACAGGTGCCTAAATTACTTGTGGGTTGTGGCTATAGTTTTGCTTGTGGTAAAATCAATATGAAGCAGCCAGCTACTATCACGTTGCTTCTCACTCAGGAGAGCAGACTTTTGTAAAACTGGATAATGAAAGCTAATATGATTTCCAGTTCCCTCAATGGGAAATCCTTTATTGACGCGTGGATAACCAACACGTTTCGAATTCAAACAGTCTTCATCAGGGTATGGAGTGCAATGAGGACAGGTATTTAAGTTAAACCCATAGACTGTATATACTGTTAGACGTGGACGTAGTCACCGTGACGTCACCCACTGGTTTGTGGATCGCCGTTTTGAAGCCTTGACTTTGTCATTTTAGCCGTCGCCATCTTGGTATTTTGCAACCAGAAGTGACACAAGAGGATGGAGCTAAGTACAACCGAACGTTGAATGAGATGTATTTTAGGTGACCAAAAAGGTTACAATTAACTTTAATGAACTGAAAACACACTGTGAAAGGACAAAATACGGACAACTCTCAGCCCGGACAACCCTGTGGTAGCGACCTGTCAATCACAAGGTAGCCACGCTCTAAAGCATCCCCTGCTTTATGGTCTATTTCACTCTAAATGGGACCATAATAGACTTGAAACTAGTGATTGAGACCATAAAGTCATGTTTACGATGTTTACTGAGGTAATAAATCAAGTGAGAAGTAGGCTCATTTTCTCATAGACTTCTATACAATCAGACTTCTTTTTGCAGCCAGAGGAGTCGCCCCCTGCTGGCTGTTAGAAAGAATGCAAGTTTAAGGCGCTTCAGCATTGGCTTTACTTGTCAGACCCTGGTTAAACCTCAACAAGATGCATGGCATGTTAACACTGCCCTCTTAAAGAGACCACTTACAAAACATGACAGTGAAAATTAGTGCAAACATGAACTGTAACAAACTCACACATACAGTATACTGGCCAAAAAGTAGAGAGATATTAATACAAATATAATAACTAAACAATGAAAATAACTAATGTGCTAACATTGCTGTGGTTAATCTGAAAATGCTGCCCAAATGAACACTGATTCTCTTACTGTCCCTCTTATGTAAAGATTTAAAAAACAGTCTATTTTTGCTTAGATCTCTTCCACTTTGTCTTTCCGATGAGGGTTAAATGTGAAGGGCCCCAGGAGAGAGGAGGAGGAGCCATCTGTTTCGGTTTTAAACAGCTGCTGTTCAGATGTGAACACACATATGCATAAACTGGAGGCATTGTGGCTCCAGATGGCACAGCTTCATGGCCAAACATGGGGAGTTTGGAAAGCGCACACAGAAAGGGACGCACCGACATCATTCAGAGACACGCACGCTTACATATTCAGACACATTTTATTAGAATGGACTTTGTCACGCTGGGCAAATGGCTGCTCCACTTTCATGGCCCTTCAGATTTAATTTTCTGAGCGTTCCATTACTTTGCTTTAATTAAATGTGGAAAAGGAGACGCACAGAGAGGGAGGCAGAGCAAATGCTACTTCTGTGGAGCAAGTTTTGGAAAACCTTCTTACCAAACTGGACTTGAAAGAGTACAGGAAAAAACAACACTTTTTTTGTACACAAACACACACGTCTGGCAGTGTTTTAAAAAGTGATTAATATTTAATCAGACGCACTGTTAGTGGGGGATGTTGCCCCCTCTGAGCAGTCGTTTGATGAATGAGTGCCCCGGGCGAAGGATGGCAAGATAAACACCAGAGCATCGCCAAGACGACAGCTGGAGGCGGGGACATCTATCACACCAAGGTTGCCACGACAACCTGTCGCCAAGCGACCGCTCGGCGCCCGCTCTCCTCAGAGAGAAGTGGCCCTCAAGTAACACGCAGAACATCTAATCACCAAGTTATAGAACAACAAGAGAAGGAAACAAAGGGGGGAAACTTTTTGAATGAGGACAAAACAGAAACACTGAGAGTGTGTGTGTGTGTGTCTGTGTGTGTGTATGTGTGTGCGTGTTTGACATGTGGCCTTCAAAGACGTTTAAACACTTCTTGGTTTGTTTTTCAAGTCCCAACAACCAGATGAAGCGTGAGTGTAGGCCTCATGTGGAGAACAGAAACAAAATTACATTTACATAATAATGTCTGCGTGCGGATTCTATAATTGTTTCCAACATACCTAATATCTCCGAGTAATTAATAGTAATTTTCATGTTAATTTGGTATGAAATTAGTTCATGGGTTTTTGTCTCTGGGCGACCCTGCTTCACAATGATAACACAGCACCACCCCACCTCTCTTTCTGTCTCTCTTTCTCTACAGTTTTCTCTCACTTGTCCTTGTTATAACAGTTTCTCTGTGTCCTCGGGGAACAAGAAGAACTAGAAAAAGGAAAGATCCTACAGTATGTCTTCAGTAAGAAAAGCGCGCTCTACAAAAAAATCCCCCACTACATACAGTAGAAATCAAATAGTCTATAAATTAATTTAGCAGATATTCTGGTAGTGGTGCATTTGACTGCAGTAGAAAAACTATAAATACATCACGTCAAAACAAAAAACTAAGAGCATATTCAGTGCTTAGAGGTTTGCTTTATTCTTTTAGGAAATGAGTATTAAGTGTATAAAGTGCTCTAGGAATGAGTCCAATATCACTATCTTTCTGGATAAGCAGAGACAGAGCTTCCACCACCAGTCTGTACAGTAACGACGACAGTGGACAGCCCTGTCTGACAGATCTCGGAGGATAATCCCATTACATTTTACTTTGCTCCTTGCCCTGCTGGATGAAGGAGTCGGATCCAGCCGATAAAACCCGGCCCAAATCCGAACCTCTCCAGCACTGCAAGCAGAAAAGGATACTCCACTCCATCAAAAGCCTTTTTGATGTCCATCCCTAAAAGTAGGTCCCCGCCTTTCAGCCTGGCATTTCCATTCCTCGGTTCTATTGATATAACAGTGAGGTTGGACACTCTTCCTTTTATCCCATTTTGAAGAAGGGATTACATTTTTTCTGTATTGTAAGGTGAAATCTTGAGGCGAAGTGCCGGTCACACCAGGGCTGCAGCCTCCCTGTCGTGAGGGAGCCTTTCAAACATGTCAACAGAACCAGTGGCACTTCTTTGTTAATCCCTTCCCATCTCCAGGAGCTTTGATTGTCTTCAGTGTAAATGATACTACTGTAAGTGCTAGCGTGGAGTTGTAGTTTGATAAAGTGGGGTTTCAGCCTGCAGATGAGCTGTGACTTTGTTGTCCTTTTAATCCACCACTGTGGGGCCAGAACAGAAGAGCTCTGACCGAGATGAGCGACCTCATAGTCCTTAGTGTGACAGGGTGGCCAATTCAGGCAGAGGAGTCCAATGGTTACACCTGTATGTAAAACTGTTAGCTGCGTAGCAAAAGCACCACGTTTGCAGAGCAGTGACAGCAGTTTGCAGTCCCATCAGAAGTCGTGTTTCCATTCAATTATCAAACGAATTTTAAGCAAACTTTTGAAATGATCACCAACTGGTTTGGAGTGAATAAACTCGGCTACAGCGCAGTTTGAGCAGAAGTTGGTGCTATAGGCTACGCATGGCTGTAATCCGCCAGTAAACAGTAGAAGAAGTAGAGGTTGCAAACTGGAAACAAAACAAGTCGCTTTGGCCATCTAACCCATGTATGACAGAAAGATTGAGAGTTCAGGAATTGTTTTTCATGCGTGTTCCTACGGATGTCCAGCTCCAGTCTTTTCAAAATAAAACTACTTGGTTAAGTTTAGGAATAGGTCGACTTGGTTAGGCTAAGGCAATAAACTACTTAGTTAGGTTTAGGAAAGGATTGCTTTTTGGGTTTAAATAACACCGGAAGTGGCGTTACTTAAGTACGGAAGTTACGTGACAAACAAATCAACTTTGACTTGTGGTTTCACACGGGACACGAACACCAGTCTCCTCAGCGAAAGTCCGGTGTTTTTTGACCCATCGATCCACCCTGACCTCCTCCCTATGTGGCGTTCGTCGCTCTTCATACTACACTACAAAAAATATTGAAATTCGTGTCTATGTACACGAATAAATACATTCAATTTTGTGACTATTTCACGAACTGCTGTGCGACTGGGCTGTGTCAAGCATTCATGCGTTATGGGAATATCCAGTACGTCAGAATTTATTTGGCAAAGGCATTTCCATAACTCATTTAGCGCATCATCTCTTTTTGACAAAGGAAAAAAAACACCTCAAGTGAGCATACACCTCTTTTGTGCAACAAAGGATGTCTTATCAAATTATTGTTTCCATACAGCTTTTCTAATGCAACACTTGCAAAATGCGCATAAAATGTGTGGATGGAAACACGACTATTGTCTACACACAGGATGCATGGAGGTCCTTCCTCTTCTACCTCCTCAAAAACACAGCGGCAACAAGCAAGTAGAGGACAACACACGTGCTGCTCAGAGGTGACATGCAGCCACCGTGAACAGTTTTACAGAGATGTCATATGCCAACACGTTTTCATCCCAACTCGTCACATACTGACAGTTTGTCAGACACCTCAGCATCACTTTTCGGTCGCAGTAAACACATGCTTAATGTTGTAAATTAAACAAAAATGCTTGCTTAGATTTAGGCTACAAAACCACTATAGTTAAGTTTGGGGAAAAACCAACATGGTTTGGCTTAAAATTACTATGTCTTTACAGTGAAAATGTGACGTTGTGAACACGGGACACAAACAAACTGACTGTAAAATGAAAGTGAACATGTGGCTCTCCTTGTCGATGTTGATAGCCTTGGTGACAAAAACAATCTTACCTCTCGACTACTGTTTGCAAGGCCAAAAATGAAATTTCAATCTCTCAGTTTCGAGGCTAACACCCAGGTCTCTTGCTGTCTGAGTTGGCATCACCACAGGGTTATAAATGCTGATGAACAGGCCTTGGAGCATCCCTCTCCCTGAAGGAACATCGTCTCAATGTTGCCCACGTTGAGCTTTAGTTGGTGTCTGTCCAAGGTATCTGTCAGGTGGAGGCATGCATCATTGTTTGTCTGAGTGTCAGATAGGGGATGAGCAAGAAATTCCTTTAAAAAATCTGATCACTTCGAAACACTTTGAAGTTATTTTAGGAGTTAACAAGACATGAGGTTTTGTGGTTCTTCACACTTCATGACAAAGAGCTCAAACAGAGGTTGAGAGACACACAAAGATTCATGTTGTACTCTGTTGCTGGGTGTCTTGTGATGAGTGCATGAGTCAAAGTCAGATTTTTTAAGATTACCCCGTTAAAATGACTCTTGGGAGAGTGCAGCAGATCTCCGATGTCTTTGATGAAGAGCAAAGCAAAGTCAGGCAGCTAGAAAGTTGGCGACAGGGGGGGCAAGAAACGAATAAGAATACTGAATAATATAGGAGGTGAAAGTTTCCCCCAAATCCCCTCGTATTAATATTGTGGACTCTTCTTCAGTCTAATCCTGCAGATATACTGTAGAGCCTGTGTGAATCTGCTGACTCCGTGTTCCACTGACCTTTCTTGCGCTGATTGTGAACGCAGATGAATCTACGTACAGTGATGATGCATGGGGGCTCTCACATCTTCATGAATGTGAAAAGTAATACACCAACGGCAACGGCATTATTGGGGTCCGAGCACTGAAAATAAGAATCCACAGTGAGCATGAACTCTCATACTCATCAAAGCATAGGAACGATATGGATCCAACCACTTCTACATACGAAACATGATCCCCTCATGATCACTGAAATATGTAATGTGTTATTTTCACATCAACCTGATCTCATGGAAAGGCGTATAAATAGCATTTTAAGGACATTCTGCATGTCATGATAACACATTTTCGGCTTTTCATGTGTCATCTAATGCATTTACCTTACTGTTAATACAGACTACATGGTGTGAAATGACACGCCAAATGCAAGGACGCTGTTGTTATGCACATGAAATGACTGACATAAAATTGCTGCGTCAATCATTCACTATTCGGTGCTACTTTCTCTGTAGTGGGTTGTGTGACAACTTGAACATACATGGAAAAGTCTATTTTTTTCCTTCATCCAGTTTAATGCACAGTGATTGTACGTTGGAGAGAAATATTCCCAGTAATGGAGTGCTTGAACAAAGGTGAGGGCGCCTTTTACCCAAAATGTCCAGTAATTCCATTGAAGAGGTGAAAAACTGGGAAATAAATCCGTTGATGTTCATGAGCTCTTCTCTGGTGAAAGAGCTCCGGGTACTGTAGTAAAACACTGAACTAACACAGACAAAACAGAGTGCACCAACACACCAAGGCAGCCATCCGTGGCGCCTTCTTAAAATCAAAGATGAAGTTCACAGGGATGCACAAACCCCTCCACCACGATAAGGAGGCGATTCTTTTTTTTCTTTTTTTAAGATTATTTTTTGGCTTTATTTGACCGTGTTGAGACAGAGACTGGAACGAGAGAGGGGAATCAAACCCAAGACGTTACCGTAATGAAGGCCCTCCAAGGTGGCCATTCTTGGGAGGGAATTCAAATACACTGTCAACTGTATGTTTCACTAGACCTACCAAACTTATTACCACACACTGAACTCCTAAATATTTTAAAACTGAGGGTTCTCTTAATGAAGATGATCCTCTTTTACTCCTTACATTACTTGCAAGACTGACTCCTCCACAATCAAACATCTTCGTACACTGGCGGATTCACAAGTATTCCATTGTTCCATTTCCTGTTGAACACATCGTGCTGTCCAATAAACCTACGCAATTTCTTCTCTTTAGCATTGCTTAAGCTAGAGAACAGAGCACCTTGCAGCAACATCTGTTTTTCCATGACTTTCTTGTAGTTTTTTTAACCTTTTATGGTCAAAAATACAACTTCCACACACTCAATACTATTAACAAAGAACTCTAAGTGACAAAACAAAAAACAAATAGTCTATGTGCAAACCAGAAATACAAAACCGAGCGTACGTTACCTCAAAACAGACGTATAATTAACCAAAAACAAAAATCAAAAACAAAACCCGATAACTATAGAAACAAAGTAAAACCTGCAGGGCCAGCAAAGATCAAAACAAAACCAAAATAACTGGAGGAAAAAAAATCTAATCCCTGAGAGAAACTCAAAGATAAACCTAAATACTGTTTAAAACTAAAACCCTAGAGACTCGAAGCAAATTGTAAGAGAAACCTTGGCAATATCGAATACCAAAGCAAATATGTATACGGTAGAACTAAGGAGGAACAAAGGAGAAGCCCAACCCCTGTAGCACTGCTTAATAAAACAAAACAAACAGATAAAAAATAAAACAAATCAAGTAGATGTAATGTGCAAACAAAATGCATTAATAATACAAAACAAATAAAGAATACAAAAAGCTAAATACAACAACCCAAGATAACCCAAAATAAGGCCATAAAAAACTCTCCCTTAGACAGAATTAAAGATCCCCCATGAGAACACAAAAAAGTGCTTTTGAACCCTCTCACAAAAATAAGAGCCAAAAACAACCCAAGATTTTCAAAATAAGACATTTACTGCATGCATCTTTTTGGGTTGGTAAAAACGCAGGTTGAATTCTCTGTTGAAGATAAAGTCTCTTTTGATTTACTTCCACTCATTGTGGCATTTCTGTTCATAGAGTTCGTACATTTTGGTCACATTGTCCTCAATGTACAGCTGTGTGGTATATGCGACTCCAAGCCCTCTGATCAGAGTTGTGTTGAGCTCTGGGATTGTGTTGCATAGTGAATGTTTGTCCCGTTTGGCTTGAGGGACGGCTGCGTGCAGACCTTGCAAACTTCTCAGATAAATTGAGGGTTTTTCAAAAAGAAATCCTTGCAGACTCGAACAGACATCCCCTGTGTGGTGAGACTGTATTCTATTGTACACAGCGGTGGTCCGCCTCTTTTCATCAATATCTTTTTCACTCACTCTTCTTCCTGGGACATGAATGTTTTTTAAAATTCACATAGCTTTGTCCTGCAGCCTTGTTTGTGTATTTTTTTTTTTTTTTTTTTTTACCAGTTAGCAGGGTCTCTCTTTCTTTCCCTTCCTCTTTGTTGGATCTCATCTCTGCTTTCGTCAACACTCGCTGGCTCTAATATCAGAATTACATATTCTTCTTTAGCTTTCCTGTGCCTTTGTGTACCTGCATTCTCTGGGTTCGGTGCCTTGGTTACCTGCATGCCCTGTGTCCTGTCCATCATCACCTCCATTGTCAGCGGTTGTCTGTCCATCCTCATCTCCTACGTCATGAAACATACCATTAGCTGCTAGCTAGAATGCTAGCTTTGACCTTGAAGTTTATCTTACCTTTGTCACTCAGCATTGACTTTGAATCCTGGATTATTTCATCCTCATTAACAAGCTCTTCTGCATATTTAAATAAGCTTTGTAACATTTCTTCTACAGTAAAAAGCTTTCTCCATCTCATGGTGGACCAGCCCGTTCTCACTCCCAGAGTGTAAGTTACCGACGTTTTGTCACGCCCCTCAGCAAAGCATCCTTTAGCGCACCAAACTTTCAATTAACTACAATGCAAACCCATCCATGGCAACAGTAAACGCTCCGGGAAAGTGCGCCGGGAGTGTGGTGACGTAGTTTAAAGCTTGAAAAAAAACACACACCGGGCAGGCTTTCCTAAACCTAACTAAGTAGTTTTGTTGCCTAAACCTAAGCAAGGTTTTTTTTTTTTAAATTCACAACGTTACGCACGTGTTTGCCGTGATCTTAGTGACGCTAAGGGGTCTGACAAAGCCTCAGTATGTGACGAGTTGGGATAAGAATGTGTTGGGTTGACCTAGCTGATTTAATCTGCATTTACATGGAATCAGGCAGAGAGAGAACATCTTCTGGATGGTACGGGGACAACAAACAAACAAACAAACGGCAGACTGTCATGCGAAACACACATGTCAATATGTGATGGAATAAAATATATTAAATAAAATTAATTTGTGAATAATTCTAGTAATGCATTTAGCTATAAAATACAGCTTTCTCTTACGATTATATTACAAAGTTAAACAACGTTTTCTAGTGTAAGGGAATTGGAGTAACTTCTGGTTGTAAAATTGCATTGCGTAGGACAGCAAAAAGTTAAAATATTTTAACTTTGGACAGCTACCGTTAGCGTTGCCGGTATTTTCTACCGGCCTCACCTAATTTTACCGTCCTGTTCTCATCCACAAACATGACATCCGGTTTGCCTGCTGTCTGCCTGATTTCATGTGAATGCAGTATCACATGTGGTCTCAGCCCTTTTGGCAGTAGAAAGAGCTCATCAAGAGCTTTCATTTGAGTGATGTGTATATAATTCATTTTCGCACCAAAATGTCACGCCCCTCTGGTTGTCAACCCTTGATAGAGTGATTTCCCTTTTACTGGAGGCTTTATTGGAAAAGAATCTCTAATAGCAATGTTACCAGATGGCATTAAGTCACAAGTTTGTTTGATCTGTCATAATCTAACCATGATTATCAACAGTTTATGATCCACCATGGATATCTCATCAACTGTTAAAATGTGCTGATTTCTAGTATTAAGCTTTTCTTCATCCAAAATGACAATGTTGTAAAATCTAGTATTTGTGATATCGCTCAACTGTTTTACATTATTTTTAAACAGACACAGAGGGTATGTTGGCTGCCAGTAAATAACATCTACAATCATATCTTGTCTATAGCGAAATGACAGGAAATGCATTCTGAATTTACATTTCAAATATTCAAAATGTTATACTCCAAATGTGCTTGACAATATATGTATGTATGCCGACTCCACCATGTCGCTGGTCTTTGATTGCAAAACAGGGTTATCCATGTTGTAAGCAGAGCAATGTGGAGCACCATGATGATTATATTCGTCAATATGGGTAGTCTCAATTGAAACGCTTGCAGGTAGCCAAGTTTCTGTTACAGCAATACAACTATAATCAAATAACTGAATGGAAACCGTTAGATCAGGCGAATGCCTGTCACGATCTGAGTCGTGACTCTGGGTTTTCCCTGTGTTTCCTTGGTGTTTCTCCGTGTGCCGTGGGGAGTGGCGCTCCTCCCTCGGCTCCCTCCTGGCTTCAATTACTTCTGATTACCCGCACCTGCCTTCCATCAAGCTCATCACCATGCAGTGAATCAACCCCGTTCAGTCACTCATCTCCAAATCATTGCTGCAACCGCTGTGAATCACACACGTCTGTTTCCTCAGCCTGCCTGTCACACCATATACCATGAGCTCTCGCTCTAGCCATGCTTCAGCTCAGTTCACCCATTCACTCCTGGTCTCTACAATTAATCCTTCATTCCTCTCAACCTACTGTTGTCTGCATTTGGGTCCACCTGCACTTCTCATAACAATTCCCACATTCAGTGAGAATACCTTGTGACAGATTACTCATTGAGAGTGTATTCTTATTGGGTACAAAATGTGGCACATCATTAATAGAGTCCTGGGTGTTCTCTCTCTGCAGGAAATGGTTGAACGGTCAACCCACTTAAACTTTTAGCACAACTTAAAGCAGCGTATGCCTGACGTGGTGCAGAAATCGTCATAGAAATGACTGCTTGATCAACAGTTAACTCTTGCACCTGACTTTAATAGAAACCATCTACATAACCCTCACTTGCTGCTAACCCTTCCCTTAAAGACAACACTCAATAAAGTGTCCCTAACTACCTTACCTCACTTTGTTGCCTCTCAATGCTGAGCATTGCTTAGCAATAACCCCATTTCTCATTCAGCTTTTAATGCAAGAAATTACACAATGCAGGCATGTGCATCTACTATATACTGAATGTCATTGCAAGCATTCCAAGCCTTAAGTATGTCTGTTGGCGTTCCAAGCTTAAGTAAATCATTGTTGTATGTTGAAGATTGACGTTACAACACTTGCTGGTCAATACACTATCAAACAACTCAAGACGCTGAACAAAAAGGTAGTGCTGTCATATGCTATAATAACCAGAAAATAAACATTTTGATCGCTTTGTAAATGTGTTTATTCTCTAAAAGAGCTGGAATTTACGAATGTGCCGTTCAATTTCTTCATAAGGCCTTTGGTCTGTGGATGGTAGGGTACGCACAGGCTTCTCTCAAAGCCCAGCCTCTCACACAGGCCATAGTTGACCATGAAATGATCATTAGGACAAACATAAGTCAGCAAGAATAAGAAATACATCAGCACATCAACAGTTAGATCTTGTCGATTCACGGGGTCTGTTGGCACTCTTTTCGGTGCTGGGATCCATTTTTCAACCACCCTATTTGTCCCTCTTTCTGCACCAGTGCCCACCTCCACCTGTATCACCAATCTACTCCTGCTCCTTCCTACTTACCCTCACCTATTCACCTCTTCACACACAGAAAAATGAATCCAACAAAGACAAACAAGCAAAATAACAAAGAGAAAAAAACCTACAGTATCAGCCTCTCTCAAATACACAGTCACACCTCAATTACTCCACAATATGAGCCTCTCTCAAATACACACAGTGGGTGAGTAATTGAGATGTGACTTTCACTCACAAGGACAATCACAGTCAATGTTCTATCACTCACTATCACTATTCTAACTTTCTCTCACTATCTCAATCTCTTACTATTTCCTACAAACCCACAAAGTTGTGACATGTTAACCGAATTTATATAAGCTGGGTTTGTGTACGGACAATGTTTCTACAGTAGCCCCAGAAAGGACAAACCAAACCCTGGCTCTAGAGAGGGCCTTTCACGTTTTTGCGTCAGTCGACAGTTCTCCTACGCGCTTGGCACACGGAAGAAGAAGCTTATGTTGGCTGCAATCTGCAACTTCACCGGCAGATCCTGTACACTGCACCTTTAAGTAAAGGATCTGAATACTTCTTCCACCATTGCGGATAATGATCTTCACAGCACAGCATGTTTCTGTATGACAAATATACATTTGTGACGTACAGAGAGAAGAGGAGTGAGAGATGATTTAATACTGAAACATTCATCCTTTACATGCTGACGTCTTATGACCAGTGACGTGCACTGGAATATTTCTGCACATGGAGACGCGGCCTTTGAGCGAGTGACCTGCTGTGCATCTGATTTTTCCGCATCATCATCAACTCACTCACCCTCTCTCACTGCCTCTTCCTCTCCTGTTCTTTGTCTTATTTTTTTACCTTCTTTCTGTTTCTTTCACTTTGATCTAGCTCATCTGGATTTGCATCACTTTTTTAAGATCAGTTATTGGAAATAAAAGGCTTCACACCACCTGGTACCAGCTTCCAGCTCTGAACACAAGGTGACAGAAGCAACACCTTTTCTTTCTAGTTGACGCAGCATCACGCTGACATACCATTACAGCGTTTGAGTCATTTCTAGCTGCCCATCATGTAGACGATGTAATGTTTCTCAGACTCAGTGGCAATGCCGTCAGCAGAATTTATTTCATTTTATTCTCCCAAAGTGTAGGTACAGTTTAAATTTCAAGTTATGGTTAGAATAAAAGCTTTGCTTGTTGCAGCTGTCATGTTACCACCAGCTTTTAGGTTTATTTTTACTCTTGTTGATTGTTTTTAATGTATGTATTATTTTATTTCCTGCCCAGACTGAGTAGTCAATTCCTGCACTGATATACTCTATTTTAAATTTAAAACTAGAGTAATTTATAAAATATATAAATAAACATATAAAAATATATATATATTTAAAACATATTTAAAAAACAATATATATATAACAAAATGTAAATATTAATATATATATGTATATATTAAAAATATAAAATAAAATATAAAAATATATATATTTTAAAAATATAAAAAATAAAATAAAAATAAATATATACAGAAATAAATCAACAAATACATTTGAAAATGCTTATCATATCATTGTATATTGTCAGCTTTCAAACACATCAACAGTGATATACTGTAATGCTCATGCCTTTTTTTTCTCCCAAGTAACTGGGACCTGGACCTGGTGGATAAACTCACAGTAACAGATGGTGGGAAAAGACTGCCAACAGACCCCCTGAATCGCTAAGATCTAACTGTTGGTGTGCTGATGTATTTCTTATTCCTGCTGACTTATGTTTGTCCTTATGATCATTTCAAGGTCAACTATGGCCTGTGTGAGAGGCTGGGCTTTGAGAGAAGCCTGTGCATACCCTACCATCCACAGACCAAAGGTCTTATGAAGAAATTGAACGGCACATTCATAAATTCCAGCTCTTTTATAGAATAAACACATTTACAAAGCGATCAAAATGTTTATTTTCTGGTTATTATAGCATATGAACGGGAAATCAGTAATGATACTTTCTGAAAATAGATTGCTTGACCCAAATTCTGTCCTGCCTCCTCATGCCTGTACTTGATTTCTGTATTTTGAGGTCCCTGAACAAACTGTGTGTTGTTGCTGTTGATGGGTTTACATTGTAGTTAATGGAAAGCCCGGTGTGTCTTATAGCGCCGTTAAAGGGTGCCTTGTGTGGCGGTATCAAACGCCGATGGCCGTGACAAAGTGTTGGTATTTGAGTGACGATTTAAGTGATAAAATAAGAGTAAGAAAGAGGCAAGTTATATAATGTCCAAGGTAAAATCAGCAGCAACTGATGAAAGCCCTACCTTTTGTTCAGCGTCTTGATTTGTTTGATAGTGTATTGACCAGCAAGTTGATACACAAAAAAAAGAAAGAAAAAAGGCATATCTACATTGTTGTTCTGATGTAAATTATGTTGGAATATACACCATCCAACAGACAATTAAATCAGAAAACAGGTAGATATATGATAAAATGTATTTTTAAAAAGGCCCGTTAGTCGTCAATTCCAAGTAAAAGCCTGGTTCTGTCTGCATTTTGAGGTCAATTAAGGCCACTATTTTGTATATTTAAGGTGTTATTAAATGTCTTGTGTGTAAATAAAACAGCTAATGACAGGACAGAAGGTGTTAAAAGGATGAGCGATAATCAGTCTGACAGTGTGAGCTATTGTTAGTCTTCAGCAAAATTAATCAGCCCTGACAGCAGTGACGAACGTCCGCTTTGTCTTCTCCTGTTCACCGGCAGCCACAAGAGGGAGTCCGGACTTACTGTGTGTGCGTGCGTGCGTGCGTGTGTGTGTGTGTCCGTAGCCTTGCAGGGGGTCTGACTGTCTCAGCAGCTGCAGGCAGAATGACTGATTAGGAGTGGCGATCTCTTCCTCCGTCACTCACACACACAAACACAGATGAGACCACATGCCATCATTCACTTCTTCATTCCCTGGTTTGTCTCAAGCTGTCGTCTCTTTGATTTGTTCCTTGTTGTTCTCTTTTGCTCTGCAGGAGGCCAAACACAGAGGTGAAGACGGAGGCCCTTTTCTTTATACAGTATATGCTGTGTAATCTCTCTTTAAGTCGCTGTATTTTATCTTTTTCTTCACCTCGGCCTCCATGGAAACACATTCTCCACTAACCTTTCACACACTTGGTCCGTGTGATGTAACGACTACCATTAGTGTCACAGAATTTATGTTTCTCTAGTGTTTTATATTTCCAAAGGGAGTCACAGAAGCCTGGGGTAATGGGTGTCAGTTTGGCTCTCATTTTCTCATCTCAGCGAGACTCTATGCTGCCCCTCAGTGTTCAGCAACATACAAAATTCATCATCAGGGTCTTAAAGGGTCAACACAAGTCACAGGAAAAACATGTTTCTCCTTTTTCTGCCTTGTTTTTGTATTAGGAGATTAGTTCAACAATTTATATATATATATATATTTTTTAATATGTAATTAAAAGTTAATTTAATTCCTTTTTGTTTGTTACTTTGCTGTAGCCCATCCGGAAACCAAAATGTCCCAAATATCTGAGTAATAAATACTTTTACGGGTGAAATTTCTTGTCTGTTGTTATTTCTTAGGAGCTGGGAAGAGGGGGAATATCATTTTTACTTCTGCTCGGGTGAACATCTAGTCTTTCTGTAGTTAGAGGATTTTATGTGTCCAGGTTTTGAGGTATCTGCCTTGAATTATAATGTGTCACCTCAATGCAAGTGGCGTATCATTTTGTTTACGGTGCTCACACCATTGAGTGCAGCAGCAGCTGTTTGTTTTTTTTAAAAATCCACATTATTTGAACCTTCTGCTGACCTTTTCGTAGTGCATCTTATCACATTATAACAGAACAAGATGCTGTAATGCCATCACTTTCTTGCAGAGACTTTGCATAGCATTGAATTTTTTTTTTGCACAGGTTAATGGATTCACTTTGCCCTATAAGGTCACAACAGATATGTAAGTAATACAAGGAACATTAGATTAAAACAGTACCTGTAGGTCAGTGTTGTTTAAACATCAGTCATTGGGTCATAAAAAGGTTGAAGATGAAGCTGTTTTTCCAGTGTTTCTTAATAAAGATCTCCAGTGGAAATAAAGCTGGAGCAATTTAATCAGCTGTAATAAAACTGATCGAACACAGGTTTCGTTTTTCTGTGGTCACTTTCTTACATTTTGAAGATAAACTGCAGGCACTCGTGCATTTTCAGATATTATCAGAAGGTTAATTTCATAAAGACACAAATGTCTTATAGAGCAAAACAGAAGAGGAAGAACACAAACAACCAGAGCTGTGGACAGAAAGGAGTCATCAATAATGTGCAGTTATGACTTTAAATCACCCGCGGTGGAGATTCTGTCCGAGCAAATTTACGGTAGCTCAGAGGGGTTACACAAATCAAACAGCACAACAGTGAAATTCAAGGTGAAATGGAAGATGACATAATAACAAGGTTAAGGGGTTTAGTCTGCAAGCACATTTATGTTTAGTATAAGAGTGGAGGAGGGGCAGGATGATATCAACAACGACTCCACATTTCACGGAGCAGCCACACCTATCGACGAGCCTTTCAGTGGTGGAAGAAGTGCTCAGATCTTGAAGCAAATAAACCGTGTAGATATACTAAAGTCATACATAAAAGTTTTACTTTTGTACTTTTACATAAACGTACAAACACAGGTGGACTCCGAGGGGGCGACCATCCCCCTTGGTGCCCCTTTGTTTGGGAAAAAAAAAAAAAACGCAGCTAAAGTGCCCTCTTTGATGCCCATATATGGTAGATAAAATGTGTCAGGTATTCTCCTTAACTGGAGAAAACATGATAAAGTGCCCTCTTGTGTGCCCTTAAATGGAGAAAACATGAGAAAAGTGCCCTCTAAGGCGCCCTTAAATGGAGAAAACGTGACAAAAGTGCCCTCTAAGGTGCCCTTAAATGGAGAAAACCTAATGAAGGGCCCTCTAGGGTGCCCTTAGATGGAGAAAACATCAAAGTTCCCTCTAGGGTGCCCTTCCAGTGAAGAAAACCCTCTTCGATGGAGAAAGCCCTCTTCAATGCCCCTATATGATATATAAAATGTGTCATGTTTTCTCCTTAACTGGAGAAAACATGATAATGTGCCCTCTTGGGTACCCTTAAATTGAGAAAACGTGATGAAGTGCCCTCTAGGGTGCCCTGAAATGGAGAAAACATCAAAGTGCCCTCTAAAGTGCCCTTAAATAGAGAAAACATGGTGAAGTGCCCTCTAGGTTTCCCTTAATTGGAGAAAATGTGATAAAATACCCTCTAGGGTCCCCTTAAAATTGAGAAGATACCCCTCAGACAGACTGAGTCCGCCACTGCATACAAAGGTATTGGCCTCAAAATATACTTAAAGTACCAAAAGTAAAGGCACTCATTATCCAGAATGGCCCATTTCAAAATAAATAATTATAAGTTTATAATTATTAACCATTTTATCCATTTTCATCAGATATTTTCCATCCTGTTAGAAGCACATGTTGGTTCAACTTTTTAGGACACTGAAGAAAAGTCGAACCCCAGAATCTCGAAGAAAACTCAAACTTTTTTTTATCATCAGTTGTTTAGAAGGTCACTTGCTGTCAGATTTGGCTTTCTTGAACATCTACTGTATATCTCAACAGCCTGAAAGGTTGAGTTGGCATTTCTGGGACTGCACAACCTTTATCTCTGATAATGGAATAGATTTGAAAACGTTTTATTCTACTTCCTCTTGTCTTCATGTTTGTTTTTATAGTTTTTCAATCTAGACTAGAGAATGTAATAGCTTTATGACCAAAACAATACTCAATACCTCCCAATTTGATTATTAATTGTATGCTTTGAAAGGATTTAGAGTAAATAAGTAGTCCAATGAACAGGCACATCCTGCTTTAAGTGTGCATAAAAGCAATGATGATGTTTTACAATTAAAACTGAGGTGATCCAGGTATGCATGAAGTAGTTTGATCTGATAAAGTTGATCAGGTAAATACTGATAAATGTATCCCTATATATGAATAAATGCCATGCCTAGAGCAGAACCTCTGTTAACCCCCAACCACATCCTCACCCTTTCACCATTATCTCTTGACATTAATGGTTTTTGTTTCCCGGTTCCATCTCTGTTAGAAGGACCCACGGTGATGCTGACGGTGAATTCATCTAAAGGTAGATAAAGTTGTCTGTAACCATCTAAGCAGCACTACAAGAGCTTCCCTCCGGACCTCTGAATGGCCGCGGCTGTTGATGTGTCTGAGAGCTATCGGATCAATAAAGTCAAGCCTCAGCATGAGGAGAGTCACAGCGAGCAGTGTGTGTGTATTTGGAGAAAACCAGCATGGCAAGACATGAAGTCAGAGAAGCGTAAGACGTGAGCAGAGGGGCAGAAAAAAACCCTTAAAAAAACAAGCTGCAGGAAACCGTCTGTGGAAGTTCAAGTGTTGTTTGACTTTGCTGACAAGCCGACCTGAAAATCAGTTTGTTTCAGACATCACAATGTGAGCAAGACTGAAAAGAGAGTTATGGTTTAACATTTAATACTTTAGTTTATGACTTAATATCTGCAAAACTATGCATGGTAACAAGCTAAACCACGGGTTCTCAAAATGTTGTACCGTAAATTAATGGAGTACCCTTTAATTACTCTCTTAAAAGTGTTGAGACTATATCAACCTACATGTAAGAACAATGTGAGTCAAATGTCAAGATTCAGTGAATGAAATGCAAAAACAGCTTTCTAGAGCTTTTTATTAGAACATTCAAAATGGAAAAAAAAAATCTTTACATAATCCATCTCTGACAAAAAGTAACAAACAAATAAAAAAAAGTGAGATGCATAGATACAGAAGCAAAGCTGAGAGCATTGAGAAGTCATTACACATTCGAGTGGTTTGAGGAGGTGGAAATTGGAAAGCTAAAGGCCACATCAACAGGTCTAAAGCAGCTAAAAGAGATGAAAACATTGCTGGAACACCCTCGGCTTTCTGAGCGTTCTCCTTCAGCTGGAAGCTATGTGTGGATGTACGTGCATGTACTCGCTCATTGGGTCCATAGACTTCTCTTGTGTCCCGTATCTGGTCCAGGTACTGCGTGCTGCGCGAGGCGGTGAATGGCTAAGCTGCGAGAACGCATGGGACTGTGTATTCATGTCCATCTGCATGCATGTGTGCATGTTTATTTCTTGCGGTAGTCGTCTGCATAGGCTCTGTGATCCTGCTGCTCAGGGTACTGGTCTCCGTAGCGTCTCAGTATGTCCTGAAGACTGGGCATACCCTGTGAGTGTGTCGGGTAGGACATGTGAGGCTCCTCCTGGCCGCTCTGGTAGGGCTCCGCCTCGTACTGATCCTGTTCCTGCTCCTCTGGCTGCTGCTCCATCTCGTGGTTGTGGTCCTCCACGGCGTGGTGCTCGGGCTGGGCCTCGGGCTCAGGCTCGTAGCGGCGCAGGCGGCAGTCGCGGTCGTACTCGGGGTCGCAGTGTTGGTTGGTAGGCTCCATGACTCCATTGCGGGAGCCGTCGGCGTTCAGGTGGGGCTCGTAGGCCTCAGCGGGGTAAGGGATGCGACGGTGAATTCCAGAGCGAGGCTCGGCGGGCGTCACGGGGGAGCAGTCACGATCGTAGCCGATGTAGCAATCATAGCCCTCCTTGGTTTTACCTGGGGGGCCCAGTGGGTTGCGTTCCTCCTGTGCTGGCTCCTCATAAGCGGGATTTGAAAAAGGGAACTGCTGCCTGGGGGTGGGAGAGCCGCGGCGGTGCATAGCAGCCGCCGCCTCACGGATGGCGGCGAAAGGATCGTTGGGGTTGGACTCTGGAGCAGCCTCCATGCGTGAAGCATATTGGTCTTGACCTTGACCTTGAGCGTGGGCCATGAATCGGCGCAGCATGGCGTATTGGTCGTTAGCTGGAGGAGAAGCTGGGGCGCTGGGCTGCTGGTGGTACATAGCATAGGGATCAGTGACTCTGTTAGCATTAGCATAAGCATCTCTAAACATGGCATAGGGGTTGTTCTGTGCAGCAGGAGGAGCACGAATGGCAGCAGCCTCATCTTCTTCCTCATTTTTGTATGCATCAGGGGGCGAGGCGAATCTGGTGGCAGTAAGAGGGTTGCAGCCTTCTTCATAAAGAGGGTTGCAGGATCCAGGGCCGGCGGCGGCAGGGGGGTTAGGGGCACGAGGCGCCTGAGGGAATACATCACAGTAGAAACACATAAGTTATTATAATCAAGGCATAGCTGCAAATGAAAACACAAACAGAAAGCAGTTTTTAAAATCTGTGAAATTGTACCACTATAATAAAATAAAGCGTACCTCGAGGGAGGCAGCGTGGGCACAGCGGGGATCCCGTGGGTCACAGTTGGGGTACTGCATGTAGAGACCAGAGGGGGCTTTCTGCACCAGTTTGGGTTTGCAGCTGGGGTCTTTCTTGGGGTCACAGCCGAGGTGGGCGTAGGAAGGCAGGGGTCCGGCAGAGGGTCCGTACCCGTGGGCTGCTCTCAGGTGGTACTGCAGGCACTCCACGTCATCATGGGAGCAGATACGCAGCAGCTCAGCCTTCTGCTCCTGAAGCAGAAATGGTAGCAGGATGTCATTGAGGCGAGATAAACTACTGTATCTTGTAGTTAAAAGCCGCTATATGCAGATTTTTTTTTCAATATGTCATGTTTCAATTTATTTTGGTAGGATAAGTTTGGGATTTTGACGAAACTTTAAGGCAATCCAGGTGAAACTCATTGTGGTTAGGTTGTTTTCAGCCCTTCATTCTCATTATTCCCATATTGGATCAATGGAGGAGGGACACTTCCACTGTGTCTTCTTTAAAACTACCACAAGGGGGCGCCAAAGTCCAAAGTTTTCAAATCCTACACGCTTTTAGGTGTGTATCTTTGGTACAGATGCAACACTCTGCAACAACCTGAGGTTAAGTAAATTGCTGAAACTCAATCGACTAATTACTATCATATCCCACGAATCAAAAGGTGCAAATTGGTGCAAAAAAAAGGTGCAGAAATGGAGTATAACATAAACACTGTCTTGAAGCATACCTTGGAAAGGAAAGGCGTGGCGGATGGAGCGTAGTAGTAATACCCGGACTGGGGGTCCTTGGCTGGAGCAGCAGTGCGGACGTACATAGGTGCTGGGGCCTTCACTGGTGCTGGGGCGGGGGTGGCGGCTGGGAGCACCAGGGGCAGGTAGGGGCTCTTGCCCTGGACCAAAGCAGCGTACAGGCAGTAGGCGTCCTTGGTGGGGTCGCAGGTTTTCACAGGTGCAGGCTTGGGGGGCTCTGGCTTAGGTTTGGGCCTGCTGGTGTAGGCAGACACACAGTTGGGGTCATCAGAGTCGGAGCAGGACTTGTAGACGTCCCCCAGGTGTCGCAAGTAGGCCTTGTAGGAGCGACGTCCTTCAGCTCGGTTCTTGTTCTGGAGGTAGGCCAGGTAGATGCGGTCCATCTCCTGAACCTGAGAGGGGAGGCGGAGATTGGTTAGCTACTTCCCAGTCTGAAAAGTGAAGCCAATGCTGAAGTGCCCTAAACTTGCATTCTTTCTAATAGCCAGCAGGGGGCGACTCCTCTGGTTGCAAAAAGAAGTCTGATTGTATAGACGTCTATGAGAATATGAGCCTACTTCTCTCTTGATTTATTACCTCAGTAAACATTGTAAACATGAGTTTATGGTCTCAATCGCTAGTTTCAAGTCTTCTTCAATACAGCATGATGTTCATTTAGTAAATTATGGTCCCATTTAGAGTCAAATAGACCATAAAGCAGGGTATACTTTAGGGTGTGGCTACCTTTTGATTGACAGGTCGCTAACACGGCATTGTCCGGTCTTGGAGTTGTGTTTTCGTCTTAGATCGTTAACCCTTTCACAGTGTGTTTTCAGTTCATAAAAGTTAATTATAACCTCTTTGTTTCACCTAAAAATGTTTTATTCAGCTTTCGGTTGTACTCAGCTCCACCCTCTCATGTCACTTCTGGTTGCAAAAGACCAACAACAAGCCTCAAGTGGCCATTTAAAGAACTGCATGTTTTGGTAATTAATGCGTCTAGACACGCAAAATTTGATCTGAGATCTTTAAAAACTCTCGTGAGACTTGCTGCTTGACGACCTATTCTAACCTTAACTATTCACATGAGAGTTTCTATAGTTTTACTGGTTCCCTTCTAGACACCTTTTCTAGATACCTTCTGCGTTGGCTTCAGCACTGGAGGTTGCCGTTTGCATAGAATTGAGGGGAACTGCAGAGTTGAATGATAATTCTCTGTGGGTTTATTAGTAGGAGTGACCCCTTTCATTGTACACAGTTATCTGACTCATTGTTAATATGAAAATATTGATTGGGGCAGTTTTAAAACATATAAAATCGTATTATTGGAATCCATTGTAACATCACTCATGTGTGTACTCACGGCCTCCTGGTTGCCGTTGTCGGTGAAGTACTTGTACCAGTTCCAGAACTCAGAGTTCTGTTTGTACCAGCTGATGTTCCTGCGGTTGCGGATCAGCTTCCTGTGTGACTCTGCAGAAGCCGCCATCTCCTGGATACTTTCTCCCGCTGAGGGCAGAAAAGAGAAAAGAAGCTAATCCCCAATGCTTCTGCACTCACTTGGACATGTAGTTCAAGGACTTTTTTAAAGTTTATAACAAGATATTAAAGGCCTCGGACTTCTTATATTTGGGGGTTAGACATCATATTACTTTTTACTTGTCAAGAAGATAGCCTCTATATAACATCTCAGGGTCAGATGCTACATTGAGGCGAGGCGAGGTGAGGTGATGAATTTGGGTGTTGCTCTTTAATCAGAATTCATGGACTCATTTTTCTTCCTTCATGGTCTTTCACCCATGGCAAATCGCCACTGTGTACTCTTTAGAAACAAATGTGCAAGTAAGGTAAAACAAAATCACATAATTTACCATCTCCTTTTGCCTTTCGCACAATTGGTCCAGCAGACAGGAACGCTACAAAAACAGAGAAAAGCAAAAACAGATGTAAAATCCGTAAGTTGCTGAAGCCAACATGAAGCCCTGGAAATTGCTTACTCTTTCTATTCTGACCTTTTTAAAGTGTCTGCGATACATAAGCGGTGATATATGACATTAAACCTCAAACACTTACAGGTAGATATTACTCATTAAATCGGGGCAGGGGTAATTGGCTGTTCCCGAAGTGCTGGCGTCTGCAGCAGCTCTTTGTAGATTTTATAGGTGAGCCTGTAACATCACACCCCACGCTGCGCTTTCAAAGAGCTGCGTGTGCACATATACGTGTGTACGTATGTGCACTGTTTGACCCCATGCAGCTGACAGAACAGCAGATTCAGCTCTGCTGCAGGTTTCTTTCATCTCCACAGGGAAAAGGTGTTAATGCCTTACAGAAGGAGGAGGAGGAAGAGGAGGAGGAGGAGGAGGAGGAGGAGGAGAAGGGGAAGGAGGAAGAACAAGAAGGGAACAGATGACAGCTTTAAAAGAGAGATCCAGAGGGGATAATTCAGGGTTGTGTGGTGCATGTCGGAAGTGGAAAAACATCAATCTCCTGCTTTAAAAAAAAGAGTTCTGATGAGCTTTGATGGGAGTAATCAGGAAGACGTGATGCACACTGTAGCGTGGAAGGTCACACATGCAAGCAAAGGTATGAATTTGCAGAGAAAAAACAGAATAGAGAAGTGAAGGTGACCCGAGGTGATGGAGCGACGTGGAGGAGGAAGAGGAGGAGGGTGGGCTAAATGATGCTGCCTCAGTGTGTATCCGCTGTATTGTTTTTTACGAGCCCGTAAAAACCTGGCGGGCACATCTGGAAACGCCAGAGCTTTAAGAGGGCAGAGGAGGAGGCGATGCTGACAGGTACTCATTTTTTTTTACAGGACCAGGAACGATGAAAGAAACTTCTCCTCCTACTACTCCCTATTTTTCCCTTTTAACCAGGCATTTTAACCAAATATTTTTACAGAAAAGATGAGACTCGCCCCATTGTAAATACGTCAGTCATGTCAAGAGCAAACTGGAAACAGGTGGCGGAGGAGCAACCTGCTGTCGTGTTGAAACATTAGAGATGATATATGAACACCACAGGCTACTGTATGTTAGAGAGCCACACTGTGATACACATGAAGCACAGTTGACGAGCCTCCGTGTCCATGAACTGGTGAAGGGCAGAAACCCCGCTAACCCTCATCCTTGACATATAGATTGTGAAGCTGTAACTCAAGTCAAATTTATTCATGACGAGTTTTAAGGTAATGAAGCAAACAGAGGCACAAAATACAGACCATAAAACATGAATGTCAAGCAAATGATTTGTGGATGATGACAAAGAAAATCTATCTGCTAAAACCAGTGATGGAAAGTAACTAAGTACATTTATTCAAGTACTTAAGTACAATTTTGTACGTATTTCTCTACTTAGAAAATCTGATTATGTGTAGTTATTTTAAGGTTTCTTGTACTCCCATATCCGCACAAATCTGTGAAAAGCAGACTGATTATAACATGCATACTGTGGTATGAATAGCTCCATCAACACCATGATTATCACTAAACAGTTGTCATTTTGAATGATGTGAAATTTCTCACTCACAATACTTTATCTCCAGCATTTTGGGGGTTGCATGCATCAAACTAAATGGAGCTTTTCATTCAGAAAACATTACCTAAGCTCTTCATTCAACGCCTGCAAAATTAATTACCATCATTTGGGGATTTTTATCAAAGTGTGGCTTTGTTGTGTTGAAGAAAAAAGCTCTAAATTAGGACCAATTACTGCCGTGTCTCCGCTAACATTAAGAGATAATAGCTGACATTTTTCATCAATGCATCCTTGTAATAATCAGGACATGAATGGTTCATACTCAGCATAGTGCAGAGTGGTCATTTGAAATATTCCTCACCTAATTATTCATCCATTCATTCAGTATTATAATCATAAAACCTGTTTCTGTTTTATTCTATTTTTGTTGATTTTGGAAGTGAGAAATGTTAGCAACTTTGTGTTGTTTCTGTTTATAGTGTTATAATGTAGTCAGTTGAGATTATCAGTGTTGGAAAGTACATTACTCAAGTAGTTAAGTACTTGAGTATTTCCATCTCATGCCACTTTATACTTCTACTCCACAACTAAATATTGTTCTTTTTACTCCACTACATTTATTTAACAGCTGCAGTTCCTTGTAGCTTTCAGATTTCAGAGACATATGATGAAGTTTATAAAATATGTGTAAATTAAACAAGAGCTGAAACAGTTAATCGAATAATCAATTAGTTAATTAACAGAAAATTAATCTGCACATATAAAATATTTCAAATTAGCTTCATCTCTGCAACAGTAACACTCACGGGGGCCCATTTTCTTACTACTAGTACTTTTATTTTGATATTTCATGTACATTTTCTGACAATACTTTTACTTACAACTCTTTTACTTATAATGGAGTATATATAAAGTCTGAGCACTTCTTCAACTGCTGATGTTTACATAGTTTAGACCGTTTTAGTTCACTATAAGAGCCCTTTTATTTTATACTAGGGCTGTCCTCGACCAAGGAAATTGTTAGTCGACTAACACTCATACGATTTTGTCTTTAAAACTGAGTTTCTGCACAAAGAATCACACAAGAGCACCACTATAAATCATGTTTACCAGAGATGTGCTCATAAATTTCTTGGAAATAAGTCATTGAGCATGAAAAAAGCATAAAAAACGACTAATCGACCAAAGAAATCTTAGTCGACTAAGACCAAAACAACCGATTAGCCGACTAATTGACTAAGAGGGGTCAGCTCTACTATATAACTACCATAGTAATGATCTAGATGGTGACAGATATTTCACATACTGACCCTGTTATGTGATAATGTCTGATCCCCACTGTGTACTCACCAGGCAGCAGAATCACAGCCAGCAGCGTTGTGATGAACACGCCAGTGAAACTGGTTCTCCTCCGTCCAGCCATGACTTCACCTCCTCCTCTCCTGCCAAAGACAGCGACATTTAAAATGATGCTCTACTCCCCAAAAACTCCATCACTTTTGTGCCTTAAAATCATAGTACACAACTGATAGTTTCAGCTGACGTCAACTTTATGACGCCAATATCCAAAAAGTATTGCAAAATTGCAATTTCCTTAGATTTCTCTGTATTTACACTCATTTTAGGTTAGAGTTCACCCAGCCAGGGTCGTAAAATGTCATTTTTTAGTCAAGCTATTTCCACTAATTCCTCATACAACTGCATTTTTAGATGCAGATCTTCTCAGATGTTTGTAACCTCCAAGACTGCAGAGAATCTTACAAACCTTATGAACCGCTGGTGCAAAGTGTTAACTCCAATCACAACCTGAGACCTCAGAGCTGTGTTAGTTTTCACCTGGAGAGCTGCTGAAGTGACCCCTGCAGCTTGGAAGTGAACTCTGAGGCTTTTAAACAAACATGTTTGTCCTGGCTGTGCTGACGCTATTGGTTTTTGCCATCGTAAAAACAGAACCAGGTGTTGTTCAGCAGTCACACTTGACTTCAACCTGAACTTGAATCCCTCCTAAGTACCTTAAAGTAAACACACAGAAGTGCAGAATCACCACACTGTTTGTTTTTCAGTCTCTTACCTGTGGTTATCTTGTCTTCTGTCTGCGGATCCAGATGTGGACTCAAATGAAGCCGACCGACCAGGTGACTCAGTCCTCCAGAGGCTCAAACACTAAGTGTGTGTCTGTGTTTGTGTGTGCGTGTAGGGGTGTGATAGAGGGTCCTGGCGCACCCTGTCCCGTCTGACAGACTGCCCTGATGAAGAAATCCGGGAAGGTTTTAAACCGAGCCCGTTCATTAACGCTCGCACAGAAAAAACGCACGCAGGGACCACCTGAGGGGGTCAAGGGCCACATCAACACGACGCGTGATTGGTTGGTTCGTTCAGAAAGTTACAGCCAATTGGAGGCACCGTAATTAAAGACAGGAAAAGAGAGAAGGTGGGAGGGCTTGAAGCAGAGATGGAGACGTGGAGAGATGAGAAGTTATCACAAGTGGTGTTTTTTAATTAAACATGGTTGATGATTTATTCAAAAGAGTCACATTTAAGGTAAGAAATCAGACTCTGGATCTTTTTTTTTTGGATGTAACAATCACTCGTAAGCAAGAAAACCCCAAAAGACAGAAAGGGACAGAAGAAAGAAAACATCAGGAAGTAATGAAGGGGAGCTGAGGTGCCACATAAGCACTTCTCAGAGACCCTCAATGAGGGCCAAACCACAGCTTCTGTCTAAACCTGAGCACACACACACACACACATGCAGGGACAGCTGGTCTACACATGAGGAATTTGATAATCTACAGTTTCCTCCTCACTTTAACTGTGTTCAGGCATGCCAGCCTTGTAACACACACACAAACACACACACAGTGGTTTTAGTGGGTCTCTGAAAACGCCGTGTAGCTGTGATGAGTGATGCAATATCAGCACATCTGACTGCATTAGCCTGTAATTTCTTTATAACACTCAGTAGTCTTATGAGGTTTGTGGCAGGCCGGCTTCTGAGGAGGTTTTATTACGTTTACGGAGAAATTGCGATCTGCTTTCTCACACCAAAAGTGATTTAACCCAAAATAAATCATGTTGGTTCAGGACAAAATGAGTTAATACATATTATCTTAGTATAGTTTAGAGAGAAGATACATTTTTCTATTATTTTTGGACGTATTCTCACACAGGTTAAACTTCTTTATTCCCCTATTTTATGCACACGGAGATACACGCAGTGATGGGAGAAGTACTCAGATCTTTTTTTACCACAGTAAGAGTCTTGTAAGTTGTTTTGGTGTTTAGGAAGATGTCAATTGTCACTTTTTATAATGTCTTTGTAAAGGGAATGTATACCTTTTCACTTTTTATAAATGCTCTGATGATGCAATTGTATGTTCATGCAAAACAAAATTTCAAAAAGAAAAGAAAAATGGTTTTCCCAGTCTGGTGTGGAAGAACTCAACTGGCCTGCACCGAGCATTGATCTCAACCCCGTCCAACACCTTTAGGATGAACTGAAACGCAGATTACGATCCGGGCCAACTTCATTAAAGCTCTTGTGGCTGAATGGGAGCAAATCTCTGCAGCCAGGCTCCTAAATCTTGTGGAAAACCTTCCTAGAAGAGTGGAGACTGGTAATAGCAGCAGATTAATGTGCATGGCTTTGGAGTGAGATATTTAACAATCACATATAATGTTGGGGCGTCCAGTTCATATACTTCAGGTCATGGACTCTAGCTTCATTAATCACCTGCCCTGAACAGGTCTCTTCCTCTCTCAGTGGTAAATTCTGCAATACGTACTGTATAGTACAATACTAATACACATGCGTGGTGCGAATACATTAAACTGTTTTATATTTTCTTATCTTTAAGCCGACACATGCAGCTGGTTTATGTGGGCCTGCATCACCTCAGGGAAAGTCAAAAATGAATACATTATAATGTAATTTGAACCACAAAGTTCATACAACAGTCAGTTGAAGTCACATACGAAGTGATTCTAGTCTGAAAGTCAAATCACAGTTTTTATATTTTCCCTATTTGTAATAGCTGTAGAGTCTACACCTGAAGGCTTTATTTGCTTTGTATTTTGTTTTTTTAGCATTTCCACATTTTTTGCAGCCGTTCTCCTGTCCCATCGTACCCCAACTGAACATTTAGTGGTCATGTTAACACTGTATCTCGTATGTAATTAAGTTTGCTAACAGGTGTTTCTCAGAGCCCACAAACCTACAATCCAGCCCGGGAGCAGATTCAAACACGACGACGACAAAACCATACTCATAATTTTCTCTAAAGCTGGAATGTGAGGGATCCTCAGAATTCACAGACACCTGGTTTACCACGACAGCTTTTTTTTTTGTAAAAACAAAAAGTCTTTATTTCAGTATGGTGGTGAGAGACATGTAAGAGGAGGGAGGGGGGGGGCTGTACAAATAAGAGAGAACTTGTAGTCAGAATAAGCCCATTTTAATGTTTCTTATGTACACAACATTCACAGAAACAGACAGGTGGTCACACGCTGTCGTCACTGCAGGTCATCGTCATCGAACAGATCCTCAAAGTCTGCAGGCAGTAAAAGAGAGCAAGATGGAAAGAAAAGGGAGATAAAAAAGAAGAGAACAGGGTTAGAATTAGTCCAGCTGTTTCACCCAAAACTCCTACATTCTCAGCTAATTACGCAATATATCATCATTTTAATTCTAGCTTTAAGTTTAAAACATCTTGTATGAAGTGTGGTGGAAACTTCTATCCAGAGTGTCTTTAACTTCAAATGTGGCAAAACGCATAGGAACTGCATACGTGCCATCCACATACGTTAGCATTTTCTTATCATAACAAAGGTACCTGAGGACTCCAGTTGAGGAAATTATTCACATCACAAGACAAAATTATAATAATACTAATAGAAGCAGATAGAAAAGTTTCCTCTTGTAGGACAGCAATTTCAAAGCTTTTCTGACAATTTTCTTTGCACGTCTTGTCCACACAATGAAACACTACATTCACAAGCTCTAGTGATTAGAGCCGAAACTGTTAGTCGTCAACTATTACCTGTATTGATTATGTATCGACTACCGTTTAAGTCATTTTGCGAAGCAAAACTGCTAAAAATTCCCTGTTTCCAGCTTCTCAAATGGCTGGTTTTTCTTTGTCTTCTGTGGTATTAAACTAAGTATCTTTGGGTTTTAGACACAACAAACAATTTCAATATGTAACTTGACCTTTGACAATTTTTTTAAAAGTTTTTCCAGACGCTCCTTTAACCCACACACATAACTTTGACCACTGACATCCTTGTGACAAAAGCTGTGAGCTTGTGGTCGATGTAAATTGTACTTTTGAGTCAAGTCAATTTTATTTATTACGCCCAATACCACAAATCACAAATTTGCTAAAAAGGGGCTTTCAGCTGTCAGCTCCAAGGATTTTTTTTTCAGAATGAGCAAAGGCTACAAGTAGTTTGCAGCCATTTATAGGCTGTATAGTAAAATGTTATATATATATATATATTATCATACATTTTCCAGAATGTTCATCGGCTGAAACTGAGGCTACGTTCCAAATCGAATACTTTGTATTCTTACTTGGTACGTACTGCAGCTGCCCTTACAAAGTACGTACTGTTGCATGCAGTATGCATACAATTGGGACATACTACATCGTCATAACATTGCGTCTTGAATTTTGACCCTCTTGGAAATATATCTGCAGAGGATTGTGGGTCAGAATAGCCAGAAAAGCATGTTGGCTTGCAAACTGCAAAATAGGACCTGATGTAGTAGGACAACCTGGCATTTTTGGCATATAGTAAGGTAGTATGGGTATTGGAACACACAGTAATTCAGCGCACCAGGGTTGAGAAACTCTTTCTTTCATGTCTCTGTGGTTTCCGATAACAGGACATTCCTGTTTTGCCTAATAAGGGACAGGCAAAGAGTCAAGCAGCTTGCCCCTTGGCTACCCATACCCCCTTGCAACTTTTAACACAAGCCGCACCAGGGACCGGTAGTCCATGTTTCAGTGTTTAGTTGACCTTTTAACGCAGCTTAACATTACAGTGTCATGTCTACGTGAGGACACGACAACCTGAGCTCACAGAGCCCAATTAAAATCATTTAAATCATCACTTTAGTTCTATAAATCAGACCGAACTCTTCAACATGTCGTGCTTTTCCATTCCTCGCTCACTTCTTGTTAAATCCTGATTCTGATTAGCAGAAGTGTTTGGTGTGCACATATGAAAACATAAGTGGGTAAGGCTTTAGGGTCCCATTAGCGCTCTATTTTAAAAAGCATTACAGGAAATTACAAGCCATTTAAGTTGCATAATTTTGGACGCTATAGGTCAGTCTCATCATGCGTAGCAGCTGTGTCTATTTCCGGATGACACATGACATTACAGTACTTTGATTGCACACATGATTAGCATGAAGGGCACTTATGGGACTCCCTGATAGCGCCACATGCTTAGAATTCACTGAATGGCAGTTTTAGCAGTGTTAACAACCCAAGTGATGTTATGGAGTGTGTATGAATGTGTGTGTGTTTTAAAGCAGCTGACTGGCGAGGTGTCCCGCTGCTTTTCAGTCTGACAGAAGCTATAAAACTCAACATCCCTCTTTTCTTTCATTCCCTCCTTTTTAACAATCAGCTCTTTTCTTTCTAGGTCATGTGCTGCTGAGCCCAAATTGTTTTGCCTGCAGCCGACGCTGCAAGACGGAAAACAGATTATCTTAATGTTTTGTGTGTGTGAAACGGGTGTTTACAAGGGAACAACAGGATTTCGGAGGGTTAATTTGAGAAGACAATATGGTTAAACAGTGTTTGAACAGTTCGGTCTGCTTCAGTTTACAGTTTAAGTTCGACTTTAAAAGAAAGCTTTACACGTGATCAGGTTTCTCTAAAAGAAATATATGCGTTAACCAGGTTTCTGTTAATGCCTTGATCATCAAAAGGGAACAAGGTTTCTCATTTAAGTGATGTTACAGATGTCACATTACTACCAAACATCTGGAATGCTAAGATAAATTAAATGCATGTAAACACAACCATTTGTGTCTAAAGTCGCTAATGTCTACTGACAAATGTGGGCAATAAAATAAGTGGACAGATCAGGACAGGAGGACGGGAAACAAATGATAAAGGTTCACTTGTTTTATTTACCAACATTTGTAAATACGCACTAGACTACACGCTTCCCCATCAGACATGATCCTTAAGGACACAGGAGTATTTTGTTGTGTGGCTTTGATCATTTAGTTTTAGTCATGATACGAATCAGTGAGTTTGAGCGTATTCCTGAGACTGGTTGCCACTCTGGATAAAAGGGACAAGATTTCAGTTTAATTTCTTCTCAACTCTGAAAACTTCCTCCTCATTGTGTGTCGTCCTGCTGACTGTGACTATATTCAAAGAACAGATGACTTATGTAGTACACATATTCTTTCCAGTGTGTGCAAATTTGATAATTTAGGGGGGAATAAAAGACAAAGTAGAGAAAACTGAGACTCACCATTAAAGAAATCAGAGTGCACTGCTTTTTCATTGGCTGCCAGGTCCATTAGCAGTCCACTGCTGCCTCCTGCCTGTTAACACACAGCAGTACAACCAGTTTTAAAGCATTAGCAACTATATCACACACACAGCATTACATTCAATGTAAACAATAGGGATGGAAAAGCTACTAGGGGACAATGTGATATTAGAAATGGAACATACTTCTGGTGGTAAAGCAGAGACTGTACATTATAGAGAGGGGGGACGTTTTGTGGCAGGTTGAAAATACAATCTGAAAGAGCGTGTATCCCTCTATAACTTATGCTAGGTAAGAAAAAACATCTCCAAATTCACCAAGTTTACTAGACATTATCGGAAGTATATACAAAATAAAATACTTGATGGTAAGGCATCATTTGTGCATTATAGAAAGGGGGCAAGTTTTGTGGCAGGTTGAAAATGCAGTCTGAAAGAATGTGTTTATTCCACTATAACTTTTGCTGTGAAAATAAAAACCTCTCCATATTCACCAAATTTATTAGTTATGATCTGAAGTACATACAAAATAAAACACTTAGTAGTAGGGCATCATTAGTGCAATATCGAGAGGGGGTACGTAAGGTTTGTGCTAGGTTGAAAATGCAATCTGAAAGAGCGTGCATTCAACTATAACTTATGATAGGTAAGAAAAAACATCTGAAGAGAGAGGATACATTTTGTGGCAGGTTGAAAAAAATGCAGTCTGAAAGAATGTGTGTAATCCACTATAACTTTTGCTGTGAAAATAGAAACTTCTCCATATTCACCAAAGTTATTAGTTATGATCTGAAGTATATAGAGAATAAAACACTTGATGGTAGGGCTGAGACTGTGTATTATAGAGTAGTATAAGAGGGGATACATATTTTTGCAGAATGCATGTCCAGCCAGGTATCTTTAATTTCATTTGTATATGTTCTGCTCATGTTAGTACACCAGAAAAGAGTGATTCACAATCAAAACACAACTCTATTTACACATTTCATGACCAAAACAGAGCAGGGAGAAGAACAAATCTTATTTCACCTTATTAAAAACATAAATAAACAATAGAAATAGATGCTAAATGTAATGTATTATTTCCTGATGATTATTATTATTATTAATCACTAGAAATGCTGCAGATCAGCTGTATCTAAAAGCATTATTTTAAGAACATTAGCTCCCTCTCTAACCTTACTAACCTAGCATTATCCAGTGTTTAGGTTCATTCTGTTGTGTTTCGGTGTAAAACCTTTAACCCACCTCGTCCAGATCAACATACGGTCCGGCTCCTTCAGGAAACATCTCGTCCACTGCGGGTTTCATTGTGTTTTAGCTTCAGTTCAGCAGCACTTATGGTTTAAAAGATGTTTAGTAGCTTTGAGTTTGTGGTTAGCTTAGCTTAGCCTAGCTTCAGCACACGTAAACAAAGCAAGCGTGTGCAACACTAAAATGTGTCCGGCTGACTCCTCGAGCTGGCTTCATAAATTCCGCTCTTTACTTCCGGTAACAAAACCAACAAAACACAGACTGTAAAGTGTAATATGAGCAGTTTTACTTCTTAACAATTAAGTAATGTATATATGTGTATATATACCAATTTTCTGCATTATTCCAGAAAGCATGGCTTTACTCACCAACATAAATCCGTGACTGCTTTGTTTTACCTTTTTCAGACATTGTTAGACTTTTTTTCCAGCATTTTTCAAACTTTTTTTTTCAGACTTTTTTTTCCAACATTTTTCAAAAAAATTTTTTCAGACTTTTTTTCCAGCATTTTTCAAACTTTTTTTTTCAGACATTTTTTTTCAGACTTTTTTTTCAGACTTTTTTTCCAGCATTTTTCAAACTTTTTTTTTCAGACTTTTTTTCCAGCATTTTTCAAACTTTTTTTTTCAGACATTTTTTTCAGACTTTTTTTAGACTTTTTTTTTCCAACATTTTTCAAACTTTTTTTTTCAGAAATTTTTTTCAGACTTTTTTTAGACTTTTTTTCAGACTTTTTTTTAGACTTTTTTTTCAGACTTTTTTTTTCAGACTTTTTTTCCAGCATTTTTCAAACTTTTTTTTTAAGACTTTTTTTCCAGCATTTTTCAAACTTTTTTTTTCAGACATTTTTTTCAGACTTTTTTTAGACTTTTTTTTCAGACTTTTTTTTTCAGACTTTTTTTTCCAACATTTTTCAAACTTTTTTTTTCAGACTTTCTTTTCAGACTTTTTTTTCCAACATTTTTCAAACTTTTTTTTTCAGACATTTTTTTCAGACTTTTTTTCCAGCATTTTTCAAAATTTTTTTTTCAGACATTTTTTTCAGACTTTTTTTAGACTTTTTTTTCAGACTTTTTTTTTCAAACTTTCTTTTCAGACTTTTTTTCCAGCATTTTTCAAACTTTTTTTTTCAGACTTTTTTTTCCAACATTTTTCAAACTTTTTTTTTCAGACATTTTTTTCAGACTTTTTTCAAACTTTTTTTTTCAGACTTTTTTTTCCAACATTTTTCAAACTTTTTTTTTCATACATTTTTTTCAGACTTTTTTTAGACTTTTTTTTCAGACTTTTTTTTCAGACTTTTTTTTTAGACTTTTTTTTCAGACTTTTTTTTTCAGACTTTTTTTTCCAACATTTTTCAAACTTTTTTTTTCAAAAATTTTTTTCAGACTTTTTTTAGACTTTTTTTTCAGACTTTTTTTTCAGACTTTTTTTTTAGACTTTTTTTTCAGACTTTTTTTTTCAGACTTTTTTTTCCAACATTTTTCAAACTTTTTTTTTCAAAAATTTTTTTCAGACTTTTTTTAGACTTTTTTTTCAGACTTTTTTTTTCAGACTTTTTTTTCAGACTTTTTTTTCCAACATTTTTCAAAATTTTTTTTTCAGACATTTTTTTTCAGACCTTTTTTAGACTTTTTTTTCAGACTTTTTTTTCAGACTTTTTTTCAGACATTTTTTTCAGACTTTTTTTTCCAACATTTTTCAAAAATTTTTTTTCAGACATTTTTTTCAGACCTTTTTTAGACTTTTTTTTCAGACTTTTTTTTTCAGACTTTTTTTCAGACATTTTTTCCAGCATTTTTCAAACTTTTTTTTTCAGACTTTTTTTTCAGACTTTTTTCAAACTTTTTTTTTCAGACCTTTTTTTCAGGCTTTTTTTTCCAGACTTTTTTTTCAGACTTTTTTTCCAGCATTTTTCAAAATTTTTTTTTCAGACTTTTTTTTCAGACTTTTTTTTTTAAACTTTTTTTTCAGACTTTTTTTCCAGCATTTTTCAAACTTTTTTTTTCAGACTTTTTTTTCCAACATTTTTCAAACTTTTTTTTTCAGACTTTTTTTTCCAACATTTTTCAAACTTTTTTTTTCAGACTTTTTTTTCAGACTTTTTTTCAGACTTTTTTCAAACTTTTTTTTTCAGACCTTTTTTTCAGGCTTTTTTTTCCAGACTTTTTTTTCAGACTTTTTTTTCAGACTTTTTTTTTAGACTTTTTTTTCAGACTTTTTTTTTTCAGACTTTTTTTTCCAACATTTTTCAAACTTTTTTTTCAAAAATTTTTTTTCAGACTTTTTTTAGACTTTTTTTCAGACTTTTTTTTCAGACTTTTTTTCCAGCATTTTTCAAAAAAAAATTTTCAGACTTTTTTATCCAAAATTTTTCAAACTTTTTTTTTCAGACATTTTTTTCAGACCTTTTTTAGACTTTTTTTTCAGACTTTTTTTCAGACATTTTTTCCAGCAATTTTCAAACTTTTTTTTTCAGACGTTTTTTTCCAACATTTTTCAGACTTTTTTTTTCCAACATTTTTCAAACTTTTTTTTTCAGACTTTTTTTTCAGACTTTTTTCAAACTTTTTTTTTCAGACTTTTTTTTCCAACATTTTTCAAACTTTTTTTTTCAGACATTTTATTCAGACTTTTTTTTCAGACTTTTTTTTCCAACATTTTTCAAAATTTTTTTTTCAGACATTTTTTTCAGACTTTTTTTAGACTTTTTTTTCAGACTTTTTTTCCAGCATTTTTCAAAAAAAATTTTTCAGACTTTTTTTTTCCAACATTTTTCAAACTTTTTTTTTCAGACATTTTTTTTCAGACATTTTTTTCAGACTTTTTTTCCAGCATTTTTCAAATTGTTTTTTCAGACTTTTTTTTCAGACTTTTTGTGGGACTTTTTAAGAACATTTTTCAAACTTTTTTTTCAGACATTTTTTTTCAGACTTTTTTTAGACTTTTTTTCAGACTTTCTTTTTCAGACTTTTTTTCAGACTTTTTTTTCAGACTTTTTTTCAGACTTTTTTCAAACTTTTTTTTTCAGACATTTTTTTCAGACTTTTTTTTCAGACTTTTTTTTCAGACTTTTTTTAGACTTTTTTTTCAGACTTTCTTTTTCAGACTTTTTTTCAGACTTTTTTTTCAGACTTTTTTCAAACTTTTTTTTCAGACTTTTTTTTCCAACATTTTTCAAACTTTTTTTTTCAGACATTTTTTTTCAGACATTTTTTTCAGACTTTTTTTAGACTTTTTTTCAAAAAACATTTTTCAGACCTTTTTTTCCAACATTTTTCAAACTTTTTTTTTCAGACATTTTTTTCAGACTTTTTTTAGACTTTTTTTTCAGACTTTTTTTTCAGACTTTTTTTCCAGCATTTTTCAAATTTTTTTTCAGACTTTTTTTTCAGACTTTTTTCAAACTTTTTTTTTCAGACCTTTTTTTCAGGCTTTTTTTTCCAGACTTTTTTTTCAGACTTTTTTTCAGACTTTTTTCAAACTTTTTTTTCAGACCTTTTTTTCAGGCTTTTTTTTCCAGACTTTTTTTTTCAGACTTTTTTTTTAGACTTTTTTTTCAGACTTTTTTTTCAGACTTTTTTTTCAGACTTTTTTTAGACTTTTTTTTAGACTTTTTTTTCAGACTTTTTTTCCAACATTTTTCAGACATTTTTTTTCAGACTTTTTTTTCAGACTTTTTTTTCAGACTTTTTTTTAAGACTTTTTTTTTCAGACTTTTTTTTCAGACTTTTTTTCCAGCATTTTTCAAAAAAAATTTTTCAGACTTTTTTATCCAACATTTTTCAAACTTTTTTTTTCAGACATTTTTTTCAGACCTTTTTTAGACTTTTTTTCAGACTTTTTTTCAGACTTTTTTTCAGACATTTTTTTCAGACTTTTTTTTCCAACATTTTTCAAAAATTTTTTTTCAGACATTTTTTTCAGACCTTTTTTAGACTTTTTTTAAGACTTTTTTTTTCAGACTTTTTTTCAGACATTTTTTTCCAGCATTTTTCAAACTTTTTTTTTCAGACTTTTTTTTCAGACTTTTTTCAAACTTTTTTTTTCAGACCTTTTTTTCAGGCTTTTTTTTCCAGACTTTTTTTTCAGACTTTTTTTCCAGCATTTTTCAAAATTTTTTTTTCAGACTTTTTTTTCAGACTTTTTTTTTAAACTTTTTTTTCAGACTTTTTTTCCAGCATTTTTCAAACTTTTTTTTCAGACTTTTTTTTCCAACATTTTTCAAACTTTTTTTTTCAGACTTTTTTTTCAGACTTTTTTTCAGACTTTTTTCAAACTTTTTTTTTCAGACCTTTTTTTCAGGCTTTTTTTTCCAGACTTTTTTTTCAGACTTTTTTTTCAGACTTTTTTTTTAGACTTTTTTTTCAGACTTTTTTTTTCAGACTTTTTTTTCCAACATTTTTCAAACTTTTTTTTTCAAAAATTTTTTTCAGACTTTTTTTAGACTTTTTTTTCAGACTTTTTTTTCAGACTTTTTTTCCAGCATTTTTCAAAAAAAAATTTTCAGACTTTTTTATCCAAAATTTTTCAAACTTTTTTTTTCAGACATTTTTTTCAGACCTTTTTTAGACTTTTTTTTCAGACTTTTTTTCAGACATTTTTTCCAGCAATTTTCAAACTTTTTTTTTCAGACGTTTTTTTCCAACATTTTTCAGACTTTTTTTTTCCAACATTTTTCAAACTTTTTTTTTCAGACTTTTTTTTCAGACTTTTTTCAAACTTTTTTTTTCAGACCTTTTTTTCAGGCTTTTTTTTCCAGACTTTTTTTTCAGACTTTTTTTCCAGCATTTTTCAAACTTTTTTTTTCAGACTTTTTTTTCCAACATTTTTCAAACTTTTTTTTTCAGACATTTTATTCAGACTTTTTTTTCAGACTTTTTTTCCAACATTTTTCAAAATTTTTTTTTCAGACATTTTTTTCAGACTTTTTTTAGACTTTTTTTTCAGACTTTTTTTCCAGCATTTTTCAAAAAAAAATTTTTCAGACTTTTTTTTTCCAACATTTTTCAAACTTTTTTTTTCAGACATTTTTTTTCAGACATTTTTTTCAGACTTTTTTTCCAGCATTTTTCAAATTGTTTTTTCAGACTTTTTTTTCAGACTTTTTGTGGGACTTTTTTAAGAACATTTTTCAAACTTTTTTTTCAGACATTTTTTTTCAGACTTTTTTTAGACTTTTTTTCAGACTTTCTTTTTCAGACTTTTTTTCAGACTTTTTTTTCAGACTTTTTTTTCAGACTTTTTTCAAACTTTTTTTTTCAGACATTTTTTTCAGACTTTTTTTTTCAGACTTTTTTTTCAGACTTTTTTTAGACTTTTTTTTCAGACTTTCTTTTTCAGACTTTTTTTCAGACTTTTTTTTCAGACTTTTTTCAAACTTTTTTTTCAGACTTTTTTTTCCAACATTTTTCAAACTTTTTTTTTCAGACATTTTTTTCAGACATTTTTTTCAGACTTTTTTTAGACTTTTTTTCAAAAAACATTTTTCAGACTTTTTTTTTCCAACATTTTTCAAACTTTTTTTTTCAGACATTTTTTTCAGACTTTTTTTAGACTTTTTTTTCAGACTTTTTTTTCAGACTTTTTTTCCAGCATTTTTCAAATTTTTTTTTCAGACTTTTTTTTTCAGACTTTTTTCAAACTTTTTTTTCAGACCTTTTTTTCAGGCTTTTTTTTCCAGACTTTTTTTTCAGACTTTTTTTCAGACTTTTTTTCAGACTTTTTTCAAACTTTTTTTTCAGACCTTTTTTTCAGGCTTTTTTTTCCAGACTTTTTTTTTCAGACTTTTTTTTTAGACTTTTTTTCAGACTTTTTTTTTCAGACTTTTTTTTCAGACTTTTTTTAGACTTTTTTTTAGACTTTTTTTTCAGACTTTTTTTCCAACATTTTTTCAGACATTTTTTTTCAGACTTTTTTTTCAGACTTTTTTTTTCAGACTTTTTTTCAGACTTTTTTTTTCAGACTTTTTTTTCAGACTTTTTTTCCAGCATTTTTCAAAAAAAATTTTTCAGACTTTTTTATCCAACATTTTTCAAACTTTTTTTTTCAGACATTTTTTTCAGACCTTTTTTAGACTTTTTTTTCAGACTTTTTTTTTCAGACTTTTTTTCAGACATTTTTTCCAGCATTTTTCAAATTTTTTTTTCAGACTTTTTTTTCCAACATTTTTCAAACTTTTTTTTCAGACTTTTTTTTCAGACTTTTTTCAAACTTTTTTTTCAGACCTTTTTTTCAGGCTTTTTTTTCCAGACTTTTTTTTCAGACTTTTTTTCCAGCATTTTTCAAAATTTTTTTTTCAGACTTTTTTTTCCCAACATTTTTCAAACTTTTCTCACTTTTTGTTTTCCAGTATTTTTCAAACTTTATTTTTCAGACTTTTTTTTAGACATTTTTTTCAGACTTTTTTTAGATTTTTTTTTCAGACTTTTTTTCCAGCATTTTTCAAAATTTTTTTTTCAGACTTTTTTTTTCCAACATTTTTCAAACTTTTTTTTCAGAAATGTTTTTCAGACTTTTTTTTGACTTTTTTTTCAGACTTTTTTTCAGACTTTTTTTTCCAGCATTTTTCAAAAAAAAATTTTCAGACTTTTTTTTCCAGCATTTTTCAAACTTTTCTTTTCAGACTTTTTTTTCCAACATTTTTCAAACTTTTTTTTCAGACATTTTTTAGACTTTTTTTTCAGACTTTTTTTTTCAGCATTTTTCAAACTATTTTTTTCAGACATTTTTTTTCAGACTTTTTTTCCAGCATTTTTCAAATTGTTTTTTCAGACTTTTTTTCAGACTTTTTGTGGGACTTTTTTAAGAACATTTTTCAAACTTTTTTTTCAGACATTTTTTTCAGACTTTTTTTAGACTTTTTTTCAGACTTTCTTTTTCAGACATTTTTTTCAGACTTTTTTTTCAGACTTTTTTTTCCAGCATTTTTCAAACTTTTTTTTCAGACTTTTTTTTCCAACATTTTTCAAACTTTTTTTTTCAGACATTTTTTTTCAGACATTTTTTTCAGACTTTTTTTAGACTTTTTTTTCAGACTTTTTTTCCAGCATTTTTCAAAAAACATTTTTCAGACCTTTTTTTCCAACATTTTTCAAACTTTTTTTTTCAGACATTTTTTTCAGACTTTTTTTAGACTTTTTTTTCAGACTTTTTTTCAGACTTTTTTTCCAGCATTTTTCAAATTTTTTTTCAGACTTTTTCTTCCAACATTTTTCAAACTTTTTTTTCAGAAATGTTTTTCAGACTTTTTTTTGACTTTTTTTTCAGACTTTTTTTTTCAGACTTTTTTTCCAGCATTTTTCAAAAAAAATTTTTCAGACTTTTTTTCCAGCATTTTTCAAACTTTTCTTTTCAGACTTTTTTTTCCAACATTTTTCAAACTTTTTTTTTCAGACATTTTTTTCAGATTTTTTTTAGACTTTTTTTTCACTTTCTTTTTCAGACTTTTTTTCAGACTTTTTTTTCAGACTTTTTTCAAACTTTTTTTTTCAGACTTTTTTCAGACTTTTTTTTCAGACATTTTTTCCAGCATTTTTCAAACTTTTTTTTTCAGACTTTTTTTTCCAACATTTTTCAAACTTTTTTTTTCAGACATTTTTAGACTTTTTTTTCAGACTTTTTTTTTCAGCATTTTTCAAACTATTTTTTTCAGACATTTTTTTTCAGACTTTTTTTCCAACATTTTTCAAATTGTTTTTTCAGACTTTTTTTTCAGACCTTTTTTAGACTTTTTTTTCAGACTTTTTTTTTCAGACTTTTTTTCAGACATTTTTTCCAGCATTTTTCAAATTTTTTTTTCAGACTTTTTTTTCCAACATTTTTAAAACTTTTTTTTCAGACTTTTTTTTCAGACTTTTTTCAAACTTTTTTTTCAGACCTTTTTTTCAGGCTTTTTTTTCCAGACTTTTTTTTCAGACTTTTTTTCCAGCATTTTTCAAAATTTTTTTTTCAGACTTTTTTTTCCAACATTTTTCAAACTTTTCTCTTCAGACTTTTTTTTCCAACATTTTTCAAACTTTTTTTTCAGACTTTTTTTTTCAGACATTTTTTTCAGACTTTTTTTAGATTTTTTTTTCAGACTTTTTTTCCAGCATTTTTCAAAATTTTTTTTTCAGACTTTTTTTTTCCAACATTTTTCAAACTTTTTTTTTCAGAAATGTTTTTCAGACTTTTTTTTGACTTTTTTTTCAGACTTTTTTTTCAGACTTTTTTTCCAGCATTTTTCAAAAAAAAATTTTCAGACTTTTTTTCCAGCATTTTTCAAACTTTTCTTTTCAGACTTTTTTTTCCAACATTTTTCAAACTTTTTTTTCAGACATTTTTTAGACTTTTTTTTCAGACTTTTTTTTTCAGCATTTTTCAAACTATTTTTTTCAGACATTTTTTTTCAGACTTTTTTTCCAGCATTTTTCAAATTGTTTTTTCAGACTTTTTTTTCAGACTTTTTGTGGGACTTTTTTAAGAACATTTTTCAAACTTTTTTTTCAGACATTTTTTTCAGACTTTTTTTAGACTTTTTTTCAGACTTTCTTTTTCAGACATTTTTTTCAGACTTTTTTTTCAGACTTTTTTTCCAGCATTTTTCAAACTTTTTTTTCAGACTTTTTTTTCCAACATTTTTCAAACTTTTTTTTTCAGACATTTTTTTTCAGACATTTTTTTCAGACTTTTTTTAGACTTTTTTTTCAGACTTTTTTTCCAGCATTTTTCAAAAAACATTTTTCAGACCTTTTTTTCCAACATTTTTCAAACTTTTTTTTTCAGACATTTTTTTCAGACTTTTTTAGACTTTTTTTTCAGACTTTTTTTTCAGACTTTTTTTCCAGCATTTTTCAAATTTTTTTTTCAGACTTTTTCTTCCAACATTTTTCAAACTTTTTTTTTCAGAAATGTTTTTCAGACTTTTTTTTGACTTTTTTTTCAGACTTTTTTTTTCAGACTTTTTTTCCAGCATTTTTCAAAAAAAATTTTTCAGACTTTTTTTCCAGCATTTTTCAAACTTTTCTTTTCAGACTTTTTTTTCCAACATTTTTCAAACTTTTTTTTTCAGACATTTTTTTCAGATTTTTTTAGACTTTTTTTTCACTTTCTTTTTCAGACTTTTTTTCAGACTTTTTTTTCAGACTTTTTTCAAACTTTTTTTTTCAGACTTTTTTTCAGACTTTTTTTTCAGACATTTTTTCCAGCATTTTTCAAACTTTTTTTTTCAGACTTTTTTTTCCAACATTTTTCAAACTTTTTTTTTCAGACATTTTTTAGACTTTTTTTTCAGACTTTTTTTTTCAGCATTTTTCAAACTATTTTTTTCAGACATTTTTTTTCAGACTTTTTTTCCAACATTTTTCAAATTGTTTTTTCAGACTTTTTTTTCAGACTTTTTGTGGGACTTTTTTAAGAACATTTTTCAAACTTTTTTTTCAGACATTTTTTTTCAGACTTTTTTTAGACTTTTTTTCAGACTTTCTTTTTCAGACTTTTTTTCAGACTTTTTTTTCAGACTTTTTTCAAACTTTTTTTTTTCAGACATTTTTTTCAGACTTTTTTTTCAGACTTTTTTTTCAGACTTTTTTTAGACTTTTTTTTCAGACTTTCTTTTTCAGACTTTTTTTTCAGACTTTTTTCAGACTTTTTGTGGGACTTTTTTAAGAACATTTTTCAAACTTTTTTTTCAGACATTTTTTTCAGACTTTTTTTAGACTTTTTTTTCAGACTTTTTTTCCAGAAATTTTTCACTTTTTTTTTTTTTTTTTTTACCTTTTTCAGACATTGTTAGACTTTTCTTTCCAGCATTTGTAGTAGAGATTTAATTGACACCAGGAGTTAATATGGTAAAATATTTATATATATATATATATATGTATATGTATGTATGTATGTGTATGTATGTATATGTATGTATGTATATGTGTGTGTATGTATATGTGTGTGTATATATATGTGTGTTTATATATATGTATGTGTATATGTATGTATATGTGTATATGTATGTATATGTGTATGTATATGTATGTATATGTATATGTATGTATATATATGTATATATATATATATATATATATATATAAACTGGATTTTTTTTTTTTGGTGTAGTAGAGACACTGGTATTTACTTTCTATTTAAAAGTATTACCTGAAAGTAATAAGTTATTTAAAAATATTTAAAAAAAAAAAAAAAAAAAAGACAACAATTAAACTAGAGAAAAGAGACATTTTAAGAAATAAATAATTAAAATTTAAAAATAAAAAATGTATTTAAAATTTAAGTTAAAAGAGAAAAAAATAATAATTTATAGATGTTATACATATTTGAAAAATGTTTTATTTATTTGTGGTACAGTACATGAAGATAACATACAATCCTACAAAAGGGCTACATACTCTACATGTGTATTCTATACATATGACTACACTACAAACTGTGATATACTTGGGAAAAGAAAAAAATCACAAAGTATTCACCTTTAATCTTGCATGTTATTTTTAGTCTATATTAATTTCCCTCATTTTCCTTTCTGTCAAAGTGAGAACTTCATTCCTTTATATATTTACTCAGGATAACTCAATAGCTCCCTCCCAGCCCTCATTCTCCCCCTCTTGGCTCCTTCCAGTCTCCTTTCAGTGTTCATGTCCCTCATTGGTCTCGTATCCCAGGGTGTCTCCGAGGTGCTGGTGGGCGAAGAAGGTGCGAGCCATCTCGTTGATGTGGTTGTAGGCGCCGATGGATTTGAAGTATTCAATGTAGTTCCAGAAGTCAGAGGTGGAGTAGGGCCAGTAGGGAACGGCTGGTGGTTCTTCATATGGCTCTAAAGACACACAGCAGGTCAGGGACTTAATCCCAAACTGTCATACGTCACATTCCACCGGTTATTAGTTAGTCTAAACCTGCCTGATGTTCAGGTTCAGTTAGTTCAGTCAGTATATTGAAAAATTCCCAGAATGTATTTACAAAACCTTCAGAGAAGGGGTGTGAGCTTATGTAGGTGAAAAGAGACAAACAGCACTAAAGAAAAAGGAGCCACACCTCAGATTCAAAATGCAACACATGTTGTGATCAGTTAGTACATTTACTCAAGTACTACACTTAATATACGGTAACACTTCATTTTACAGGTCCGTAAATTTCATGGTAATAAGGTGAAAATTTGCAAGTAACCTATTTGAAATTTCTTTGGAATTACTGCCAAATTACCCCCAAATAATTACCTCAAAATTTATCAAAAATTACTTTAGTTATAAACATTATTTAATAATTATATTCCGCTATTTCCCAATAGCTGGTAATTTATTTAATACATTTCCAGGAAAAGAATACAAAGATAATTGATATATTTTATTTCCATGTCTGCTGATAAATAGATCATATTTAGCAAATAACTTATTTGAATTTTTTTTTTTTTAAATCCCTGAATCATTACATTAGCTACCACGTTACATTTGTGTAGACTTTGTATTAATTTCCTGGAAATGTATTAAATAAATTTCCAGCTATTGGGAAACAGCAAAATATACAGAATATAATTACTAAATAATGTTTATGATAAAGTCATTTTATATTAATTTTGAGGTAATTATTGGGGTAATTTGGGTGCAATTCCAAAGAAATTTCAAATAGGTTACTTGCTAATTATCACCTAATTAGAGACCTGTAAAATAAAGTGTTACAGTGTATTTGAGTTGTATAAGATGAAAATGACCAAAATTAACTAAACTAAACTTCCAACTTGCACAGCTTGATGCCATAGTGTCGACGTCTTCAGTGTCAGAATATGTGCTCTGTGTAAAATGTGTTCATGAAAGTAGAAAACAAAGACAAAGCTTATTCATTTTTGGAAGTGCAAAGATGGAAAACTATCTATAATATCAGAGTTATTTTGTGTTTGTTGCAAAATATGTAGGCATCTAAATGGAGATGTGTTATTTGTATACCTCCTTCTGGGATGACTCTGGCCTCTGTGAGGAGAGAGAGAGAGAAAAAAAAATTAACATTCCCAAGCATTCCAAGGCTTCCCGTGCACAAAGACGGGATTCAAGTGTCGAAAACTGAGCTTCCTTCCAGAGGACTGCAGGATACCTGCTCCCTCCGCAAATATTATTGCTGACCATTTCACACACACATGCACACAGTCTGAAGAATTCATCCTGGGACAGAGACCTCTTTGTAAACATGCAGTCACCAAAAACAAATGATCTGCTATAGATTCAGTCATATCTGGGATCATACATGATTCATACACAGCCAACACATTTATGCATGCCTATATTAAACTGGGTATCACCACTATGTGTTTTTACTGTGCAAACAAACTTAACTTCAGTTACGACAAACCTTCAAGAGAATATACACCTGAAGTATAATTTACTTATTAAAAAAGGAGAAACTCACCACTGAGATGACAAGCAAAGAGGCAGAGGAGAACACTGAGCCAGACCAACAGCTTCATCTTTCCTTCCTAAATGAACAAAAATGCATACAATGATCTTGGTATTTATCCACTGGTCTTTAAACTTTAGAAAACGTCAATTACCCCAAAGGCACAATTAAATTGTATATGGTGATATAATGATTCCTAGTTCCTAAAAAATACTATGTTCTTCTTGTAGTTTACCAAAGTTTTGTGAGAGTAAAATGATATTAAGGTGTTTACCTGTAAATGGTTTGTGAAGCCGTGCAGAGAGATGCAGCTGTTCATCTGCTGGACTGGCAGACTGTGGTCTGTGGTGTGTGGAGCTCAGCGGAGGAAGACCTCCACCACACACACACACACACACACACATACAAACACACACACACACAGCCAAGCTTTGCCCAGATATACTGTATTTACACAGAGACGTCCTTTCTTGGTATTTCCAGGTGATCTGTGAACTACTCCTCTCTCTAGGTTACATGGTGGAGAGGAGGTTGTGTGGCTCAGGCTCTATCTATTTCGCATGGAGAGGACGTTGTGTTGCTCTGGCTCTCTCTGTTTGGCGATGCTTGGAAGCTGCTTGACATCCTCCTGGATCCATCTTCTGATAAATGTTTACATTAAATATATACATTTATCTATCCAGTACAACTTTGTTCCAGCTGCAATTGTTCATTTAAATAAGTCCTAGCCGCTTTTGCACATATTTATAGAAAGTTTATCCCTTTTCTCATTTTATTGTGTCTTTTTTGTCCTGATATTTCCGTGTTTTTTTTTATATTTGTGGCTTTCTTTTTGCTGGGTCCTGATCCCAGTAAGCCTTTGATTACTCTTTGTCATGTTTTTGGTGTGTCTGTCTCTTGTCTGTGCTCTACCTTATTGTCAATACGGATGCCATCCTCTATTTTTGCTGCAAAACAAATCTACCTACGGATACAAATAAAGTCACCTGAACCTGAACTTCACTTGTCTACTGTAACTGCAAGTGAAACTGTTTGTCAGTGGACAAAAAGCTCATATTTTACTGCTTAATCCACTTTTGTCCTCCCACAGTAACTGTGGAACTTTTGGATATCTTCTCACTTTGGACAGAAAATATTATAAATCTCTTCTCTTCTCGTTGTTGCTCAGTTAGAGTCAATACAATTCTCACTAGATAAATGAAGAGTGACCAAATGATCTGCTTAATACAGCTTTAATATAGATAGAATTCACCCACAATTTTTTTTTTTTGCCATCACCACAAATATGCTTGTTTCATTGCAACACTTTGTAATTCACATAATGTAACTATTATTCCAACACAATATATTACTAGTAACTTCCTTGAGCATTGCTGTTCATTTTTAGGTTTTAACAAATTAAATTTTCTCCGTCTTTAAAGCAGTGAGCAGTTACTACAGAATTAAAATATAAAAATATATTTTATGAATATCTTTCATATCTGTAAACACAGCAGATTGATCTATTTTTTTGTCAGGGATTTGAGGAACAGTTACAACATGACGATGCTGGATAAATAATGGAAGTCAAAGCAAATCATAATGATATTTTTTTGCTGTGATAATTGCAATACAAGGTACTATTGATCCAGTACTCAGCCCTGCCTCATCTGGTTACAGGTGAATGAGTGGAAGCCTCCATGAATACCTAGTCATCCTTGCACATCCTCTGATCTGTGGCCTTCATCCTGTACAGTTGAACCCCTTCGTTCATCAGCAGCTCTTTTGCGTAGCTCACGGTCTCCGGAAGCAGGAAGCGAGACCGTCCGAGGATCCAGGCGTACTCGATGTAGAAAATGTTGAGGATGTTCGTGCAGGAGTACACGACGGACACGGTGGTGTAGTCAGTGGACAGAATCCAGTAAGGACTGTAGGGTGCAACTGAGAGGAAGTCACAAGAGACATAAGAGAGACAGATGATGATTTGTAAAGCAGAGCTTATAAATTGAATTACAAAACAAATCAGTGCAAAACAATATACTACAAGTACTGGGAAAAAGAGGCATCTGAGTAAGTTAGAACTAGAAAGAAAAAACATTTCCTTTCAGATCACATCTTAAATAAATGCAAGTATCATCTGCATACTGATGATACAGAACATCATATAAAATAAATACAAGTATCATCTGCATACTGATGATACAGAACATCATATAAAATAAATGCAAGTATCATCTGCATACTGATGATACAGAACAGCATATAAAATAAGTTCAAGTATCATCTGCATACTGATGATACAAAACAGCATATATATACACAAGACTAAGAGTCTACAGCCGTGCCAGAGGCTCTGTGAGGCTGTACTTATGCACAGTGGTGCCCTGAGCTAAATGCTAATGTTAACATCTTCATTCATCATGGCTCACACTGGAAGTCCTGCCTGAGAAATCAGACTTGAACCTCGTCACCTTAACAGCTTCGACAGTGATGTAATGCTCAAATTGGCTAAAAAAAAGGACGTAAACATCTACTGATGACCGGTTGGACCAGAATAGATAATGACGTGTTTCACAGACAGACACACAGACTCGTTGTTATTGACATTGCAAATGCACTGAGGCTGCTGCATCATTTGTCAGCCGATATATCATCATTCACAAGCTATGTGAGCTATTTAAGCAGGATGAGCTCAGTGATGAGTGGAAAGTCTGCTAAAAAACTAGTTTTCTGTTAAATTTTCTGTCTTTAGGAACAATCTTTTAAGGGACTGCAGAATGATTTTAACAATATAATTATTATATAAACATTATTATCTCTAAAACACGAGAAAAAACAGTAAGACAAGACTACAAAAAGTGACAAAGAAGAATAAGAAGAGGACGGAGATGACAGCAAAGATGACATCAAGAAACAACACATATGAAGAGGATAAGGATGAAGAAGAGTGCTTACAATACGAGAAGCCAACTGCAAGTCTGGCCGGGTCTCTTGGGTCTTGAACCACTGCTGTTCCTTCTGCTAGCCTCGTCTTCTCTTTACTGAGAGACAGAAAAACAATTTAACTTTATTAAACTAATATGAGGGATGCAATAAATCAGCAGAAGTACATGCCAAATTTTCAAATGAGGAACAAACAAGATTAGTAAAAAATGACAATAATAATTTAAGTAAACCAATAACACACTATCACAGCAATCAGAAAGACAGAATAAATTGTCTGCCATCACCCAGCATACAAATATATGTATATATTGTATTTATTATTATATATATTCCTCTGTTTGATAATACTCCACCCTGAGGTGTACCACCACGAGGCCTTTAGTCATCTGCTCAGGGTCCATATAATTAATAATATTTATATAAAATAATGATTGCTCCTTGTGTGTTATTATTGTGATCCAATCAACACGTGAGCATCAAAGTTTGGAAACTGAACTTGAAACGAGAGTGGTATCAATCTTCTCATCTAACTCTCTGTAAGAAAGCGAATAAGCAAATTTCCCAAAATGCTGAACTATTCCTCAGAGTCAGATGGAAAAAATGCACTAAACTTGTGGATTTGTTTCCCAGGTAGAATCTCTAACACTGAACATCAAATCTAACGATCGGTCAAGTCAAAATAAAAAATTAAAATCCCTCAATACTCACTAGAACTGAGAGTTCAGCACCCGAATGGTACCGTCCTTCCTTACGGAGTAGTTGGCCTCGATGCACTTCCCTCTCTCGAAGGAAGCTGGCAGCTTCTCGATCTCATACCAGCGGCCCAGGTACTGTTAACAGAGATGCTTCATTAGTTCTGTGTATATTTCAGTGCACAGTAATAGTATGAATGAATGCTTTTATGTGTGTTTACCTGTTGAAGGTTGAAGTTAGGCTGCACGTCGGGAGTAGGACATTGACCCCAGCGGTAGGTCTGTGCTGACACCAGAGGGAGCAGCAGCAGGAGGAGGTAGACGGTGGACATTGCTCCTAAAAGTACAAAAGTAGTGGCTTCAAAATAAATACCAAATCTATCTATACCTATATCTATATGCATTTATCTTTATATATATTAGGGCTATATAAGAGTACTCATTTTGCATAATGGCCCATTTCTATATCTATCTCTCTATATATCTATACCGTCATCTCTCTCTATATCTATCGATCTATGTCTATTTCTTATGTAAAATGTCAGAAACGTGTTTTAATGTACTGTTAAGCTGTACATTAAATCTCATTTTACAGCTAAACAGTACACTACGAGATGTTTCTGAAAACATTTGAGCAGAGAGATAGGCGTTAACGTAACAGTTTCCTCTCAGATCACTTGAATTACAATATGCTGAATGGTTGATAAGGAATTTTTGCCCAATGATGCAGAAACATACTGCCTACTGCAGGTTTAAACCTAACTGAACCCTAAAGCCCACATCATATTCTATATCTCCAGTCTGCGGAGAAGGGTGTTGGCGTGCTACATACCTTTTTTCTATTGTTCCCCATAGAGATTTAAAATGATTGACAAAGATTTCATGGTTTTGTGAAATAAGATAAGGTGAAACATGCCAGAAAACTCTCTTTATCCCTCTCTCAGTGCTGCACCTGATCATTTTCTTTTGTGTCTTTACACGACATATGTTGCCTCACCTGTTCTTCTGGTTTCACGTAACAGCTATACCTTCATATGGGCCAATAGGCTACTTGTTTTCAGTAGATACTACTATGTAACAATAATAACAAACATGATATTTAATGGTTTTTCAAGGGGATTTCAACTTAAAAGAATAAAAAGCTGTTAAAGTAAAAGGATAAAACCAAGTGGAAAACAAGTTCTTGAATACTGCAGAAAACAAATCAGTGTTATTTAAAAAGTTTACCATATTGCAACGTAAACATTTATCCTGTTAATTCTACATTTTAGTATAATTAAGTCATGACATAAAACTGTCTTACCTCAGGTGTATGAGGATTGAAGATGTCAGGTGGCGGTCTGGTGGAGTCTGCAGCTGCTTATAAAACAACTGTGTCAAACTGTCTGGGCAAAGACAGACTGGGAGTGTGTTCACGTTACATCACTCCCACAGCACGAGGCAGCTCATTTGTTAAATTGTCATCATGCGCACATTCCCACGTTGTGAAAATGCAGACACTTTCGTAAGGGGTTAAATATTTGATTTGTTCAGTTCCCACAGTATTTTTATTGATTGATCTGGACAACGTTTTATGATTTATATATTTCCATTTTTCTTAAAGTTATACAATTTGAGGATTTTATTGGTTAATAGCAATTTTTAGATTATTTAATAAAATTAAAATTTGTCATTCTGTAGGTAATCTGGTGGTATTCTTAAAAGCATATTTTTCCAGTTCCATTATGTTTTATTCATTTATTATTTTTTTACTGTTTATATTTTATTTTGGGCATTTTATTCTCTATGTGTATTTCTTTCCAATGCAAAGCACTTTGTAATACTTTTTAAAAAAGTTTATATACAAAGGTTTATTGTTATAAGTGGCGTAGCATACATTGCTGTCTACCATGGTGTCATTCTTGATGCCAGCACCAGATGTCGCCAAATTAAAAGAAAATAAAACCATACATTTACAGTAGTGACTTTAGATCATAATTTCTGGCCTTTTTAATGACATTTTTATGACATTTTTCATAATATACTATACTATGACATTTATTATGACATTTTAAAATGACAATGTAATACTTAAAGTATGTTGAAAAATATGAGAAAAGTCATAGTATAGTATTTAAAAAAATATCATAAATAAGTCAGCATATGTCAAAAAAATTCTTGAAAAAAAGTCATAGTATAGTATGTAGAAAATTTCATGAAAAAAAAGTTATAATATGGTATGTCAAAAACTTAATGGAAAAAAAGTCATAATATTTTGAAAAATTTCATGAAAAAAAATTTATGGTAAAATATGTCAAAAGATTTCTTGAAAAAATGTCATGAAAAAAGTTATAGTATAGTATGTCGAAAAATTTCATGGAAGAAAAAGTTATGGTAAAGTATGTTGAAAAAGTTCTTGAAAAAAATTCATAGTATAGTATGTCGAAAAATTTCATGGAAAAAAAAAATCATAGTACAGTATTTCAAAAAATGTCATGAAAAAAAAGTTATGGTAAAATATGTAAAAAGATTTCTTGAAAAAATGTCATGAAAAAAGTTATGGCATAGTATCTCGTAAAATTTCATGGAAGAAAAAGTTATGGTAAAATGTCGAAATTTCACGGAAAAGAAAGTCATAGTATACTATAGTGAAAAATTGTATGAAAAAAAAGTCATCGTATAGTATATGGGAAAATTTCTTGAAAAAAAAGTCATAGTATTGTATGTCGAAAAATTTTGTAGAAAAAATGTATAGTATCATATGTAAAAAAAATTCATGGAAAAAAAGTCAAAGTATAGTATGTCAAAAAATTTCATGAAAAAAAAAGTCTTAGTATAGTATGTCAAAAAATTTCGTAGAAAAAAGCCATATTATATGTCGAAACATTTCATGGAAAAAAAAGTTCCAGTAAAGTATTTCAAAAAATGAAACGAAAAAAAAGGTCATAGTAGAGTATGTCTTTTGTAAAGAATAAAAGAGAATGAAACCAAACCGACACAGGAACTTAATAAAGATTATTTATTTCCAGTGTTTGTTGAGGAAGGGGCATTGCACCCATGTTTTGCTGTACACAGGCGAGATGTTCACTGTTCAGAAAACATTGTCTCATGCAGTTTCAAACATAACTTTGTTGTTGTTTTTTTCTCCCAGGTTTTTAGCGCCCATGCATTTTACTGCACTTGAAAAATACAGAGGGGGGGGGGAAATGAAGTAAAACTAAAGAAACACAGACACTGACATACATTTGAATGCTCTGATGTTGATGTGAGTTTAACTAAAAATAGGAAAGACCTCACAACAAAAAACATCTCTGGAATGCCTGTGAGATTATTTTATTCCTAAAAATGTTTTGTCAACTGTTGGTAAAAACAGTTTTTAAAAAAGGGAAGAAAGAGGCACTTTTTCTTTTTGAGATAAAAACAATGTGTAAAAGTTTGGAAATAACTACTGTACCAAGCATTACATACTATAGTATCAGCATTTCATTACTTGTTTTTTCAGTCTTTATTTGATAAAACTATAATAATCCTCCAGTCCATCAAGCTAATATCTGGCTGTTGTGACTGTACTGTGAAAAAACAAACTTCCCACAGCACCCAGCTCAGAAAGCAGCCCTCAGTTACATCCACATACTTCAAGTACAGGCAAAAAAAACAAAAAAAAACACATACATATTGTTTTTGAAAATGACAATTTTGTCACAAGCATCTAGTGTTAGTCCAAAGAGAGTAATACATTCTTCATACCGCTTATAATAGGAAGAACTGAACCATGATTCCTTAAAATAAACCTTCCTCCTGCATTCAGTAATAGTCCAGTTCACCCTGCTACTTTCCATTAGTGCTGTTTAACAATCCAGAGTCCATTTCTGTCCCGTTAACACAACATATTAACTAGGGTTGGGGAAAAAAATCGATTCACCTATGTATCGCGATTTCGAAAATGTATTTTTTAATGCTAGAATCGATATATTGTAGTCTGAGTAATGTGACATCATATCAGTACCGTATCCGTCAACCAAAACAATCCGCCGCGAATGACTGATATACTTGACTTCAGGACATTTCTGACTACGTACATGCAGAAAATCAAACATTTGAATGTATTAATTTAGATATTTTCCAAAGTAAAAGTCCCTAGAAGTGTATGATTCAACTTTTTCTCATGGTTTAGTGTTAAAAAAGTGAACAAAAATCGCAATACATATCAAAATCGGCACCCAAGTATCGTGATAGCATCGAATCGGGAGATAGGTGAATCGTCCCAGCCCTAATATTAACAGCAAAGTCACATTCTTGCATGAGTAGGGTTCGATCTTGCAGGAGGAAGTCCGTCCACGTCTGTTCCAGTATGGCCAACAAGTCAGTGGATTTTCACACATAAACATCTCTTCAGCATTATTCCAGTAACAATCACGTAAGCCAATACACAGTATGTACATAAAGTATACTTTGTAGAAAAAATATTGTGCAGTAACCTTAGCTAAAATACCCACATTCGTACATTTTCACGCATTCATTCAGTTTGTTTCTTTTCCTCACAGACAAGACCGCTCTTGCCGTTTCACAGATACTGGTAGAACCGTGAGCGGACAACTTGCGCTCCAGACAGTTTGTGTGGGTGAGCGTCCGCCCCGAGGCTGGCTTTGTTTTTGCCTTGCAGCCCGCTACCGTTAACGTGCTCCTCCGCTAGCGGCTGTGCGCCCGGGGACGCAGAAGGAGAAGGTCTTTCAGGAGCCGCGTCCTGAGCTTCTGGGTGATCATCCTCAGGAACGGCTTTAGGTGCAACTTCAACGCTTGAATCAGAGCCTCGACACCGCTCTCTAGTGATCCAGTCCCGGATGGAGAAGTCCTGAGAGGAACATCTGGGCTTGAGGCGGTCCAGAGCTGACAGGTCGGCCGTCTGGTCCACGCCGCCCTGCTCCCTCCAGTCGTTGATGACCGCCAACTCTGCGAAGTCTCTCTGCCCGCCCATGGTGTGCCGGCGGCGGATGTTCTTCTTCTTCCCGCGAGCGTCCGGAGTTCGGTTCTTCTGGGTGAACATGTCGTCAGCAGATGTGCGTAACCTGAATTTGAGCCGCTCGGTGATCTTGAGGTGCCAGGCCGGTTCGGGACGCTCCGACTCGCTGCGTGACGACGAGCTGAGGCTGCTCGTGGACCGCCCTTTCTTCATCACCTCCAGGACTCTCGAGAGCCTCGTGGAAGACTCCGCTCTACCCTCGCTACGCTCCCCGCTCCCAGCAGCACCCTCCACTGATGATTCACTGTCTGTTTTCTGTCTTAGCGACCATCGTCTGGAGAGGGTGTCGCACTCAATCATCCTGTGCGACGGGAAAAGGCGCCGCGCTTCCATTTTGGGCGTGGTGCTTCCCTCAGCTGCTCCACCTCCTCGTGGTTCAGTCTTGTCCAGACTCTGCTCTGGGCAGGGTGTAGACTGGCTGCTGCCACCGCCCGGGGCAAAAACGGGGAAGTCGCTTTCGCTGTCCGTCTCCATGGGTCGTCCCTCGCTAATGAGCTCACTGCGTTCGTCATCTGCCTCCTCGCCGCCCTGCAGCTCCGGACTGAGCGCGCTGGACTCCACTCCGGTCAAGAATGTGATGGAAGAAGTGGTGGAGTAGTCGGAGGTGATGGAGCTCACCTCCGCGCCGGCGGACGCCCCCGGACCTGCTGCCAGTCCGACACATGCTCCCGCGGGAAGATCAACGGACGCTCCGGTCCACTTTTTCGGTCTTGACCGCGTTACGGACGCTCCGGAGCTCATGGTCCCGAGATCTGAGGTGTTCTCATCAATTTGGGACGGGGGATCCGACAAGGAGGATTTCACCTGAGGAGCTGTTTGGTAGCCGGGGGACGGGGAGGGGGAAGGTGAGGGGTGTCTGGGAGGAGTCTTGTCCTTCAGGAATAATGAGTTTCTATGCTTCGCTTTAGGCGTGAGCTCCACAGTTCTCCCGTTCTCTTTCCTCTCCTCTGGTTGCTTTGCGTTGGGCTTTGCGTTGGGTTTTGCGTTAGGGCTGGGACGAGTCTCGCTCTGCACCTCAGTCTGGAGGCCGTAGTGGTTCGACTTTAGGCCAGGGATTTCCTTCTTGGGGAACACGGCGTCCAGATCGTCATCTGAGCTGCTAGGCTGCGGCTTCTCCTTTGACTTCTTTCTTTTGCGGCTGGCTGCAGCAAAGATGGAGGAGACTAGGAGCTCTCTGCTGCACTGGTCCTTCCCTGAGCCCCAGGAACCCTGCAGAGACGAGGAGGAGGAGGAGGAAGACAAAATGAGTATTTCTTGTGCTGAGAAACACAAGGAGGGAGCACGTCAAAGAGAACAGAAACCCTTCACCCCCTGCCTGGAGACTTAAACCTGTACTCCACCTGCTCCCGTGAAGCACCACAAACCAGAGAAGTGGACAGAGAGAGGAACGTTATTAACAGGGAGCACAGTATTGTTTCCATGCGAGCCTTGAAGCAGAAGCAGGAGAAGCGGTAGCACAGCATGAACTGAAGCATCCCTGCACCAGCCGGAGCTCTGGCGTACAAGCTGAAGGAAAGCAGCCACATAACAGCAGTGCAGTGATGAAAGGCTCCTGCTTTTACTAATGACACAATCTCAATCACTTTCTTTCCATTTCAAAATGAGCAACTGCAGAATCCTGAGCTCCTCAGCCACAAGTGTGATGTGTTATGTAGCAGAAAAAGAGGCTCACTGGATGTACAGTCGGCTTTGTCTGGTCACAACTGACAGACGTCTTATTGCATCAACTTAAAGGTCGGTTCACCCAAATTACAAAAAAACACGACAGTATTTGTGTAAAAAGAAAAAAAAGCTGAGCAAAATAGGAGTGGCTTGTTACTATCTCTCTTTCTCTCTCAATCGCTCTCTCTCTTGACTTCTAGCTTGCTCTCTCTCTACCTTGCTCACTTGCCCTCTACCTCGCCCTCTTACTTGCTCGCTCGCCCTCTACCTCACCCGCTCACTCTCACCCTCTCGCACTCTAGCTCACCCGCTACCTTGGTTGCTCGACCTTGCTCTCGCTCTCGCCCTCTACCCCGCTCTCTCTTCCTTGTCTTGCCCGCCCTCTACCTTGCTCACTCTCTCTTCCTTGCTTGCTTGCCACTTTCTCTCTCTTCCTTGCTTGCTTGCCCTCTATCTCTCTCTTCCTCGCTTGCTCGCCCTCTACCTCGCTTGGTTTTTCTCTTACTCGCTCGCCCAATTCCTCTCTCGCTTCTTAGCTCGCTCGCCTCTACCTCGCTCTCTCCCTCACTTTCTATCTCGCTCGCCCGCTTGCTTGCTCTCTCTCTTCCTCACTCACTCGTCTCTACCTTGCTCGCTCTCTCTCTACCTCGCCCGCACTCTTGCTTGCTCACCCTCTATCTCGCTCGCTCTCTCTTCCTCGCCCTCTACCTCGCTCTCTCTCTCTCTCTACCTCGCCTGCCCTCTTGCTTGCTCATCCTCTACCTTGCTTGCTCTCTCTCCCTCGCTCGCTCTCTCTCTCTCTCTACCTCGCCCGCCCTCTTGCTTTCTCACCCTCTACCTCGCTCGCTCTTGCCTGCCGCTGTCTCTACCTCGCTCCCTCACTCGCGCCTGGTCTCTCTCTCTTTACCTCACTATCTCACTCGCTCACTTGATGCTATATTAATGCTCTGGATCTTGTATAGGGCACCTTTAATTAACAGTAAGGCTATTTGTTTTATGTAATTGATGTACAGTAGCCTATATGCTTCACTCGCAAAGTTTGTGAAGAGTTCACTTTGTTGACATGTTTCAATAAAATACATTTTGTTGGAGTTTGGATCATAGAGTGCTTTTTGTGTTTTAATATTGTATAAATGTAGGCTATTATATAGCTATTTAAAACATATGCCCAGTAGTCTAGCGTCTAGCGTAAACCCTGGTGACAAGAAATAACAAAAGAGTTAGGTGAGAATTTTGTTTTTGGTGATTTGGGTGAAACAAGCCCTTTAAGTGTAGGTTGTGATAACTTTATTTGATGCTGATCTTAACCGGAGGTGGAGGTAATCTCTCCTGCTCGTCACCTACCTCCTGTCATCCTACGCTACCAGTGGCCTAAGAGGGTTCACACCGGGCGCACACACACTCACCTTTGATTTAGCTGAGTCACTAGTCGGTGAATCTGTGGGTCAAAAGAGAGAAGAGAGAGGCACGTTAGCTGATTTTTCAACACACATGAACACATTGATGAGATGCATCATGGGAAAATGAATCAGGGAGGAAAAAAAAGGAGAAGCGAACAATGTTGATGAGAAGAATCACGTGGCGTGAAAACACACGACAGACGAGACGAGTGAGCACATACATGAGCAGACAACAGGCCATGCTTCACACAGAGACGGATGAGCTCTACGTTACACTCAGGTCCACAGCTACATGGCATGTGACGTTCTTCCCCAACGCACCTGAACATCGAGTCCAAGCCAGGTAAAGATAGCTCTAATCTTTCCTCAAAGTTTCTAAGTGATACTGAGTGCAACTTTAGCAACGAACACAACAACAAGTACATTTTAACAACAGCTGATAATGTGCCATGCAACACAAGGATGGCGAGGGATATCCAGGTAGGCAGATGTGAACCCTAAAATGTATTGATTAAAAAAAAAAACACCTGAAACCACAAATGCATAAGGCTGGGTTTTGTTTCAAAATGTTGAACGCTAATGCAGATACCAAAACAATACTTTTTTTTCTTGTAACAAAAGCCACAGTTCTCAAATGTTAGATATGTTCTAAACCAGTGGATCCCAACTGTTGAATATTCTGTAACACTTTATGATAACCATCATTTATAAATGGTAAATTGATAGTTAATTAAACTTATTTAATTTTTTTTTTACTTTTAAAAAATAACACATTTTTAAATTTAAATTTTTAAAGAAATTGTTTGTAAAATTATTTATACATTAACACTTTGTTAATGGTTAATAATTGGTTTGTAAACCATCTATAAAAATTATTTGGATGGCTATTTTAAAGTTGCAAGCGATGATTAACACTTTGTAAAGCATCTATAAACATTATTTAGATAGATCGTTAATACTTTGTCAATGGTTAAATTATTTCTGAAAGGTTTACAAATCATTTGGTAAAAAAATGTTATAATGTGTGCAACAATAAACTGTTAATAAATAGTTTACATATGTAATCAGAATGTAATTGTTATCGTCTCTTATCAGCTATGATACAATATTTAATTTATAAACTTATTATTTCATATTAAACAAACCAATGATAAAATAACAGAAATGATAGTATTACTAATAATTAGTAAACATTAATTGTTTCATTGTTTAACAGTAAAATAACTTAACTGATTATTAACCATTTATAAATGAGTGTTATCGAATATTTTTAGAGACACAAAAGGGTAAAACACGCTTTTAAAAGATTAGAGAAAAGGTAAACATTCATATTTATCTCTCTCAGGTTGGGAACCACTGGTTTAAACACAAGCAGACTTACAAGAACTTTCCCTAAAGAAAATAGTCTGATCAAAGACTAAGTAAACAATATAACGTATGTGTCTGGACATTCAATGCCAGCTTTCAGTACTACAGACACAGTTTAGTTGATAACAAAAAGATATTGAGGTTAGATCCCCAACCTCACAGACTATGGCGATGATTTTTAGCTGAGCTGACGAAGTAATGTGAGATGACATGAGCTGCCATGACAACAGTGACACGGTGATGACGGAGACGGCTATGGAAGAAACCAAAAAAAAAACAACAACAGAGAAGTGACGGGGGTCACAGAGGGGCTAGCTATATGAAAAGAGGGGACACTACATGAGAGAGAGAGTGTCAGCAAGGAAAACCTATAATCAGTCCTCACCTGCTCTGTAATCACAGAGATCATCCTTCAAGCTAAAATTTGTTTGGTTTGTGTGACATAGCCAAGCCCCCCTATACACCCCTTACAATACAGATGATGGCACAATATGCAAGTGCACACTGACCGGTGACGTAGAAACCATACCATGCTATCTCTCCTGTTGGCAAGCTTGCGAGACAGTGAGGAGAGACAGCGGAGAGCCTTTCAGACAGTAGCACCGCGTTGTGTTAGGTATACTCTGATAGAAAACCCACAACACCGGACACTGCACAGTACCGTGTAGCCGCTTCGCTTCCCCTTTTCCGTCACGGTTTCTTTTTTCTTTAACGCTTTTTTTTCTCCTCTCTCTCTTTGGCATTTTCTTGCACTTAACAGAACTGCGGGTTCCTGCAGACTAGGCAGCTACACTGGGGGCAACAATCGTCCTTCTTCCTACAGTTCCAGCTGTCCATCACGGACATTATAGAGTCCATCAGTGTCATCATGGTGTGATAGACTCCTCCCACTTGGCCTGTGTCAAGATCAGTATGTGTGAATGCTGGGAAAGCCTTTAGGACACCCGACAGAGCCTCACTAGAGACAGAGGAATCAGAGGTCGCCTTTCACTGTAAAAACATCTATTTCCGACGTGGAAAAGAACATGCCGTATTAGTGCAACAGTAGGCGGGATAAAGGGGGGGAGTAAACAGAGCCCGGTTGAGGAGTTTGACTAAAACGCGGTATTAAAGGGCAGAGGGGTAAAAAAAGGAATCGTTTACAAATACCAAGGAAGGGGGGATACATCTCTTTAAGCAAATGAAGAAGCGAGACAATTTATTGCATCCTTTCAATGATGCAAATAAATTGCCCACTGAAACCCACACAGGCATTTGGACTCATGGTTAGCCATAGACATTTCTATCTAGTGGCAACAGCCAAAGAAGCAAAAAAGGGGTAAGCTTGGCCTAGGGAGGAAGCAGCGTTATCATCAACATCAGTTACTAGTTCACACACACACCGGTCGCTCTTTGACCACAGCGCTCAGCAGAGAAAGGATAGAGAAAGATTAACCCACCAAAGAGTCGGTCTGCCAAAGGCAGCGTGTTACCTGATACTTCACCCTGCGACGTGCCCGTACGGCCGATGTTGGTGAGCAGGTGGTCGATGTTGGGGATGGGCTGAGACTCCACTGCGCTCTCATTGCGGGACATGGTCTGAAAGGGACAAATGGAACACAGTCAGGAGCAGATTCACAAGGACGTTAAAGAGAAATTTGCAGCCATAACGCCAAATTCACACCAGAGCAGCGGCAAAGTGCGGCCTACGGCAAGCTTCCTAAGGAGAGGACAGAGCTGGAGAGAAAATAATGTAATGTCTGTGATGGCTGTACTCACCACTGGATCTCCGTTTCCATCGTCAGTGAAAAACCAGTCATACTAGAGGAAAGATAAAAAACATTTAAAATTAAGTTTTACGTGTGAAAATTTGGTTTAAATCTCTTTAATAGCAGTTTAAGATATGATGCTCACATTTTGAATGAGGGCCTCCACTATCCTGTACTGGTCTGGCATGTGTGTCACCATGTGGGTCATGTTGTCCTCGGTGGTGCGCACCAGAGTGGGACCGAACACGATGGCCAGGTTCCTCGGCTCCATCTAACAAAACAAGAAACAGAGATTTAGTTGTACTGCTTTTATAAGACCAACTGTTTAATGTCATTTCCAATACAAACACTACAATACGAATATAAACAATACAAGAAGTAGACAAGAAATGAGAAATTGTATTGAAAATTGTATAGTCAGAAATTTACACACCTTGTTCTTCTCTGAGTTTTCAGCCACACATTTGAGATGAGCTGAGAGGAACTTGAGGGTCTCGTAATGATGATCTGGCAACTCATGGAGCTGGAAGTAGATAAAGAAGAAGCAAACATTATATAACAGGTGGAGACATAGATGTTTACCAACAAAAAAACATATGCTCAAATGCTTTAGAAACAAATAAAGGAGTAAATAAATAAATAATTCAAAGAATAAAAAGGGATGAAATTAATTGTCAAAGCAACTCACCAGCCTCTTGAGCACTTTGAGTCTCTCCACTGGGTCTTCTGTTCTGTTGGCGTCTATAAAATCTGCGTACCTATCTGCAGACAGAAATTAAAAGTTAAGCCAGAGGTGAAATACAGTCAACATTTAACTGGGTTGTAGTTCTCATTTATGTCCGCTAGATGGCTTGCTCAACCTTTGAAAAAAAGCAACGTACCATTGGTGAACAACGGCTCTGGAAGTTTACGGAAGAAGGACTTGAGTAAACTGCTGATCACATTGAGGTCCCTCCATTTCTGTAAAACATGAGATTAGGATGTGAAGGGTGATTGTGCAAAAGAAACAAATCATTCCAGGCTCACAAGAATAAGTCACATCCACTATCCACTAGAAATGCAAAATTCTGCTTTGGCATTCACTTACTGTTGCTCTGGATGCCAAAAAAAAGACATAAATAAAGAACAAACTTTAATGTTATTTGAAGGATTGCTACATGACACATCACTGGCAAGTAAACAGTGTGGAGGATTGTTCTGTGCGCACACATCTAGATAAAAGTGATACTTTAAAAATATTTCAACCTTGCATATTTGTCCCGAACACAATAAAGGGATGGTTTGGGTGTTTTGAAGTGGGGTTTTATGAGGTGCTTATCCATAGTCAGTGTATTACCTACAGTAGATGACGGTTGACACGCTAAAACGCAAAATGTATCAGTTTAAGTGTACGCTATATTTAGAATATTTTCACCAGTTTAACTTGCCTTCAGACAGCCCTTTCCCACGGGATACTGAAGCCGTTGTATCCATCTATGCTCTCGCCAAACCCACCAGACTCCATTGAAAAAAACTGTACTTTTACCTTGCAGAACACAGGGGGTTGCTGGTTTATCGCTGCCTCAATCGGTTAGTTTGTTTGTGTTATTGTGTGACTTTGGTGAATCCGAACTAACCAAAGTGACACAATAACACAAAACAAACTAACTGATCAAGACAGAGGTACACCAGCAACCTTCATGTTCTGCGAGGTAAAATTACCGTTTTTTTCAATGGAGTCTGGTTGCTTTGGCGAGAGCACAGCCTTTCTTTTAGGTGGCTAAAATATGTTTCTGTGCTTCTTCTGTCCACAGCAGTACATGGCGTTGCTCCCGTGCTGGTACTCTTGTCTGTTTGTCTAAGCTGGGGGTGTGCTGACCATCATCTACTGTAGGTAATGAACTGACTATGGATAAGTACCTCATACAACCCCACTTCAAAACACCTGAACTATCCCTTTAAGGAGAGCAATGTGAGACTCCAAGGTGAGTTTAATTAAAGCAACATGGATCGATTGAGTGCCACTCACATCATCCTGGATATCGATGTCATTCATGCCCTTGTTATTGAGCTCCTCCTGCATGTTGGAGATGGCGGCGTTGTTTCCCGGTACTCTGTAGATGCCTGTGTACTCCAACCCCCTCTCCTCCACCAGGTTACAGCACACCTCCACAATCAGAGGCACAAACTAGAATGCAGAGAAAAGCAGAACATGTTATTAGCTTATTGTACATACAGTATGATATTACTGTGTAGAGATAAAGTGTGTTCAAGAGGATGAGCTTAATATACAACATCAGTACAGACCTTGTTGTTATGTGCAGGAGGACAGTCGTCCAGCCTCACTCCAAACGTGACTCCAGGAGACGGCTTCCTCTCGAATGGTTTCCTCATCAGCCCCGGGATGCTCTTCCTCCACGTCCCTTTATCCTTCGGAGGGCTGGTGTCATCTGCAAGCACAGCACAATGAGAACGACAAATTTATCTTTCTTAGTTTTAACCTCTTCAACTCCTTGGTGGTTTATTTGAATATTTCTGCATACTGGGTACCATAAATTGGGTATCACTGTAAAGCTGAGACTCTTGTGGATCCAATGAGTCCAACTGTATTCATGTGTGATGATGTAAGTCCCCATAGTAGCCATTTTATTAAAGTGATACCCTAATTTGAAATTTGACCTAACTGTATAAAATGACCTGTGGTGACCTCTAGGATAATCACAGCCTCATGAAACGTTACAGTCACAAACTAGAGACCTAGAGCATTCAGAGGATTGATGGCTTTTCTAGGTATACTGACAATAAGGGGGTTTCGGAGCAGTTTCCAGAACAGAAGTGCTCGCCATCCAATCACAGAAAAATGCAATTCTTGCAGAAATGTCAAAAGTTTTTGATACCAAATCACAGCATGGCTTTTTCTATGGTGTTCCTCAAGGTCTTGGTGTCTTAATGTGCTATTTGGGAGGGTTTATTAATCATTTTTATCAATTTGAGCATTAAAAAATGGTTACATTTAGCACCAAATCGGTGTAACATATGGTATCAACCCCAAAATTGCTGCAACTTATTATTTTTTTATTTCTGATTTATGACTAGAACAACTTGACACACAGTGCTGAGCTGAATCTCAAACTAATCTTCCCAGCTTTCAGATGATGTTCACCACTTCTATGTGACATCTACTGTTGAGCTGCTATCTCCCTCTAAAGACCCCCCTGTACCTCCCTAAAAAAGACAAAAACGGGTCTATGGTAAAGAGGGGTGGAGTGGAAGAGTATGGTGGATTATAATAGAATTGGGAATTGTTTTCTTTTTCCTACCTTTGTGCATGTTCTTCTTCTCCTGCTCAGGTTTGGGTGAGATTGGACTAGTTGCTTTGGTCTCTCCTTTACCTCCCAGCAGTGTCTGTCTGATGCTCAGCGACTGGCGCGAGGGTTTTGGCGACGGCTCCGTCTTGCTGCCCGTTGGGCTGCGAGCGGGTAAAACATTGACATAAAAATGAGCTTCCCAATCAGAGCGAACTCATCCAGCAATGTGTGAAGTTCTCCCTCCTCTCCCCCCTTCGTCCCCTCCCTCTCAACCTTACCTCATCAAGGTGTTGTACTCCTTGATCTTCCTGCTGATGAGGTCATGGCTGGTGAAGGCAGCATTCTAAAAAAGGAAGGAAGGAAAGGGGAGCAGAGGAGAACGGACAGAGGACACAAAAGGTGATGGTTAAGGCATAAGGTGCAGCACCTCCCTTCACATCCCCACCCCTAACAGGACATAACGGATCTTTATATAACCAGCTGCTATCAGGTGACACAGGTAAGACCATTGGAATGTCATAGTAAGGGCAGTGTGGTTAAAGGGAGGGGAAAGACGGGCTTAAAAAACACCTAAAGATATTCAATTCACTGTCATATTAGACAAAGAAAACCAGCAAATATTCACATTTGAGAAGCTGATCGATCAACAAAGCTCTAATTATTTGCATAATTGACACCCTTAAAATGGTTATATCAGGCTACCTGGTCAGCTCAGTATGCGGGAAAGTTTCATTCCCCAAAAATAAATGTGAAGCTCGAGGTCCTGTTGTCGGATATCAGCAGGTGATCACATAACAAATTTAGCTGTATCAGTAACGGTATTAAAAATATCAACAGTACAGCTGCCATTGACCGCACTGTGACCGTCACAGACATAAAGAGGGAATGGTTTGACATAATGTTTGATGCAAAAAAATAAAAAATGTCTTGTTGAAGCAAAGTAGGCCATGATTTAGATGGGAGGAGGCCAAGAGGATGTGACAGTCATTGTAGGGCAATAGGATAATTATACAGTTGGTGATGTCACACTGTGAGGTGTGTCATAACACAGGATGTTCACTTGGACGGCGCCCTGAGGCAGCTGTCCTAGTGAGAGCTACTGAACTGTATAAGCTAAATGTCAATATTATTCCATCAAAATCATTAAAACTAAAAAGAAAAAGATGCTTAGAACTTCTGACTGCCTGAACAGTTTGTTTGAATGCACGATCCTCACCTCCTCATCCAGGTTGCTGTTCTCCTGTATGACTCTGATCCAGGCCAGCATGTCCTCTCGGTCCTCAGCCTGGAACAGGTACTCGCAGTCCGACGTGGTCAGCCGCAGCACGTTCTTACGCTTCGTGTCGCTGTACGAGATGTCAATCAGACAGGCCTTGATGCTGATCGGCAGCGGCTCGTCTACTGCTTGGCAGTTGGCGTGAGCCTGCCCCTGTGCCTTGTCTTTATATAGGCAGAGGTAGCGGCCTCTCAACACGGCGTACATCTGTTTCCACGGGCGCATACCTCCTCCAACACGCTGCAGAAATAGGTCATGAGAAGGAGACAAGTTTTACAAAGCATAAAAGAGGGAATTAAATGGTAATCTTTCTGTAAACGTTCCTATTGTTGGCATTATAGCACATAATCACTGCCTGGAGGACAGTTAAGAGTTCAAACTGGTCCAACAGGTCAAACATATAGTACAGCATAAAGTCAGACAAAGATATACTCTGGAAACAAGGGCATGTTTATAAACCAAGTTATACAGTAGGTCACGTAATGCTTGACGAATTGCTTTCTGTGTCAGTGTGTGAGTTATATGATGAGATGGCTTTTGTATGTAGAGACGATCCACACCTTGCCCTTGTCTGTGTTCAGCTGCTTGAAATGCAGCAAACCCTCCTTGGTGGCGTCACAGAAGACGTCTGATGTAGAATCCCTCCTGGACCCTGAATCTTCGGACGACCTGTCCACCGCCGCCTGTGATGGATAAGAAAATAGTATTAAGGCCCAATCCATTGGTACCAACCATGTCATACTAGCTTTTCGGGAAGGAGGGTGAATAATGCTCCAAACTTATGCAAAATTTTGGCGAGGAAAAACTGTCATGGCTATTTTCAAAGGGGTCCCTTGACCTCTGACCTCAGGACATGTGAATGAAAATGGGTTCTATGGGTACCCACGAGTCTCCCCTTTACAGACATGCCCACTTTATGATAACCACATGCAGTGATTGCGATTAATCGTGATGAAATATTTTAATCAATTGACAGCCCTCGAAATTTCACATGAAAGACACAAGTACATTCAGTGTACAAATAGTCCTTAATCCTATTTTTATAGTCTTTCATGCTTATAAAATAATCTAGTTCAGGGTGACTCTGTTGCTCACACCAAGATGAGGGTGCAAAAACTTTAAAAGCACTGTCACCAAAGATGGTGCGGGTTCTAGGAATGACGTTGTCTGCATGACCGAAGACGTCAGTAGAGAACCTAGATAAGGAGCCAGTTTGTGTTATATGGCCTTATAAAGAAAAAATTACCAATGTACCAAGGATGATCAGTAGAAGATAAGGGTTAAACTGGCCAACTCTAATGTTTATCAGTCAAATTTTCAAGGACATATAAAGGTAAATACAGAGAAACATCAAGCAATGTCTGATGTTGCTTTTACAGCCATCCCTATTCTCCATAATATATCCACATTTCAATGGGAGAAGTTTTATCTTCTGGGTGTGAACTAATGAGCTGATAAACCTTCAACCAGTCATGTGGCAGGTGAGCACAGCTGGCACTGAACAAACTCATGCCTGATAATAAAAAATGGGGATTGAACTCACCTTCCTCAGACTTTTCAGACCAGGTATTAAGGACCTCCTAGATGGAAGAGAAGAGGTATTTGTTAAGTAATTTGAACAGTGTTTTTCCATCAAAATGTTTATCAAGGGATTTTTTTTTGTATTTGTGATGACACTGTGGTGGGTATAACTTACCCTCTGCTTTCTTCCCGGTAGTTATCCAGGCCTTCATCGTACGACTTGGACCGCTCTGTTTTAGTACCCGAATCTGACTCAATAATTGTGAGACGGAGAGAATCTATTAAGAGAGGGTTATAATGAATTATTTATAAACGTTCATTACCTGTATTGGCAAGTGCAGTAATAGCTGCTTACATGAACATACCTTGGTCATGTGACAGCTGGCGTCGAATGAGAGGGGACGGAGAGGGGGGGCTGGGTGGGATGGTGGTGATGATGGGAGTTACACATATAACAGCAGAGGCGGGGATGTGTGTGCTGTCCTGGTCAGTACTGGGACTAGATGGTTCATCTGAGGACAGAAAGAGAGGAATTTATGCTGCATGTATGTGTAATCGGTAAGTTCCCGACTGGGAAAGTTCATGTGAACGCCCCCTCAAACTGGAACAACAACTCAGAAAGTTGGCAAAAATTTTCATACGCGACTTGCCAAGTTGACGTCATGTTACGCAGAAACATGGCAGACGAAAGTAAATGTTGGGTTGATGGTAAGAGACTTTTTATTAATTCACAAGAAATTGTATATACATTTTTTGCTCACATGTAGTTTGTAATATGATATGAGGTTGTAACTGTTAGTTGCTGTCCATGTAGAGTGACCTAGATTAGTTAGAAAAGTTATTATTTGCAAGTAGGGTAAGCCAATCATAGGCAGAGTAGGGTGGGTCATGCCCTCACCATCCTAGGAAAACAAACATTGCCTTCAGTAGTAGGTACACTGTGTAGTATTTCCCCACTGCGTGGAAGCATGTTCTTTATTACTCCTGCTAAACTCCTATACAACCTTGGCATAAATTCAGCCGCAGTCTGCAACAGGAAATAACATACAGTAAATTAAATCATCCAAAAACAAAGGCTAATTCATCTCTGCTATCTCCACTTGAATAAACATTTCAGCAGGCAGCAATAAAGCGCTGTGATAAGGGCTCATGGGGCTGAAGCAAAGTGATGCAGACAGAGACGCAGTCCGTCAGACAGTAGATACTCTAGGTGTTTCATCTCCGATAAGCTGGTCCACACCTTCCCTTTAAATACACACACACACGCTGGGTAGTCAGCTAACATTACATCATCGCAGACACGGCCGTGTCATAACGTCTGATATGCAATATCAGCAAGATGGCGAGCCCTAAAAACAAATGAAGAGACGCGTACGATGAATCATATCAGCGACTGTGGTGATGCAGGAAGGGCAGGTGAAACCTGATGTAGCACTACCAACATATGAGCGCACTTCACATGTTATTTGACTTACATTACACTGCCTTCATTACAAAAATACCATTACAAGTCAAAGATCAAGAGTAAAATGATTAAATTCCCACCAATGCAATGCACTACACGACATGTAATATGAAACATCTGATCTGTTTGTTAGTTGTGTACAGATCACTGCTGTAAAATCTCTCTCCCCTCAAACCTCAAAGAAATCTCCCACGACACTGCAAACCTCATTTCTGCCCGGCAGATGCCAATTTCATTTAATTGCTTGTTTGTATACCTCCAGTCCTGTTTCTGGGAAAACGGCGGCAGTCAGTGATGTCTGACACGTACAATTACAATTTATTTTTCAGAGGAATGTCAGCTGTAGACATCAAGATTGGCTTTAAACATGCAGATGCAGATCTTCAAACAAATAGTTACACATTTTGGGAAATAAGCTTATTTGCTGAGAGGTAGATGAAAAGATCCAATACTACTCTATTTTTACTCTAACCAAAGAACTTATATTGATGAAGTGAAAGCCAGTTGTTCATTCCATTGCAACATTAGCACCCAGCAGCAGAGCTACGCTTTCGCCATTTTGGACTGAAAGCGACTACCGGACGCCGGTAAAACGTCCGTCTACAAAGTGCCGTACAAACTCTATCGTCATAATTTGAATGTCTCTACTGAAATTGCCTGTTTCTACAATAAAAACATTATTAATATGCATACTATTATAACAATTTACTTACTTACTTATTTATTTATTAAACTTTTTTGCCCTGCTGCTTCCCAGAAGAGCATAAAATGAGCAATGGACATAAATGGAAAAAATCCAGCACACAGATTTTGATTTTGATACCATACAACTCCATTAAATTCTGTTTATGTCATGACGCTACTAGAACTACTAGCTACTGGCCGATAGCCGGTTGTTTGGGAACAGAGATGTTAATACATCCACCGCGGTGCAGGCTTACAGCACATCACTGGTGTTAAACACAGAACACTGGGACATGCTGAAATCATACTGTAATCTTATCTAGAAAAGTGAGAGCTGAGGTGTGTTTGTGTATACGGAGGGAAATGTTGCTGGAAGAGGATATGATTAACACCTGCAGGTTCTGGGGCATGAAGACACACAATGAGCTGCTCTCATTTGCTGCTGTTGAGTCACTAATGATGACGCAAATGAGGATGCAAGGTCGAGTTCAAGCTTGTTTGGTTATGTCAGCCGATTAGTTGGCAGAGATATGAAAAGACACGATACTAAACAACTTTTTTTTTAATTGTAAATTTGTGGTTTAAATACCCCGACGAGTAAATATAGAACTCAGTGATACTATGATGCTTTGGCTTTGGTACGAACGCATTCAGTTTCTGAGGAAAAAGCAAAGATTTCTCCTCAAAAAGGGAGGACGTGACTTTTCACATGTACTTTAGCAGCACCAGTTGTGCTCTGTTCCCAGTACAAAATGTTTGGCAGACACCTAATGTACAGCAGTTGTTCCACTTATTGTTTGGAGCTGTACTACGAAGCTGCAGGAATGCTCTTATTTCTCTTGTTATGTCACAGCCCATTAGGTTCTTGGGTTTCTCTTGCTGTACAACACTGGGGGGAAATATGAGACATTTCAGAGAGTGGGTTGGGGGGTTTATTGAGTTGGAGAGCAGCTCTGTGTATGTGTGTATACGTGTGTGTGTGTGTGCGTGCTGCCCTACTCAGATGCCAAAGGGTGGTTTGAATATGTCATGGTTGCCTTCAGCACAGTGTCACGCTGTCACGTAATCACCTGACTCGATGTCACCCTGAGTTCAAAATGCCACAAGGAACCAATTTGTTTTAGCATTTAAATATCTAAATAACATGATCTGCTGTGACTGTAACTTGAGTAAAGTACAGTAATATGCCTGAAATTAATAAATGACACCGCTTTCATGACCTGGGACGAGTGGTTTCATTGGCAACACACTAAAACACATACTGTACACTTGTTTTTTTACTTAATCAAACACTATTCTCAGGGTTTCCATCAGTGTATTATGGATTTTTATGATGTTTTTTAAACTAAAATGTGCTATACAAGTAGCAATCTCCTTTAAAGGGATCGTATGTAACTTTTATACGTATAAATTGTTGTTTTTTTTTAAACACACGCCAATGTGTGAACCGGTTCTAACCTAACCTAAAAAAATGAGACCTTCTGCAACTTTGTGGGTTTCCTTTATCAGCCTATAGACGGCTTCTAATGTGAAGAAACCGGGCCCGTTTTTCTGGGGAAATCCAACAGATGTGACGTCATAAGTTCCTTAGCCGTAAATAACGTTCGGTTAGAAATGGAGTCCACTAAAGACAACAAACAAAGAGCCGCCACCACAACTCAGACTCCAACAAAAACTCCACAGAAGCACAAAAAAAGTGTATATCTAGTTATATCTAGTGAGGCGCGTCTCGCAAAACAGGAATGTGACCGACGTCAGTCGAAAACTAATGTTGTGGGAGTGTGTGTGCAAGTGGGAAGTGAGTGGTGAAGCAAGAGAGAGAGAGCAGTGGCGAAACAAGCAAGCAGCGGAGCAGAAGAGAGTTAGTTTAGCTTTAAGAATATCAAGGAAATGCAGTTTGAGCAGATACTCTTTTTTCCCTGCTGAGTGAAGTGACGGCGGGGTTTAACTCTGGAGCGAGTAACGTTATCGACTCCGCGCCAGGAGACCAAAACTACGATGTCTCCCCTGTGCCTTCTGACCACCCTCGGGAGGCTGAAGCAGGAAAAGTTAACACTAGGACATCGATTCATGGAGGGACGTTAGTTTGGTAAGCTAACATTACTGCCAAGCATGTGAAATATATGGTGATATCATGGATTTAGCTGCTAATGTTGCTAAACAACATGATGGCTGTCAATCACGTTCAGTCTCGTGTGTGTCGGTAGTGCGAGCACAAGCCGAGCAACAGGCCGCTGACTGTCATTGACTTAACGGCCACAGGTGTCACTGTTAACAAGCAATTTCTGATTCTTACAGAGAGTCCCTTTAAGGACTAACTTGTGCGTAGGTTGTGTGTACGTTAGCAACTGTTGGTATGTACAGTTGAGAAAATGTCCTCACCGTGACATCTAATTCTAACAAGGGGTATTTCCTTTAAGACACAAGACTACCATTATTTCTGATGATCCACACTTTATCCTCGATGACATTTGGACACAATAGATGTACTATGAGAAGTAAGGCCGCAATGGAAAGGCTTACACTTGATTATCAAGTGATCATTGAATGCACCAACTCCTAAAGCAGAAGGGAGCTTCGGGTGCTTTTTTGTAATTTGGTTCCTATGGAGAGAGATATTTAAAGTGTTATGCCCCACTAATATTGGACAGGAATACCAGATAGGCCACCTTAAACTGTGGATTTTGAGATAGGATTGTCCACAGTGTGTGTAGTGTATACTGTATATCAGAGGTTTTCAAAGTGGGAGTTGGGTTTCCCCAGGAGGGCTCAAAACACTGCTTTATTTCATGTACGTACTGTATCATAATGGCATGTATATCAGCCGTCCTCGGTCCTCGCAGTTGGCCGTTGGCTGTAGTCTTCGCAGTGTGTTTGAGTGCAATTTTATGGCCAAGACGCAGGCGACGCAACTGTTCTCTGATGTCGGTTTGGTGTGTCTGGAACTTTACATTAGTTCTAACATTAGTCAAAGACCACATAGAATAGTCTAAATGTGTGTGACTTGGTTAAAGAGATATTCTGAGATACAGTAGTTTGGGGGAATTTTAGTGTTTTTCCCACTTTCCCAAAGTCAGAACTAATAATTGCCTCAGGACAGACATTTTTTATGTATTTGGTGTAGCGAGAAGTTACGTCACACAGCAATATTAGGTCTTGATCCCATAAGCATCCAGTAATTGAGCGAAACTAAGCGAGTGAACTTGGGGGTGGGGGTTCAAGCTTTTTCTGAGGGGAGTCTCCATTACAAGTCAAAAAGAACAAAAATCTAAATGATTGAATTTCTGCAAATGTACTGATGCATTTCTTTAACTTTCAACAACACAACTTTAACATGAAACATCTGATCTGTTTGTTAGTTGTGCACATATTACTGCCATGAAATCTCTCTCCCCTCAAACCTTCAACCTGCTATACATACAGTATACACAGACACACACCCTCTTGTTTGCAACTGCAGCTGAGTTATTCTCTCTGGTGAATGCTAGAAGTATCAGAACATGTAAATCCCTGATAGAATTTCACAATGGTAATAGTACCAAGCCTAATAGAGGTAAATCTATTAATAGGACGTAGGACGTTTTACAAACTATCATCGGCGGAAATGGGCTCTGATAGTGGCCAATGGCTGCACAGACGCCACTAGTCACATGGAGACGTACATCCCCATTTCACATGGAGGCTCCATACACAAAGTCAGGGAGAAAAAAAAGTCATCTCTTGAATATATAACGCAACACTATCAGCTCTTCGTACCAGATACAAGACAGGCAGACAGGGAGGAAAAGAAATCATTCACTGTTACTTTAACTTGCTTACTGAACCAATTTGGCGTTCTCTCTTCCAAATAATCCAGCCACGTGAAATGAAATGGCTCACTTTAGGATCCTCCTTACCCCGGGAATATGCTCGAACATTAATGGTTTATAAGAGAGGCATTTAACAATGTACCAGACGCGTGACAGAAGTAATCCTGTCCAGTCATACTGTAAGCCACAGAACAGCACCCATTGTGAATAAATAGAACATATTCCAATGATATAATCCATCCAATCACACTTCAGGATATTCTCTTACGAAGGATTCACAGCGACAGTGACAAAAGCATTTTTTTCCACAGCACAACCAGTTGTACAGGGACTTTCCCTAAATAAAACACAGTCTAAAGTTTCCTGATTTGCATCTACAGCATTTCCTGATTTAGATAAGGAAACGTCACATCAATAAGTGAACAAGATTAAGATCTGGCCAAGCATTCGATGCCAACTTTCGCTACTTGATGCTATAAACAAATTTTGGTCTGCAGTCAAAGATGATCAAAGTTCAAAACACCAGACCTAACTGGACATGTCAGAACATGTATATAATAAGCTATCAGCTCATTAGAAGCATGGTGTGAATTTGGTACATATTCAAATTAGCTGCCAAGCTTTCATGCATAAACATACTTTTTCACAAACACATGCTGTGTAATTGCTTCTACCCCGACTGCCCTGTCACGGCTGTTGCTATAGAAACAGGAAGAGTTTAAGGCGGTGTAGAGGCGAGTGCAGTCTTACCTATGAAGGGGATTGAATCCAGGGAGTCGTCCAAGTTGACGGAGCCAGACTTGTGTCGTGTGTCTCCGAGCCTTCTTAGATGCATCTCCCTGAAGCTGTCATTAGACGTCCAGCACATCGCTCCATCGGCGGAGCCTGCCTTCACCAACGGTGGTGACTTGTGAGTCACTCGTCCCTGGTTGTCATTAACAGCCAGCACATAGGACGGAGGGCGGATGTGGGGAGGCCCGGAGTTTTTGTCCCTTCTTAGGACGACGACTGTCGCATCCCGTCCTTGTACACCCTCTGCGAGACCGCCGTTAGTCTGTAAAAGGGCGCCGGTGGAACTGGAGATTTCTCTGACTTTTGGCTTTTGGGTCAAAGCTCCGTTAGTGGTGGAGGGGCCAGAAGAAGAGGCAGGAACTGCACTTTGTCTCTGCAGGGGCAGTTTAGAGGAGGTACCAGAGCATGAGGAGGACCTGGCTGCCAACCCACCCTCTGCCCTGCTCTCTGTCTTCAGACTGTCAGCCCTGCTTCTGAGCTGCAGGTGAAGAGGGGAGGAGTAGCCCAGGTGGTTGCCCACGATGTTAGCTCTTTGGTCTTTAAGAGGGTCTGTGGTTTTAGTGGAGGACAAGGCAGGCGAAGGGTCTGAGATGGAGTTTTTGACAGGCAGACGCGATGGTCTCAGTATGACACTGTCTGTCCTAAGAACAGAATCCGTCGTACCTTTAGTAAACGAAGGAGCAGAGTTCGATAATCCACTTCCTCGCCCTCCTCCCTTCTGTCCAGTGAGACTCCTGTTCAGATGAGGTAAAGCTCTCAGGCTTGTCCCCTGCCTGCTAGCTCTGGCTTCTTCCCCCCGACACAGCAGCAGCCTGTCCTCCAAAGCTACCTGATCTCCAAAGACAGCCAATCCACCTGCTTCTCCAGGCTGCTGCCCCAGGTAATCACAAGACCGCGCCCGAGGTTTCGGTGCTCCTGCGGGGTTGGAGAAAGGCAGGGCATCCTCGGAAGCACTCCGAGGCCAATTCCTGATTGTCCTCTCTGCTCCGCCTCCGAGCCTCTCTTGGGAGACGCTACGTAACGGAGTCGCTGCAGTGCTCGCATCCATCCCGCGGTCATTGGAGGTGCTTCTCCGTCTGACCTGGGAGCCCAGTGCCCCTTTCTGACTGGCGCTCTGAGGAGGCGGTGTACGCTGCTGGGCGTAGGCGGAGCTGGAGTTGGCAGCCGCACGCAAGCTGTCCAAGCGCTCCTGGATGGTGCGGCAGCCATACGTGTGCAGCCTCTTGGCGTCTATATAGTCCTTATAGGTCGTGTAGGTTTTCCAGTCGATGTTCTGGTGCGGAGAGGTGGAGGGGGCTGTGGGAGAGGGCGAGTAGTGGTTGGCGCTGGGTGAGATGGCAGTGGAGAACGTGTCCGGTGAGGCAGCGGTGGACCGTACAGGTGGAGATAACGTGTCAGAGTAGAGCGGACCAGGTCTTGAGGAAGGGGAGTAGCTTTCTATGGGACGGGAAGAGGGGTACTGCAACTGTGCGCCCCCAGGTACTGAGGGAATAAGGGGTCTCGGTCTAGTTGAGCCAGAATCTGCTGGAGGACTGAACCGGTTTTCCTCTGTCCTGTGGCTGGGTCCAGCCCGAGCCACCCGGGACCCCTTGTCAACTGGATCAGGAGGCATTGCCGCTGTCCTCACATTCTCAGTGCAGACACACGCCACTGTCTGAGATTTTGACGTCTGTTGGGGCGGAGGAGATGGCGGAACGGGGATTTCGAGCCGGTAGCTCTTTTCCAGGGACCCCCCTCTTCTGATTGGCCCCTGAGCCGTCCCTCGAGGGGTCTCGCTGACCATGGCGGGCTCCGTTGTCTGAGCCATGCCAGCGGCCTTAACTTCTATCCGAGGGTAGCATATGGGAGGGGGCTCGGGGATGTTCTGGGCATTTCCGCTGTACGCATCATTCCCTTTGAGGTATGCATCCTGGGAGTACGCCTGCAAGAGATTATAGGACATTATGTCACTTCAGTTGCTGAGAGGTTGGAAAGCTAAAATAGATCACACCCAACCAGGGACAGAATACAGTAGAACAGGGAGTGCTGTAGACCTGCTAGTGAATCAGACTTCTCAATAAATGCAAATCCAAGAGCACAAAGTCCGATCTAGATGATTCATTTACTGCAATGACTTCATCTTTCTTTGCCATTACAGCAAAAGTATCAATCTTCTGTTTCTAAAATACCTCATCTGCACCACGGCAATGTGGTTCCTCACATTTTGACAGCAGAGAAAGAGTGGTAATCCACTGGTGTCATTCATTGACAAGAGTCTCTGTGTGAGCTGATGAGATTATCAGCAAGGCAAACACTGTTACTGCATTCCCTCAAGAGAACTGTAAGTGACAGATAGACAACTGGAACCAGCCCGTCTATAGCAATAAAACAACAAGCATGCTAAATGTAGACACATAGCGCTCCAGTGCTGTTTCTCCAAATCAAACACACTCTGCTTCAGTTACAGTTTCTCAACCTTTTCCTAGGAGACTGCAAACAAATGTTACAGCATGCCATGGTACAAATTAACTGCCCTGAGAAGTAACAGATGTGAAAGAGTGGGAAAAAGGGATAGCCAGAAAGGCAAATAAGTAGAGAGAGAAGGCTGGAAAGTCCAGAATAAACCCCACAGAGCCAGGAGTGAGGATTAAGCTGACAGGGGCTTTTACCCACCTTTGGTACTGGAGAGTGTGCCCTGAGGCATGAGGAGAAGGTGAACGGGGGGCGCCTCCGTCTGCTGTTGGCAGCTAACGCTACTTCTGTCAGCATGGTTCCGCAACTGTACTGTCCCTGTGGCAACTAGGGTACTTCCCTCGATTAAAACTTGAACTAAAACACTTGAATTTAGCTAGTTATAACCCTGCGTGGACCACTCCTGGTTGCATATTGAATGAAGAGGCTGTATTCCCTCATCCCTTCAGCGCACAAGCTCTTGAGAAAATGAAAGGGAGAGAGTCAAGGTGTTGGACTTTAATCGATAGCACTCTACCTGAGGTGTCAGGTTACAATTGCACTGACAGCAGCAGCAGCAGCAGTGAGTCTGCTGTTTGGTGCCTCCCTCTGGATCTGTCATACAGTTAAATGGAAACCAATTTCCTCAATACGGAAAGTACAGAGCAAAGTGGTTGGAGTCTGCTGACATGTGAAGTCACATCATTTGTGTTTACACTACACACATCTTTCCCTCAACCTGCTATTTGGGGAAATACCCTAAAATCACCCACATATGCTCAACCACAGTACACTTAACTGCACAGACGGGAAGTATATTTGTTTTTTTTGGGGTTTGCCAGCTTCTATGTGTGCAAAGACATGCTCTAAAGGGGTCATAAGAGAAACAGAAATTAAAAGGAAAGTTAGTGTAGTTTCCAGTCTTACCAGAGCAGTGATATCCCTGGAAAACTGCAGTCCACAGGTTAGAGAAGGGCAAGCAGAGAGAGCGAAAAGGGGAATAAAGAGAAGTACACAGGTGAGCATAAAGAAATGAGAGGTACAATGAGAGACAGGCAACTTCTCTGACTTCAGCGCAGGCTAAAAATACACTCGCTGAGCAGAGACATCACAGTCGGAGATGAAGAAGAAGAAAGAAGAATAGAGGTGAACTCCTTCCTGAGACCTGAATATCTTCGGAGTTGCTCTTCATCCCCATTATTTCCTCCTCTCACCCCACGTCTTCCTCCACCCAGCTGCAGTCAAAATACATGTTTTCTGCTTCCTCTCTCCCTCAACATACTCAGCATTTTCCTCCCTTTGCTCTGTCACTCTCACCTGCTCACTGTGGTACCTCCCCTCCCCCTCTCTGGTGTCTCAGTGGCTCTCGCACAACAAACACTCCCTCTTCGAGCCTCTTTCATCCTCTCGCTCATCTGTCAGACGCCGCTCTATCTATCTATAGGTTCACTTTTGGGTGAGCATGACAGCACGCTTGCCTGATCCGCGCTGGCTTCCTTCCCTCGCTCACTCACTCACTCACTCACTCCTGTAAACAGTGAGCTGAGAGGAATCAGCTGACTGCAGCTGCACTCCCTCTGGTCGTGAGTGGGCTCAATGACTCCCAAAACACAATACAGACAAACATGAAGACATTTAAAAACATAGACATAGATACATCATGTGCGTCCTCCATTCATCCTTGAAAAAAATCCTGTTTTCTCCTCGTACAAAGAGGATAAAAAGGTCACACTGAGCAGCATTCATTCAGACATTTTAAAGAAATGACTTGATTGTGATTCATATCATCAAATTATATACAAACAGAAACATTTGCCAGTTAAATCACATCATGTGCCTTTAATTTTACTTTAGGTTCGTAGCACATTGTGCAACAGTATAAAACTGTCCGATGGCAGCCAGAGTTTAACGAACTGTAAAGTGAAAACAATCCTGAGAAAAAGCTAATTGCTTCATCCGAATCCCTCAGCCTTGTGAGCACTCAGACTCATTCCAAAACACCAAAAGCAAGTTTCTGTGGCTTCTGGTGAGCTGCGGCCAGCCAAGCTAACAAGCTGCAGTATGTGTGGAATTTAGCAACACAGTGAGATCTGACTCAGTTCTCTGTGAGAAGTGAGAATTTCCAAAACGGAGGTGAACAACATGTGACGACTGGTTTGACGTGGCCTGACGCTGGTTTTTATCGTCTGCGGGGCTCTGGACCCTGACTGATGGCGTGGGCTGGCTGCTCGCAACACTGAGCTCATCAGCGTGATGGGTAGAGGGGGTGTGGAGCTGCGGCAGGAAGTCTAGCTCTGCTCCTTCTCTTATTAGCTTTCTCTCACTGAAAGATCAAGCTCACATTTATGGAAACTAGAACCAAAAATATAATCAACCTGACATGAGACAATCAATGTCAGTCTTGATGTTTTGATGTTACACCATCTACGTTCTTACACGGATCAACCCTTTGACTTTCAGGTCTCTCTAAACATCATAAATAAATAATCATCCACTCTTTACTAGAGTACTGTCTGGAGTCAAATGAACTGTTTATGGTTCACTCAAGCTTGTAGCCACTAGAAGCTAATCTGCTAAGTTATTGAAAGCTTGTCAACACCTACTCTCTATTTTTTTAGGGAGTCAGTAATGAATGTAGGGACGTCAGGAGAACAGATACTTTGGTACCAAGTTGATGCCAAAATTCTGAAAACGTGACAGTACTCATTTTTCTACAGTACCGTACCGCATCCCGGGGAAGATGGAAAATGTTCCCGATAATACATTGTGAATAAAAAACCTGTGTTGAAATCGGCAGGAGAGAGCTAGTCAACATTAGCTGTTAGCAGCCGGTGGGCAACACAGTCCTACTTGGCTAAATAACGGAGCAAACTGCTAACGTACATTAGGGTTACATCGAGTTACATTATGATGCATTCAAGTTCTATTCATTAAAAATTAATATTGCGCGAAGGTAAATTATAACGTTATCATGATGTTTTTTGTGAGAAACTTGAGGCGTATCATCAGTGATTAATAATAAAATCGCGAAAACCAGTATACAAACAGTAATAAAGGAGTGTCCATTGAAGTACATGGGATTTATTGTTTTCTTTTTTAACACTGGTATCTAATTGGGTAGAAACAGTCATGAAATTTTTACTGGCATTGGTATCGACAACTAAATTTCTGGTATCGTGACATCCCCTACATGAGTCAGTATCGCTTCATAAAAAGTTTTCTGGGCTACGCTTGACGGAGTAGTTTTACTTTTTGGTAGAAGAAGATAAATATGCGTTAAGTACTGAGGTGGAGTCAGAATATGTTTAGCTTAGCTTAGCATTAAGCCTGGAAACAACAGGAAAACAGCTGTATCTGGTTTGTCTGGTGGCAGGTACAGGTTAAACAAACAAGATACAGCCAGGATACGTCCTTCATGGCCAGGTTGAAAATTACATTTTGATTGCAATTAGACTAACCTTGATAAATAACAGTTAAATAAAACAACATCGTAAAAAGGAGAACTGGTCTGGTATTCATGGTTTTCTGCTGTATAAACCGCTAAAAAAAGGGAGCATTTTTGAGCCCACTTGCAATATTTACTGATGAATGAATGCTTACCAGCTGCAGAATGTCCTCATCCTTTGGCATCACACAGAGTTCCAGTGAGGCATCGCTGACGGAGGCGAGGGCGAGGGTGAGGGGGGGTCGAGACAGAAAGAAAAACTGTTACAACACAGAGCTCAAACTGTCAAAAGTCACAGCACTTTAAGTTTGACTTGTAAAAATCGAAAGAATGAGACTCAAATAGCTGCAGTTTAATGAAGTGTGAATGAATGTTATACATGTGTGCTTGTCAGAAATAGGGAAATAATTCTCTCTGGAAACTTTTTTCCAAAGAAGTTTCACAATTGCTCCGTCTCATTTTCTGTGTTGGTCCACAAACATGAAGGCGAGTGTTGGCAGTGGAGGGATTCGATGGAAACTCGGGCATCGGGGTCTGAGTCAGTCTTTTGCATATTTCCCTTTAAAATAAATCACATAATAAAATGTGGAATGAGGCATATCTTACCTGTTCTGGATCAAGGCTATGACTTGCGAGTAAGTCTTCCCAATGATGCTCTCTCCATTCACCTTCACTATCCGGTCCCCTGGACAGAATCAGAGAATCTATCACAAACCTGCTGTTTACTGCCAACTAGAGCTCGAGTCAAAGTAATAATACCTAAATAGATAAATCTTGATCACTGAACATCAAACTCAAAGTACTAAATAGGCCTACCTAAATAAATGGTCGTTATATATTCAAGAAATAACTGTTGTGGGGAGAAATAATCTGAAAACCGGTCAGATATGACACAAATACCACTTGTCTACTTGCCGTAAAATCAGCTGTTCACCGGGACAGCAAAGGTTAAGCCAACATTTTCTCACCAACCCCCAGAAAGAATAATGCGCTAAAGGTTTTTGGACTTTTTATGGAGTGGAGAATTCTTGAGGTCAGAGGTCAAGGGAGCCCTTTGAAAATGGCGATGCCAGTTTTTCCTCGCCAAAATTTAGCGCAAGTTTGGAGTGTATATTTAACCTCCTTCTTGAAAAGCTAGTATGACATGGTTGGTACCAATGGATTCCTTAGGTTTTTCTAGTTTCATATGATACCAGTAGCTTCACTAGTTTTAAAATTCAGCCCACTACAACTTCCGAAAGATCGATTGCGTTAATGCGTTAAAGAAATTAGTGGCGTTAAAACGATTTTGCGTTAACGCGTTTACCTAAAATAAATATTAAGAGAAAATATTTTGTCTAAAATCGAATGACTTTGTCGCCTAAAACTAGACGAACTATGAAGGATAAAAATGACTAAAATGTGACTAAAACTAATAAGCATTTTCGTCTTAAGACTACGACTTAATGTAAAATAGCTGCCAAAATTAACACTGCGTCGACCTCTACTGATAAAAACAACATGACAAATAAACTCTGTACGTCTGTGTGGAATCCAGTCAATATGGTTATTGACCAAAGAAAAAAACACTCTGGAGTAGCTGCTTCCAGCACAAACACACATCTGTGTTCAGATCAAAAGGAGAATAACCAATACTTGTTTATTTTATGTGAGTATCCATGTCCATTCAAGTTTTCTGAAGATGGCCATCTCACAGGAAGAGAGGCGAGGTGAGTTTAGGGAGAGAAACGAGATAATTGTGGGAAAACACTGCACTCCCTCATCCCAGGAGAGGTGGGCGAGCAGATAAAAGCAGACAGTTTAGAGGGCTTGTCCAGGCCACTTAACATTTCCTGTAATACAGAGTGCTAATCTGGCAATAACGCTGACGGAGCTTCAGCTGTCACCTCCATTTCAGGGAAACTGGAAGGAGTTGATTCTCACCAGTTTAAAATTAGAAGTGATTCATGAATCAATAAGTGGGAGACAAAGAAAAAGACAGAATCAGGGGAAGGTTGGAATAACAGTGTGCATGTTACACTTTGTTCAACCTCCCACGATGAGCCATCTGTTATTTTGTAACTGGTATCTGTTTTGCCTGGCGGGTTACAAGGAAGTGGAATTACCTACAGTGCAAAACGTGAAGAAATCTTGGCATCAAACGGCGCTTTGAGGTCAGACGTGAGACGGGAACGGTTAATCATAAGATCATCCGGCTATCAGAAGCAGTGCAATGATCTCCATAGAGACTGTATGTGTGTGTGTTACATGTGTGTGTGTGTGTGAGTACCTGTACAGAGTCCAGCTCCGTGGGCGGGGCCTCCCTCCTTCACTTGCTTGACGAAAATGGTGTCCATTGGCTCCAGACGGTTCCGCTGTCTCCCTGGCAACAAGAGAGCACATGCACCGAGGCGATTGGTCACACACAGCGAGGAAGAAGAAGAAGAAGAGAGGCAGCCGAATCAGAACTAGGCCACACTACACTGGAACTGGAAATACAACTGCTGCAACACTGTGGCATCAGTGCACATGTCTTCTGCAGCTTTTCCACTAGTGATGTGACATGAACTACAACTTACACTGAATTTTTCTCACTCACTCAAACAACACAAATGTGAAGGATGTTCTGTTTGTAAAGTGAAATAAACTGGAAACTTGTTGAAATGTGAAAGTCTATTTATGTAGGGCTGTCAAAGTTAATGTGATAATAACACAATCTGCGATTATTAGGTTGCAGCGGGATCAGTTTTTTTAGATACTGGTATCATATGAAACAAGAAAACCTAAAGAATCCATTGGTACCAACCATGTCATACTAAGATACTCGGTCTGTCCTCGACCAAAGAAATTCTTAGTCGACTGACATTAGATTAGTTGATTTAATCAACATATCTGAGTTTCTCCAGAAAGAATCACAGAGAGATGTGTCTAGAAATAGAAACAAGTCATTCAGCATTAAAAAAAGCATAAAAAAGGACAAATGGACTAAAGGAATCTTAGTCGACTAAGCCCAAAACGACAGGTTAGTTGACTATTCGACTAAGAAGGGGCAGGCCTACAAGATTCAAAACTTTATTAACATTTCAACAGAGTTGTGCAGCAGACCCTTTTCTCATTTTGGACACATTGTGCTAGTTTAGTTTGACCAGCAACCGACTGAGTTAGCTAACTGTTGTTTCCATTACAGAGTAATCTGCCAATTATTAATGTTTGGCCTATGAAGAAAACAATAAATTCCAATTTCCTATGTACTCATGTGTGACTTCATGGACCTGCAAACTTGTTGTGTCAGGTGGAATTTGAAACTGAGCATTGTGGACCTTCTTCTTAATGGCTCTTCAATTATCTGCATTAGACTTTACTGTAACAAATCTTTATGATGCTTTAGTCAAACACGTAAGCCAAATGAATAAATGCACTTGTCAGAAAATGGTGAAAATGCCATATAGAATTTACTAAAGGTGACATCATCAACAGTCTTGTACTGTCAATGACATTGACAAGTGTGAAGCTGGATACATTTCTTCAATGATTAATCAATAATCAAAGTAGGGCTGCACGATTATGGCCAAAATGATTATTCATTTATTTTAGGGACAAAATATTTTTATTGCACTTCCACATTTAAATAAACAAAATGCTGCTTTCACTTCTATTTTTGTGCTACATATTCCTCCTAATGTACAAGACTTTGCATCAAAATGAAACTGGTGAAACACACAGTGAAACACACAGTGAAACTCCTGGAAGCAAGATAAAATAGTGCCAAAAGTTTTTACCCATAATGAAACCAACAGCTTTCATTTTCACATTGTGCTTCCTGAATTCAGTGCATTTTCGTTTTGAGAAGGCAAAATGAGTAATGTACCGTATATTACTCTTCTATTCTGGACTGCAGCCACAACATTCAAAAGTTAAAAAAAGTCTACATTAAAGTAGTTGCCTTGATGGACTAATAAAGAGATTTATTGATACTTTTAACAGCTCTGCAAAATGTCTTATTCTCAATTCTGATCAGCATTATTTCCAGAGTTTTAATTCAAAACACACACACTCTCCCTCAGTGGTAGTTCGAGACAAATAGGCTCCAAGATTTTATGAAACAACACACAGGAGAGACTAATCCGTCTCTTCCTCAGGCTATCACATCCTCTGTCCCTTAATACATCCCTCCATTGACTCTACTCTGCTGTCAGATGTGTCCTGACCTGCAGACCAGGACAGCGGGGAGAGGTCAGAGTACGCTGACAAGGCTACAAGCAAACAGGCCACAAGGGAGTTTCATATGGCGGAGGAAGGGACAGCAACGCCATGTCACGTGATGTACATGGGGCGAGCTAGTGGAGGAAATCCAGCTAATTAAGACCAAGTAAAATAACCTCTTTAAAATGCATGTATAATATGTGTTTTTATAGCAATGATGTGCTCACAATAAAGAGGGATGTCTGTGCGTCTGATTAAGACTGCAAAAGACGGCGAAATCGTCTTTCCCTGAGCCGTAAGCTTCAATCTCAGTTGGCGTCAGCTGCCTCTTAGAGCCGAGAGGCTTTGATGAAGTGCAGCATCAGAGCGTCCGTGCAAAGTGTGCAATGCTCTTTTCATGATTCACATTTACACAGCAGCAAATACGGGCATTTATGAGCCAGTGCAGAACAGCTGGACTGGAGCAGATGTGGGTTAATTCAAACTTCAAAGGTGAGAGTTGTTTAATCATCAGTTTACTCAACTTGGTTCAGGAAACCAAACCTGTAGCGTGATGGTCTGAAAGCCCTTTTCCTTAAAATCCTGACAGCGTCTATATCATTTTTGGGTTCCTGTTGGCAGAAGACATGCCAACGTTTCCTGTATGACCTGTTTTATTGTAAGCATGTCACCTTAGATGTCCTTCAGTGATGACAGTATGTCACATGCACTCTGCTGCCTCCCTCCGGTGGCTGAAAACGTTACTGCAAACAATTTAAATGTGTGATGTTCAATGTTGTGTGATTCAGAGATTAACTGTCCGACAACATCTAAGAGAAGCAACATCAACAAAGTGAGTTTAAACTGACTGATTTGCATCCAACACTGTGGCCCATTTACACCTTACAAAGAAAAACTAATCATCACCAAAAGATATTTCTACAAAATGAAAGATCACAGGTTTGATACCCATCTTATGTGTCAATTTCCCTCTCCCGACAACGGTCAATAAAGCCCCGATTTTTTGATGGTTCTTTCCAGATGTTCCTGCCATGTTTGTTTATACTTCATCACATTTGATCACGAGAGATTTTGCCAGATTTCCGTGTGTGGTGTGCCGTTTTTGCCAAATCGTTGCTGTCCACACACATTATAGGAACAAAACTGTTTAATTTACCATAACATGTCGTTATGTGTGGGGGTCTCTCACATTTTTAAACATCTGTTAAGATTTGAAAAAAACTTTTAGTGTGGGCCCGGCTGCCTTAACCGCAGTGAAGTCACTATTAAACACACTCCAGGTTTGACTGAGGTGTTCACAACAGTTGCAGGCCTGTCTCTGATCCAGTAGAAGGCAGTGCTGCACATAAAATGATTCATCTTTCTTAGTGAGGAACAATGTCAAAATTGTCAAGGGCAACACCGTATTTCCATTCATGTTCTTACAAAAACGACCTGGTGGCCGATTGCATGACAAAAACTTGATGCATGAAAAAAACGACAGTGACTCTACTGCAGGCCCTCGCAGAGTTATGATTGCACTGATGCATTTATGTGCAACATCACTGACACATTGTAGGACACGACTGACCCGAGGTGAAGGTACAGATGTTAACAAACCCCCTCCTCTTTCTCTCTCTGTGTGCTCGGCAAACTCCCAATCCCGAGCCAATCTCACCGAGCTCCAACTCTGCAGCACAAATTGGATTTCTGGAAGTTTCCGTGCCACGCAGCTGGATGAACAGGATTAAATGTGGAAATCTAAAGCTCTGGATATTTTTTTAATGCTGCCAACTGTCTTACCGAAGCATAAACTACGGTGTGGATTAATGAAATACATCAGCCTGCCTCAAAATGACTTTGGCTGTTGCAAAACACAGAATGAGAGTTGAGTAACTTCAGCTACTCTCGGGTAGACGAGGCACTTAATTTACACGTCTATGCATCATTTGACACTCCGGTAAACAGGTGCATGACTGAAGCAGAATTTGGCCTAAAAGTAGTTTTAAATAATTGCAGGTATTTTGCTCAACTAGATGGTACATAGTTGAGGTTTACCACATCAACTCCATTCAGTACAGCATTATGTAAGCTGTCAGTGTTGTAAACAAACTAATCTCCTGTTCTATTTCATGCCTGCTTTAGTTATTTATGTGGTGAATTCTTTCCCATTTGGCATCTAAAATACTAAAACAAGTCAAAACAAGTACGAAAACACTCTCTGAGTCTAATTTGGCGAGCTCTAACTGACCCTTACTGAAGTTGTTAACTGTAAACAACACATTTTTTTAAAATGTTGTGTTCCAAGCAGCCCTGCAACTAATGATTATGCTCATTATCTGATGTTTATTTTCATCAATTAATCTACTTAATTGTTTTGTCTATGAAATGACATAAAATACATAATTTGCCAGGAACCAAGGTGATGTTCACAAGTTGCTGGTTTTATCCAAATCCCAAATTCAAAATATTATGTACTGCCATATACAGAGGTTGGATGAAGTCATTGTTTTCCAAGTCACAAGTAAGTCTCAAGTCTTTCCACTCAAGTCCCAAGTCAAGACTGGCAAGTCAAGTCAACTCCCAAACTAAACTAAAAAAGTCCTATCTTTAAGTTTCTAGTCCTAAACAAGTCATAATGCGCTCTTCGCAAAATTTTAACAACAGAGTAACTGGTACCAACTGGCGCCAAGTAACATAACGTTAGTTCTTCATGGTTTCCTCCTGAAACTTGATCGGATGCGGTCAGATTGGTTGAAACAAAGAGGATCTGGGTAATCAAGTGTAAGATAATCAAATGCATGTCTCAATAATATTAATCAAAAATAGGGGTTTAGCAGTAAATAACAAAAGATAGAAATTCAGTTTGTTCAGTTCAGTTCAGTGTTTTTCCTCCACGAGTAAATCCTCTTCCCAAACAAATCAATAAAAGAGCTCTCAAAAAGTAAATAAACCCAACCTCTACGCTACTGTCGGAGTTACCTCTGGTACCGGGCAGTTGATCGTCTTCGTGGCAAAAGGCTTAAGTCCAAGTGAAGTCACAAGTCGTGGGGGTTAAAGTTCAAGTGAAGTTGCAAGCCTGTTTTGATTGTGTCAAGTCAAGTCATCAAATTTGTGGTTCACAAATGTAACTCGAGTCTACACCTCTGGCCTTATATGACAAAGAAAAGCATAAAAATCTCACATTTGAAAGGCTTGAACGAGAGATCTCTAAAAAATTATAGAAACAATTAATTGTTCATCAATAATGTTTCTGTCAATAAACCACTTGAAAAATTGGTTAATTTGTTTTAGCAACTCACATAATTTCACTATATTTCACATGTTAATACCAATATGGATATCTACAATTTCCAAAATGAATAGATGACACAACTAATTCAAGAATTTCAACTTAAAAACTTAAGTATAAAAAGCCATTGGTTGTTGGCTATTCACACATTTTTTGAGTTTTAAAGCAAGGGGAAGCATGAAAATGTCTCTATGTGAACCACACCTCACATTTCAATTATATATATGAAGCAAAAAGTCATTTCTTTTTCTTACTGTAACTTTTATAATAAAACGCTATCTGGTCCAATCTAGCAGTGCACAGTCAACGGCCTTCCCCTGGCTGGATGTCAGCGCTGCTCTCTCTGGTTTGGCGGTCGTCCCCAGCTGCACAGCTGGGCCCGGTTGTGTCGGCCAGCTCGCCGCTCCCCCCGTTGTTTTGGGTTAGATAATGTTATTCTTCAGAGGGCTGGGCCCGCTGCCCGCTCACTGCATTAACCCTGGCGTAATACCTCTCACTCCAACTCGCTGTTCTTTACCATTTGTGTCACTCAATCGCATTTACTAACACCACAACACCCACATATAAATGTACAAAAATATACAAACACCTATGCAGATGTGTTGCTTGTTCTACGCTCTGCTTTTTCTCCAACTTTCCCAACACTGAGGAGGAAGAGGAGGACTGTGTATGTGTTTAGATGGCTATCTGTGTTGGGTCTCTTCCAGCAGAGAAACATAAAAAAGAGGAGGCACACAATCCTGGCATAGTGTATCCCCCCATAGTGTGGGAAGGTCAAAGCACAAGCACACTTTACATAAATCCATAAACTCAAACTTCCTTCAAAAGAACAGCGCGCTTCATTGTCAAACTCGTCCTCAAAGAAACAGTAAGACAGCAGATGAAGCCATCGTGAAAATAAATACTGTAATTCTGTCTTAGTTTCTCCCATTCCCACGAAGAAACGCTCTGTGCGGTTCACACGCAAACTAGTCCAAACACAACTCCACTTTGAAAGCTTAAACGCTGCTAAAACAACCTGCGTACTCCACTCCTCCTGACCCTCCTTGAAAAGCGTAATAAACCCACATCCTTACAAACTGTGTCAATAGACTTTGTCAGATGGCGAAACGTCTTGTAGGTGCCAGTCTCAGACGGACGGGTCTCGTTTCACTAATCGCTGCACTTTGTAAAAAGGCCACAGCTTTGTGTCAGAAACCTCGGCACACGCTGGGGGAGGGCACGTCAATACACCTTAAAGCCTCCGACATCACTGACTCTGTCAAGTCAGCAGTTTGTCCTTTGGCATGTAAGTAAATACAGCCTGGTCTCCTAAAAATTACATTCCCAGACAACTAAACTGCTTGTCGGAAACTTATTTTCTCCCGGATTACGTTCGTTTTTGACGTATCACAAATAGGGCTTGGCAATATATCAATATAGTATATGTCTTTTCCTGGTTTTAAAGGTCTGGTGTGTAGGATCTGACGGTATCTAGCAGTGAGGTGAGGAGATTGCAACCAAACTGAAGCCTATCCCGTGTGCCAAGCGTATTGGAGAGCTACGGTGGCCGACGTGGAAACGTGAATGTCCCTCTCTAGAGCCATTTGTTACTTGAAAGAGTAGAGTGTTTAGAGTGTGTGTGTACGTAGGAAGTGAGTGGTGAAGCAAGAGAGAGAGAGCGGCGGCGATGGGAGCGAGTAACGTTATCGACTACGGCCCAAGCAGGAGAAATTAACAATGTTTGGTTTGTCCGTTCTGGGCTACTGTAGAAACATGGCGGTGCAACATGGCGAACTCTGTGAAGAGTCCGACCTGCTCCCTATGTAGATAAAAACGGCTCATTCAAGTATGTAACTTCCATTCATATTTGACCAAAAGACCTTGAAAAGCAAACTGTATCTGCTGAGGAAGAGGTTGATGGCGGATGAAAGCTCTGTGGTTGAAAAAGCCAGTAAGATTTTTTTGTCAGACTTTCTAAATGACCTCAAACATAACTTTGCTGTTTCTGTAAAGCAAATGTATTACTATAATACAAACTGTAAATACTATATATACAATAAATTACTTATTGGCTGCCAAAAACACCACTACCAATATATCTGTGATAAGATAACGTTAACACAAAAATTTCAAAGTACAACTGTATACAGTGTGTTGGTGTAAAACCCAGCAGGGCTAAATTCCTGGAGGGCTGCAATCATTTCACAATAAGTCATTCCTTGACTGTAACATTCCCAACCTGGGACAGACATCCGATGTAGAAACACATGCCTGACACCACCGCTACATCACAACAGATTCTCTCTCACACACACACACACACACACACACACACACACACACACACACACACACCAACACACACACACACACACACCAACACACACACACACACACACTCACACAAACCAACACACACATACAACTAGTGTTTTTTCCAGCACAGACAGGAAGGTGGTGGAATACTTTCCATCACTTTTTTTTTTTCTAGGAATTCCAAATACCAAAAACCGCCCAGGGGAAAGAGGATATACTGACCACACGGCAACAAAAAAAAACAGTTTTGTTTTCTTTCTGTAAAACAATCCAAAGTATCTACCAAGGGAGTTTAAGTTCAACTGAGGGAACAAGTGACAAACATCTGGAAACAGATGGGGTGATTTTAGCCTAAAATATTGTCTCTTGCTTTAAGAAATGTGTGAAATGAGCCAACTGGCTGAGTAAGGAATGGATTAAACTGTGTGTTTATCTGCTCTAATGTCCGCTGCAATCATTAGCATGTTTAGCTCACAAGCTTACTACCTACAGTGGCACTAGCTACATTAGTTTGTCCCTGAATTACTTTGGGCAAGTTACATCCCAGCCAACATTAGAGAAATAGCGTTACATTAACCAAACACATCTGGTAGCCCAAACAGCAATATAATGAAATAATTGAAAAAAATTTCGCTGGAGCGCCATAACAAGAGTCAACAGCACCTCACTTGTATGGCAGCTGTTGTTAATTGATAACCGCTAATAAACAAAAGAAATCTGTATAGGGCCAAATAAAAATGTATTTGGGGTAAGTAGATTTCTGACCTACTTGCCCCACTGGTCAAGTAAGAAAAAACAGTAAACTGAATATCTTTGGACAAAACAAGACATTTGAGGACGTCATCTTGGGCTTTGGAAACAACACTGATCGCCATTTTTCACCATTTTCTGCCATTTTATAGACCAAACAACTAATCTATTAATCGAGAAAGTAATCAACGGGTTAATCGACAATGAAAATAATCGTTAGTTGCAGCCCTACTAGATTTAGCTGATACAATCTGCCAGCAACAGCAAAAATGACGTTTGCCAGGTAGAAATGAAAAGCCTGCTTTAGTCTACCTCTAGTCTGAAATCAAGAACCAACTTTTAAAAACTACTATGAATTTCTAGCGGTAAATCTGCCACTATTATAACAGCAAACTACATATGTCAGAAGAAAAAGCTTAGCAACGGAGCACCTTGGAGAGTGCTTACATGCCACATAACTGCAACGTCCCGGGTTCAATTCCAGCCTTGTGACCTTTGTTGCATGTCGTACCCCTCTCTCTCCCCCCATTTTCAATCTGCCTCTACACTGCATGTCATCTGTCAAGTAAAGGCGAAAATGCCCAAAAATAATAATGAAAAAAAAATAGCTCCTAAAAAGAAAGCGTTACTGAGGGAGCGAATGGTCAATTATATTTGGACATTTGCCTAAAAAAGCTTCTATGACTCGAGTCTTAATGTTAAACAACTTCTATGTGGGAGGCTGTATGTCATAAGAAATAAACAAGCTGTCAGATTTACAACTACTCACACTCAAGATAAAAAGAATAGTCAGGAAATCTACTTGTAACCAGAATTAAATAAGAGAAAAACACGCTATGAAATGAGTCTAGATTTGAGGAGTTCAGTGTAACAAACTCAAACTGGAAAAGTCAAGAAGTCGTTGAGGGCAGAGAGAAAACAGAACAGAAACAGAAAGAAAGTCAGGAAGAATTAGAAGCAGAGAAAGCGAGAGAGAAAAGAAGACAAAACTTTGGACGCAGCTTTGTTAAAGAAGGTGGGGCATTAAAAAAGCCCACTGGAGAATACTGGGGAATTCTGTTTGCTTGTGCTGCACTACGTTCCCTCTGCAGACTTTATGGGAACGAACCTAAAAAAAGGGGGGGGGGGGGGAATAAAGCTGGTATCTGCAGAGAAAAAGTGTTTCACGTTGAATGAAAAACAAATATTTGAACAGATGGAGACACTTTTTTTTTATGTTGCTGAGGTACCACAGCTTCATAAGCATAGCACAGAGTCGGATTTTACCCTTCAACAACTTGCTAAAATACACAAAAAAAGAGAAAGAGACACAGGAAAGGGAGAGACAGGCAGAGGAGGGAGGGAAGAGGAGAGGAAGTGAGATAGAGAGGAAGATTTGGTATGTAGACAACCGCTGTGAAAGGAAATAAACAGATCCATACTTGACACACACACACACATCATTCCTCCGTTTCCATGTTTCCACTCTGCACCTACACACTGTATGTCGATGTTTACGGTTGTTTATCTACGTCGGCGTGTGTGAGCGTTTGTCTGTGTGTGTGTGTGTTTTCTGGAGGTTTGAAGTGTTTCCAGCGGCAACACCCAGCTAGTCAACATGCGGTCAGCAGCCCCCCCCGACACTCTCCAAACACCAACAGCCTCATCACACACTGGCCCAGAGTCAAGCAAATAAACTGCGCTGCAGAGCGCCGGGGAGGCCGGGAGGCTGCAGCCAACATCACAGACAGACCCGACTCGGCCACAGAAAACTGGAGAAAGCTGAAGAATGTGACTTTTTAAAAGAATGTTAAAACAACTAAACACATTGGACATATTATCTGTCTGGGTCTGTGTGTGTTTACGTGGTTTTTCGATCATGTTACGGGTGTCTTGGGGCGTGTACTGTTGTGTTGGTGACCAGCAATGTGGGTCTAGGTTGTCACATAGCAACAATAACAATTTGCAGGCGTCAGTGAGAAATGACACCAAAGTTAAACGTCTAGGAGTCTAAACCCACATCAAAACTATTTTTTTATTCCCTCAGTCTCTGGCTACGTCAAGAATGAACTTTGAATCTCAACCTTTTAGCCAACAAGCACAAAAAGTCCTTCAAGTACTTAGGAAATGTTTGAAAATAAACTCCAGGACACCTGCGCAAACTCCATCTGCCGAGGAAGAGTGTATAATACAGTACGATTGAAAGCTCCAGAACAGCTGCTAAATGGACCTTGTGGTGAGAGTGTTTTGTCAACGGATGTTTCCAAAGGTCAAAACTTGATAATTTGAAGGTATACAAAATGAGCATACCAATACACGTACTGCCTCTGGAGAGCAGAGAGGTTGAATATCACCTTTTGCATCATTCTTTAAAAAGGTGCTAAATGCGAGTTTGGCATTTGGATTGCCTCCTCACGGCTCTCAACATGGCGACAGCTGAGCCAGCGGCTTGTAGCTAACGGTGAAAACTAACAGAGCTGACAGAGCTAACAGTGTTTATAGGGGGAACCAGAAGGTGTGTGCTACGCTTCTGCAACAGTGTTGTCGGATGAGACAACCATATGAAAGCAGTGCAGAGCGGCGTCTGTGAGCTAGCCAGCGGAGCACGCTCACATGCACTAAAAGGCACACACGGCCGGCCCGGCAATGTCAACAAAGCAAAGAGAAGCTCTGATTACAACACACACACAGAGGGAGAGAGACTTCATTCTCTGCTCAGGTAGACATTACTCCTCTATATCTTTACATAGAAAATAGTTGTTTGCTGCAATATTAATGCTCTGAATTTCAAATGTAGCACCTTTAAGTTTGACTATCATATATCGACCACAGTTGGGTGATAGGAAGAAAACCTATAATTAAGGGCAAAACTACTGCTGACTGTAGTCATAACAAATCAAACACAAGATGAACAGAATGTTGTTAGATCTGATTTAATCTCTCAGCAATGCGATTTCATCAAAAGTCTGAATTATAATTAGTCAAATCTGAGTTTTTTTCATCATACTAAGATCCAGCTCGAAGTCCAGAAGCAAGGTCCCAGTTATCATAAAAACTTTGTCCTGTAAAAATGTCAAAATTATCAACTTCTCATGAGCTTCCAGCTTTTTAGCAATGCATTCTTCAGATAATTCAATTGTTTTTTAAATGGGTTTTTTTTACCGTCAGATGCAAAATAATTTTCTCAAACTATAATGGAACACTCCAATCCTTCACAATACCTAAAGAATTGTAAATCCTCATATCTGGAGATACCCTGATATCCATTTCTGACTCCCTACTACCTGTCATCCTATCACCCCCACCGCTGAGCCCGCTGAGAGGCAGAGGAGGATTTATGAGAGGCTGGAAGCCAGCCAAGTGACTTCCTGTGACAGCGGGGGGGCTCTCCACGCCAGGATCATTATTCACCATCTATTGTAGCTTTGCGGTAAATGGTTCTCATGCACTGCATTTACCACACACTACTTTATGACACTGGCACACACACAATCACACAATCACACATGACTTCTTTCAGGTAGAGTCACAAAAAGGAATCCAAGTTCAAGAATGTGCAGCCACACTAATTCCCTGTAGGGTTTCCTCTACCCACAGCAAGGCCCTCGTGTGGGAGATGTTTAATGTTTTGAGGCCTGTGTTGAATGAGGCGGGCGGACATGGAGGGGTTAAAAAAGGGTGGGGAGGGGGGCGGTGTGAGGAATGTGACACTGAGGGCCAAGAGGGATGATGAGGGACACTTACAGGAATCTCTCAATTTCCCGTTGAGAGGCGTTTAAGAGTCAGAATTATCACAAAAGTGCTGCGCTCACCCTCTAACCCTGGACTCTTCACTTTCACTGTCCACTCATGCCATAACAATTCACTGAATCACACCTGGTAGGGCTTTGGGTTCATTACAAGCCAAACAAACAGCTAATGATGATAATCTTCTCCCTTTTACTCCCAGACAGAAAAACTGCTGCCAGAGAGGTATCAGTTTGTTTTAAAAAAGAACGATCTGAGCTTCGATGAGAAAACACAAAAGCTTCCATAAACTGAGTGTAGGAAACATGCCTTTTTTCCAAAAAAAAAGTGGATATTTATTTAAACAAAAACACATGGATTATTTCTCTAAAACCGCACTGTTGCTGTTCAGTCTTCGTGCGTGTTTATGGGAGCCCATGTACACGTGCTTTGTGTTTCTATATGCCACTCAGTCATGAGATGCAGGGCTGTTTAAGAAGGCTTCAGATGAAGCGCAGCGGAGCAATCCTCCTGCATTCATGCTGGGCTGGAGACGTGAGCTGAATACTGAGGGACTGGGATGATGAGCTGGATGCTCTGAGGAATGCCGAGGCCTTGCCAAGCTAACAGCAAAGCTCTGAAGAGCAAAAGCTTTAAAACACCAAAGTGCAGCAGGACACCGCCTGTCTGCTTACAGAAAAGACTGCTTCACCTGCATCATGTTGTTTACACCAGCTTTAGTAGCACTCCTGGGTCAAATGAGTGCATTTATAGAGCTATTGATGGGACTGAATTGCCAACGCTAATGAAATGTTTAGACCGAGGCACAACGAATGCATCTATTTCAATCTATAAGGAGTGAGAATACATTAGAGTAATGGACTGTCAATCCTAATTTGATGCCTATTCTGTGGAGTCACTGAAGAATAGCTGAGAGTTAATGGTTTCTGTGCTGTTCTTATTGCAACACCTGAGGTCCAAGATCACAGAGCACATCTCTAATGCATTATATATAAAAGAAAAAAAAATGATTTTCAACACTTACCTCGGCTGCCATTGTCTTCATCCTAGAGGAAAAAAAACAGAAAGTAAATGTTAGATGATTTGTGATTTTATTTCATTGAAGAGTTTCCCTTTTGGGGGAATTATTTAATATGGACTTACATTCACCATGTGGACACAAACAGGATCATTTTGATCTGTAACTGCTGAATATGTAAATATGCAACTGTTTGCTAACAAGTTCATTGTTAAAAAGGTTTGTTAATATGTTAGTTTTGTGTTCACAACTTGTTTCTGCTGCCCTCACGTGGCCAAATAAAATTAGTTATTACAGGTTTTAGTATTTTCTGACATTTTATAGACTAAAACATTAATTGATAATCAAAATAATAGTTATTTACAGCCCTACAACGCGTCTCTCAGCACTGAATGAAGGATGAGATGATCCACAGAGAAAAAGGTAAGTGTTCATTATAATTTAACACAGTTACATAATTAAGACACAAGAGGGAACAACAAGACTCATGGTGATCCAGAGCAATCCAAAAGCCACTTCATCGCCATGTTTGTGTTATTTTCAATTTCCTCAACACATAAGACCTTAATTTCCCTCCGAGTGCCAGTTAAACTCCACACACTCCTGCTTTAATCCACTTCCCCCTCAGTGACACATATGTTGCCCACGTATCCTTAAAGACTCCCTGCCCCCCCCCCAAAGCTTTCCTTAAGACGCTCTGACCCTCTTCAAGCTAACCCCAATATCCACAAACTGTGATTAATCAAGAGCTCCAATCCAAGACCCTGAAAGTAATTACAATGAAATGTGATGAATGTACAAGGATGAGGATTGTCGGTTGGGGTTACGTAATGGGGAGAACTGGTTCGGGTGTACAGTGAGTGTGACCTGACGGATTGAAATTTAAAGCTTCGGTTTGAATATTTCCCAGAATCACGTCTTATGATAAGACGGCCACAGAGGACTCAAGACAGTCGGCTAAAAGTTTAGTTATGTAATTCTATACATCTACCCGAATGTCTCAGAATTAATTACTACTACGACTACAACTTCTTACGCAGGAGACTAAAGGTTCAATTCTGCTTTACCAGGAGCTGCCAGTGTTTTAAGTGGAGCTTTGACGATACACATATCTCCCAATTCGATACTATCTTGCATCTAACTTGCATTTTTTAAGTATTGCGATTCCATATTACGATTTATTGCGATTTTTGTTAACTTTTTTTTAACACTACACCATGGAAAAAGTTGAATCATACATTTTTAGGGACTTTTACTTTGTAAAATATCTAAATTAATACATTAAAAATGTTTGATTGTCAGCATGTATGTAGTCAGAGATGTCCTGAAGTCAAATATATCAGTTATTGTCAGGTATTATTTATTATTTTTTTTCCAGCAACCTTACTAATTTAGTGGTATTTTCTTTTTAATTTGTAAGGGATATGTAATGTTTTATACTTCTGGTGAATATAATCCAATCAATCTTATTTCCATATATGTGTTTTGTATATACAGTTCCATTTGTTAACATCTGATTTTGAAAACCGGACATAGTCACACGTGTATACTTCCTCTAACTTCTCAGAGTCCGTCGCTAGCTCTCCCGTCAGCTCCATTCTCTCTATACATCCATGGTCAGCTCCGTTTGAGTGCATTTAACATAAATGTCGGTATATGGGTGCTCTACAGTTGTAGCGTCAGCCAATTTGACCACGGAGATGAGAGTGACGGCTGGTTTGACAGCACGTTACCGCCATACGGTAACGTTTCCTGTCCATGACAGAGTTAGCATGTAGCTTTAGCCGTGATGTCTAGCTCTGCTTTTCCTGGAAATGTGTGAAACCCAAAGTGCTTCCATACTTTACTGGATGTGTGGTGTTTACCACGTTGGATTTAACATGTGAAGGTGGAGGGTGTATCCACGCGGACCCTCCGCCGTTTTCTGCTTTCTCGTCTCGGCTTTGTTTTGGCTTTTGACAGATACGGAACGGATATGACGTCACGTTACTCAGACTACAACAACAAAAGCGGTAACTTCCTCTTACCTCAAATCAAGCACTTATATAGATTCTGGTATTAAAAAATAGATTTTTTAAATCACAATATATAGGTAAATCAATTTGTTTCCACTCCTACCTTTAAGATGAATTTACTGCCTTCATTTTGCATGGTATACATCTCACTCAATATTTCCAAACTTGCTTCTTCAACCTTCATATCCTTTTATTAAGTTACGGCAAGATCACAAAGCATGTAGTGGCCGAAACAACATTGTGATACCCAAGAAGGCCTCTGGGAGAAACTGCCTATGTTTTTGGTTACACAAATGTCTGAAAGTGTCGCGCCACAGCTTCTCTTTCAACATGCAGAACAGAAGCCAAAAGCTATAAACAGAAAGCACTACGCTAACGCTGTAGGAAATCCTTCTGTGCAAACTGAAGAGGTTGTCAAAATACACTTCAGAGGAAAGTAAACCCAACTTATCCTGAATTATCACTTACAAAAACTAATAGTCAGGAGGCCGCGATAAGCTTTGAGAAAGCTGACTGGAAACACCGGCCCATTTATTACCATTAAAGAAGCCCCATCGTATTTACCCAAAGCCCTTTAGTGTGTGTTAGTCTGTGCCCATTAGGAGCCGGATGTGCTGTAACATCAGGATTAATACCAAAGGGCAGATTGGTGCTGATGTTATCCAGAGGACGGCTGGCAGACGTCCCAGGTGGGATGATACAAGTCAGGCAGGCTCAAATAAAACCTTTACATGTTATAACAGTTCAAATGGAACATTGTACTGCTCTTTAGTCTGCGTCAGTCTGTTGCCCAAACAGATTAAATACTGATTGTATTTCCAAGTGCTTATGTACAATGGATACCATTCAAATAGCCTAAGCTGTATCCCAATTCTATGCTACACACTAATTCCAAACAGGGTTCAGTATGTCATGTGTCCACATTGGTAAAGTGGCAAAATTAAGTATTAAAGATATCAGTATGTAAATAAAATCTGCTCCATTAATCAATAAATTAATTGTTACGTTTATAGAATGTCAGAAAAAGTGAAAATTACCATTTTTCACAATCTAAATCCCGACGTGACATCTTAAAATGTCCGACAGTACAAAAAAAACCTTTACAAAAAATATTCAGTTTACGATCACAAAAAAATAAAGAAACGCAGCAAATTATCACAATTGAGAAGTCGGAACTAAATCATTTTTGTCTTTTTTTGCTGAAAAAATGACTTCAAACTGTTATCAAAATACTTGCAGTTTCCTTTTCTCCCCATCGACTAATCAATTGATCAACTTATCATTGCAGCTATGCCCCTGGTCCCATTTCATTTTTGCCATAGACAATATTATGTGACTCATGTTTGGAGCACTTATACGGCTTGGATTGGCATGAAACTCTCTGGGTCGAATCATCTGTACAAAAGATGAGCAACCATGTTAGAAAATATCTGTTTGTTTTTAATTTAAAAGGTCGAAGGCACAAGTTTGCATACATAAAAATTAAGGCAAGAAGTTAACTACAACTCCCAAAGTGCCGTCGGTAAGAAACATCCAATCAACAAGCTCAAAAATCTTTAATGCGCAGAAGCTAAAAATTTGTAGCTTCACTTTTAAATTCTGGGTAAGGTTTGGATTTTGAACTTGCTACAGCTCTGATTTGCACCCATAAATGGCTTCTTCTCCTTGACAACTACAACCAGGACTTATGAGTATTGTAGTGTTTGACACCTGATCCACCAAACTGATGAAATATGATTTGTCAGAAACCAAGCTGAAATTGGAGGGGCACTCGAAGAGCGCAGACCTCCTCCAAGGCCGTTTCCATAAGTGAAAAATAATGTGTGTATCTGCCTAGTGATTCGGATCCGCTCTATGGGTTCTTGTTTGGCCCATGATACACCCTTCGACCAATTTTCATTCAAAGTAATTTTTCCGTAATCCTGACAAACAAACCAAACCAAAAACATAACCTTGACAGAGGTAATAATTAAAGCTGGTGGCCATAACATAAACCTATACCATCATCATATTATTCAAGAGAGTTCCTTGTTTCTGTGTTAACTAACATTAAAAGAAACATCTGAAATGGGAATACAGAACAGAGAAGAACACTTCCTCCTTTTTACAACTCCACTCCACAAAGGAAACTGAGAAGCTCCTCACAGCTGGAGAGAATAACAACAAGTGGTGGATGGTGGTGAAACAGCTTCAGGAGGATCTCAGAACAGCAAGAGCATGATAAATATGATAAATAGTTCATACTGTATGCAGTACCTAAGCAGTGTGGAACTGGGACACATCGCTAATGTCCCAACAGCACTAAATACTGAGGTGTTTATACAAGTCATGATTTTGATTATGTTTTCATTCTTGTATCACGCAAATCTGGTGTTTTCTAATCATTACAGACACTAAAAAAGTCACATTTTATGATTTCAATCTGGAACACTGACTAGTAGTTATACGTTTCGGGGCCTTTAAAGCGAGGCCAGAGTTAGCAAAGAGGACAATAGCCAATAAAGTGACTCGTATTTGGAGTGATGTTGTTGAAATGGGTTGCATCATAGAGCCAATTTGAAGAGTAAATAGCGCTGATTTACTTTGTCCGATCAAATGCGTCCTGTACTGTTGCCGCTTGGGTAATTTCAGTCACAAAAATCAAATTTTCCTTAAACTATAGCATCTAAATCAAGTTTTATTTCCTTAAAACTGCCTGTGGTCTGAGATTATTTCATCTGTTTCCAATGTAATGTCTCATTTAGCACAGATTTTTATGTCAGTGTCTTAAATTAAGTCAAACCCTCCTACTGGACTGAGGCTTACATCACTTGAGTCAACAGAAGTTTATTTACTTTGGAAACATGATTCTTTTTCTTACCTCAACTTGTTTATTTTAAACAATTACTCAGCTCTAAATTGCATTAGCTGATATGAAGGTTGTTTTGTTATATCTAGTAGTGTCATCAGAGGGGTAGGAGACGACGGATGTTCAGTTACCTTCAAAGAGTTGTGGACGGCGGACTCCGGCGGGTAGACGATGAAGTGTCGCAGCGTGAAGCCGAAGCCCTGGGAGGTTCGGCGCAGGTGAAGCGTTTTGGGCCCCGGCCAGGAAAAGGGCTCCTCCTCACCCCCGGGAGAAGCCACGGCCGACGCCTCGCTCTGATCGCGCCCATCCTTCTGCTTGGCCTGAGAGGAGGACAAACAAACATGTACGTCAGTGTTGATCTTCAGCACATATACAGGGCTCACAACCTGCACTGTGATGTTGAAACACACAGAAAACGGAAAGGAGAGGAGCGCTTTAAAGAGACTAATTCATCATTTATTTTGGGAAACAAGTTTATTTGCTTTCTTGTTGAAAGTTAGGTGAGAAGATTGATACCACTCTCATATCTGTACGCCAAATACAAGCTAACCAGAGGCCAGTTCGCTTAACTTAGCATAAAGAAAATGCCTACTTGTGATCCCACATCGCAGGTTGTGGCCTTAAAGTAATATTTTTATTTTTATTTTTTTAACTCAAAGCACTTTTAGAGGCATATCAGGTGAAAGTATACAGTTTCAAAACAAAAAGAGGGAACAATTGATAAAAGTTAGAAGAAAATGAACCTAATCTTGTGTAACAGAAATGTTTTTTTTCTCTTTCTTTCCCCTAAATCATTATCACCACCCGCAAAATGTATCTTGGGACCCGTTGGGCCATCTCGACAACCCACTGCTGGAGATGATGCACCGCTCAAATGTGGTTGTGAAAACAATGACGCACTGATAGTAAAACTGCCATTTGTCCACTGTTGAGGACTATATTCACATCCACAAAAAAAAGTCACTCCATTCACTTCCCCCCTGGAAATTGTGTAAAGAAAAGCGGTTTTGCTAAAACAAAGAAAAGTGTGTTTTCACAGATGAAACAGCCCGCGGCTAGGCATAGATATTATTGATCAACTTCATTTAAAAACACAAGAAATCCCTCTGTTGCTGATTCAGGTTATCAGGCTTGTTTCTGCTGAATAACAACGGTGTCATTTTGTGCTCAAATGGTGAGAATAGAGATACATAATATATCACATTCACTAGAAGCTGTTGATTAAGACATCAGATGAGTCTCAACTTGCAAATACAGAAATGTTCATTTCCCTCAGCAGCACACCCGGCATCCTCACATGAAAACTGTTAAAATGTCGGTGACAGAGGCCAGAAATGCAGTCGAATAATTGTGTTCCTAAGTTGTGGTTCATGTCAGTGATCACAATATCTGTCAAAATAATCATGGTCATCATTTAATCCACATTAGTACAGCCACAAGCTCCACACAACCATACATATGGCTTTAGTTATTGCACATTTGGGGCTTTGCAGGGCTATTTGGCGTGTTTGCACGATGACAGACTTATCTTCTACATTCCTACTGTGACTAAGACGGGATAAAAACAACCCTTGAATGCTGGCAGCTTGCGTAACATTACACACGTATGCATGCATAACTCAGCACATGCTACACATCGGCAGAAAAACTCTTTTTAAGTGATTTTAAATGTTTTATAACAAAACGTGTTTACGCTGACTCGGTCTCAGATGGCAACTGTAGCTAAGCTGAAAAATACAGTGAGTCACAGACAGCAGTTTATATTCATGAGTCTTTTCCTGAAGATGATGTTACAAAACACACAAAACAAACACACAGAGGGAGTACGGGTGGTCACAGATTACATCAGATTGCATTGTGATGAAAGACTAAATAGTATATTGTAGAGCTGCAACTACCGATTACTTTCATTATTTAGTTTCAGAAATAAATATTTGGTATAATTGATAAAACGTTTGCTCTAAAAAATGTCCATCACCGTTTTCTAGTCCAAGTTTTTTTGTCTGACTAACAGTCCAAAACACAAACGATATTCAGTTTATTATCACAGAAGAAGAAAACAAGCAAGTATTCACATTTGGAACCAAATCAGAAGCTGTTGCCGGTGAATTTTTCCCATTTTTACTTTGAAAAAATAAAGACTAACGATTCATTTACTATCAAAATAGTTCATTAATTTTCTGTTGATCAACTCAAAGATGAATTGACTAATCATTTCAGCTGTAGTACACTATAATGTGATTTTGTAACCCAATCAAAAACATGTTTAAAGAACGTGCCGGTTGGGACAGCGTTATCAGCAGTAACCACCTTTGATCACAGTGCAGAAGGGAGATTAGCTAACCAGTGTGGCACAACAGAGAGACTCACATGTACTAAAAAGCAAGCATGGCTGGCCATGTAAACAAAGTACAAAGAAGCTCTGATTACAACATACACAAAGGGAGAGTGACTTCATTCTCTGCTCAGGTAGACATTACTCCTCTATATCTATACATAGCAAATAGTTGTTTGTTGCTATATTAATGCTCTGGATATCAAATTTAGCACGTTTAATTAATTAATGAAGAAAATAAGTGATAGTGAAAATTATCGATAGCAGCCCTACAAACAATAATTTTCTTTGTGAGTATTTTTTGGCATTTTCAATTAAAAACAAGTATTGCAAGAGTGCAAACATACAAGACAACAATCTCACTCTCAGAATACATTATCCAGGACTTCAACTTCATCTTGCATCTACTCTTGTTAGATTTTTTTATTTCCAAAGCCTTTCAAGAACTTAACAACCCAGATTTCTCATTACCATAAACATAACGCAGGAAATATTCCATAACTCTTAATCCTGACGTCTCTATTTCTCGCCATCGCTGAGAAGCACTGTGACCTTTCCTGCTGCTGTGAGCTGTCTGAGCAGTGAGACTTCTGTCACATCCATCATCACAGTAATGACGGAGCAGAACCGCTGCACCACAGGGCGTGCGTTAGCGGTTATTGCTAACACTACCATAGTGACTCCGGGCTACGAGAGCCTGCCAAGAGTTTCAGCCTCAACCCAGATCTCTCCGCGGGCTCTTTCTCCTACCAAAATACATCTTAGGTGTGGATCCAAAACAAAGACATTCTCCCCACCACCCCTCGGGCTTCTCCATCCACACCCCTCCTCGGCCTGTCTGGGAGCAGCACATGTAGAGGCCCCCAGAGAGTGGGATGGGTGTTGGCTTAATGGTGTGACTGGTGAAATCACCACCAATACCCAGTGGTGTGGAGCTGGAAGTGAGCCACAGTCCACACTGTAACTGAGAGGGGAGAGGGGAGCTGACAGTCCAACTCAGCTGTTTGTTTTGATTTCATGCTTAAAATGTCGTATTATGCAATCGCTAAGCCGTTTGGCTCAAAAACCCCATGGACGGACACACACACACACATCATTTTCCATCTCTCTCTTTATAGACCCTTTTAGTGCCAACGTCATGATTATGTCACGGTGTTAGCTGGAGGCAAAACAAAGGAAAGACTGGAGGTAATATGGAATCACCTAAGAGTAGTAGGCTAAAGTTACACATCCAAAATGTTATCTTGCTGTGTTGTTCGGTGCCAGAATCGATATAGCATACATCTGAGATGACAAACTGTGATTTGAGTCTCTAGCGAGCTACAATATCAGCGAAGCGTTTCAGAGATGGAAAGAAAACGTTGCTAATAGATTAGCTTAGCCTTCTGCTAACCGTCGTCACGTCTGCTGTACCGTAGCAGTGAGCAGAAGGTTAAGCTATTAGAGAGATGGAGAGCAAACGTTGCCAATAGGCTAACCTATGACAGATTGAGAGATAATGTTGCTAATAGTTTAGCCTTCTGCTAACTGTAGCCGCAGCCGTGAGCCTTTAGCTGCGATAAGCAGTAGCTAAACATTAGCGACATTTGCTCTCCATCTCTCTAATAGTTTAGCCTATTAGCTCTGAAACGCTTTGCCGATATTGACAAACTCTCTTTTTGATAAGTCTATCTTAACACTGACACCCGCAGCCCCCGAGTGACTGTACATATTCAGAAAAACCTGTATTTTCCTCAGCCATTGCTAAAAAAACAAGCCATCAAAACCTGCTGAGCCCTTGTATTGTTGTTAAGGGTTCTATATATGTAACATGTTGAATTATACAGCAAGAGAAGTAGCAGCACAGTGTGAAGGGGAACTACAGCTGCATAGTGCCGCTGTGACATGCAGTCATATTCAAAAAGGTACAATACTGTAAATCTGCTCCAAACAATCTCACATAATTACCTGATAAATCCGACTCAATTATGCATGCAGTCTGTTCATCAAAACAGTCACCATTATGTGCACACTGAGGGTTTGATCTGCGTGCTGCCATATGGTGCCATGGCCTGCGGGATGGTGCATTTGCATGTCCTGCTTCTTTATGTATATGAGATGAGTGAATTTGAATGGCATTACTTGTGGACTCAGCTTTTCTCCACATTTTGCCCTTTTTTTGTGTGTGTGTGTGAGTCATCCCTGGGTCGTCTAACCTCTTTCACTCCCTCTCGCTTTTTCTTTCCAAACTTCTCTCCCTCTCTGACCACAGACTTCAACATTAGTCACCCTTATTCCCCGTACTATAGGAAAATATGCCTTCAGTTCCCTACTCTGGTCCATCAACGCACAAAGACTTCAGTCCGTTAAGCAGAAGAAGAAATAAATATCTTCCTCTGACAGCACCCAGCAAAGTGTCATTCTGAAACTCCCAAAGGGACCAACAATAAATGAAACCTTAAACCCAAAACACACACTCAGACACACTCACATTACAGAAGATATCGGTCAGTGAAACAGGACTACCCTGCCGCTGGAGAGCAGGATGACGCACACTAAATTCCTCAGACAGCACAACAAAGTGTAGCCGCCCCGAACCTCTCCTCCCCTATTAAATGCTTCCTATGTAAACCTATACATCTCTGCCAGACAATGATATCGCCTAAACACATAAGTCCTAAATGCCTCAAAACTGTGGCACAGCTTGCCTCCTCAAAATGTCAACTCGCAAAGGATGCTCTCCATCTTCCTCACACATAACTGTCCTTACCCGAGATCGGACGCAGTTCTTCCTGGAGGCTTCTCTGAGCCGAGCCCAGGACACGCTGCGATTGGGACTGGTGAGCCCCAGCTCCACCTCTCCCCAGTAGGCTCTGGCCAAAAGCTGGAACCAGAGACAGTACGGCTCGGAGAGGCAGCCGTCCACGCCGGCCAGCCGAGCCCAGGGGCAACCTCCGGATGACGGAGAAGGAGTGAGGGAGCAGCATCCTTCAGCGTTCACGTCCACATCCCGCAGGTCCGGGTGATCCTTCAGAGGAACCGGTTTACAGCCTGGTGGTAGCCCGTTCCTCTGGGCCAGCATGGCATAGCCAGGTTTGAGGTGGTGAGATCAAACGGCAGAATAGATGAAAACCTCAAAAATGCTCCGGTATCGGCGTCCTCTTTTCTACGTACTCTACTCCAAGTTTCTTGCTGAGTCCATTCTGCTCCCTCTCTCTCCCTCGGTCCGTCTTCAACTGTCTATTCTGGTCTCAGTCTGGAGAAACAGGGCGTCCCACAGACACATGATGTTTCCACTCAGCCGAGAGGAGAGCGGCTGAGTGCACTGCAGAGAGCCCGGGCCGACTGACTGACGCACCCACCCACTCACCACACAAAACTCTCTCTGAAGTATGCGCACACACACATATTCACAAACCCGGCGGCCTGAGATGGATTCTCTTCCTTTCCTGCCTCCTCCATCTCTCTCTCTCTAACTCACGTCCTTCGCTGCCAACCTTTAAAAGTTTTAGCTGCAGCGTGCTACCGCCAACAGACTCACGTGTCTAATTAATAAATCATGAGAACAAATGAAAGAAGAAGACGAGACGCACACGTGAGTGAGTTAAATATGAGGACAATTCAGATAAGTTTGGGAAGTACAAGCAGCATAAAGTTGCTATCTGTCAGGAGGAGACAGGAATAACTTGTTTTCACAGCCGGTGGAAGAAGTCAAGTGGGGCTAATACAGATAAGGAAGCGTATGGGTTCTGTGAAATCTATAAGGCACAAAAATGCACAGCCGACCCCACCACCACCACCACCACTGCATGCCTGCAGCTCATCTGGCAACTACAAAGAGTTAAAGCCTGGGTGGCAGGCTTAGTGGTCAGAGAGACTACCAGGAGCAGCATAAACACACAGTAACTCCTGTATATTTGTTTATTGGTATATTTAACAGGGTCCAGATAAACATTGTTACATAAGGATGAGCAATGAAACAGATGTAATGAATATAGGGAGTCTAGTTAAAAGTGAATTTGCAGCCCCAGTCCTGGTTAACATTTTAACAAATGTTTACTATGTGTAGTTTTAAAGTTTAGTTTAATTAACAGACATGCCAAATAAAAACACAGATGTTGGAATAAAGTTTAAGATTTCCAGGGATTACTTCTTCCTTTGTGTGATTGGTAATGAAACAAAGTGTAACACAGTGCATGCTGTAGAATGAAAACAGTCTTAAGGAGGGTTTGGCGTAATCGATTGGATTTATAGGATTTTGTATCAATGCGATGAAGTACCTTGATTATATTATAGTATCTCGTTCACTAGATTAGCAGCAAAAACAGAAATTTCAATCAGATTTTTCAACCGAATTTAAAGAAAGTTTACTATATCACAAAATATATTGTATTTACAATATAAAATAGCATCTACAATGATGGACCGACACACCTACAGTCCACCCACACAGGTATTTCCACCTCTGTTGCCTGATTTAACCTTGTCTGGATTACAGATTGCTTGATAGCAGGGTTGTCTTCGACCAAAGAAATTCTTAGTCGACTAACACCATACAATTTTGTCGACTATATATTAGCTGATTTAATCGACAGATCTGTAAAACTCAGTTCCTCCACAAAGAATCACACAAAAGCACCACTTTAAATCTGGTGTTTTGCTCATGAGTTTCATGAGCATTAAAAAATGACATCGACTACAGAAATTTCATCGCCTAAAACGAAAACGACCGATTAAACGACTAATCCACTAAGAGGGGGCAGCCCAACTTGATTGACAGCTCCCTTATTAGTTTTGTTGCATCCGTTAAGGCGGGACAGTTTCCACCTTTATCATTGCTATTAGTTCGTTCGAGTTTCACTTATTTCCCAGCATGCTTCAACCTGACTTGAAGTCTAATTAATCAGAGTGATTGCAAACACCTGTGTGGGCGTCGTTTTACAGCGAAGTTCGGTAACTAACTAGCTCTGAGAACAATGGTAACAAATCTAGACAGCTGTCACAAACCCAAAGATTGCATGTTCACTCCCTAAAAGTGTCCCATAATGGCCAAAAATCGCCTTGACCATGACAGTGAAACCCCACCTCCTCACTCAAGACAATCTGCTTTGAATTAGAGCCTCAGCGAACATGTAAAGTGAAACTCCAGCACCTGCAACCACAGACTCTTACTTCACACTCGCCTGTAGAGTTACGTAAGAGGTCAGCCATGCCACAAGGGAATACCTCCTCAATCCTTCGAGGTAAACAAAACTCCACAGAGGCTTGGCAACTGCCTTTATTTCAGGAGCAGTGAGAGGAATGGCCTCAGCTCTGATACCTTTTAGTAAATCTCTCCGGTAGAGAGCAGGGCCAAAACATTAATTTAATATTTAATCACATTTTCATCTCGGAGCTCTCTGGAGATTTCGTGCTGCTCCAACAGCAACATCAGGACTCTCAGCTGTGATATAACCTGTTACTAAATGTTGAATAAGTCCGTGAAATGTTGCTTGAGGACAATGGGTTCGCCCATTTTGAATTTCAATGCCTCACTAATGTCTCCAGGGTGAGTTATTAGCTGTACAGATTGTCCCATAATCGTGAGTTTACTGGCTCACATCCAACGACGGCTAATGTGCGTCCGTCAACAGCCGCTGTGGTTTCTAAAGTCGCTCTGGATGAGATCGTCTGAATGGCGAAAACGTAAATACCAGTCTATTTTGATTATGAGGAATATTTGCCATCCGAGACGGCGTCGACCAGGAAAACAACATCAGGAACCCAGAGGTGGAATGTTCCCTCTCAGCGTTTTGTTATGAGCATCTTGTTACCACATTCACTCGGCTCAATATAGCATGTGGTGTTCTGTATGGAAAAGATGGCAGAAATAAACGTCGCCAAACGCAGCCAGTTGAGTCACTTGACTTGTGGAAGCCAAAACAAGGATTAAGTCTCACAAGAATGGCTATATAGGAGAACCGTACAGTCTTCTTCATATTTATAAGTGGATTTGTAAGATTGCCATATGTGTTGTTTCCATTTTGACATAAACATTACAAGCCAACATCACCATTAGAGCTGCTATTTCCAGCCAAACAATACTTCTTGGCAGCCTGCCACAGTTTCATAATAAACCGAAAATATTTGTACACTTCTCAACGGGTGGGGTCCACACAGTCTGCCCAGGAGATTCACTCGGCGGGATAAGGATGGCCGCTAGCTTGGTGCGGAAGCAATGAGGCGAATCAACCGGCTCTACGTCGGCTTGCAAAGGCCCTGGGTGAAGGTGGCTCACGGCTCCGGATGTGAACTTTACAGCACCCCTTGCCCTGACCTCGCCACTTCCTGGGGTCGTGGACTTATGGTACATGTCCACAGGATCCGTCCCTTACACACTTCCTATTCATTGTTTACGTAAATACCCATGCAATGCATTCTGGTAGCGTAGCGTTGCATGACGGACCGACACGTTGCCCGCCCCTCATTTGCATAAAATTGAGGTCAAGGCTACTTTATGCAAATCAGGGGCGTCTGGCGTGACCCGCCGCCTCTGGAAACTCCAGAGAAACCTTTAAACTAACCGTTGTCAATTTCAAATATAGACAGATTCAGCAACTGCGTAATTCTTGTCTAAAATGTTTTCAGAAACACATTTCGGTGAACTATTTTCTTACCATACGAGGTAAAAGTTTCCAAACGAGCCATCGTGTTGGTTCCGGTTTGAAAGCTGTCCACGAGTGAAAGCGTTCATCCAATAAGGTGGCGGCCCATCAAGCGTCCAATGCTGGGAAGCGAGGTGATCCCTCAAGTTCAAAAACGCCCATTTGGACACATACCATTAGTGCCCGCTGCGGGGCCCCATGCTCACGATGTGACTTATGGTCTGCGGCGATGTCAGCAACCTACCTAACCATCTTCAAACACGGACCCGTCTTGTTTACCATGCTTTATGGGTGTTACTCTTTTGTCGTGTTATCACCTATGCGTTTATGATGAAATTGTTTAGGCTACTACAGAGCACAACCTTGTTTACAAGAGCAGTTCTTCATAGATCTAGCCTCTCAACTTTGCTCTCAAAGTGCACCATACTGATGCATTTAATTTTAAAATGTAGCCCCTTAAAGGGTCCGAAGTCCACCCACCACAGTCTCACGAATCCTGTGGGGAAACACTGCATCATATATGTCTCTAAATTCCTGGAAATCGAAAACACATGATAAGGAAAAAAAAAAGATCCTTCAATGGAATTCCTGCTGGCTAGGAAGTGGATTTGGTGCCAAGCAGACACGAAAACTAGACATGCCGCCCAGAAATATTGTGCCGTTGTTGTGGCAACGAACCGCACCACAACAGTGTCAGCCACTGGACTGGGGTGTCCTGCGCCGGCGCTCATGTGAGTTCTTGTTTATCAGTGAGTCAAAGGGCATCATGAAGGCCAGAACATAGTGCTGAGGAGCTGATCTGAGACTCACCACACATTATTAGAGTTGAGTATGATACGGCTTGATGTGCAAAGAGGAAAAAAGTGAAGGAAAAGGTTTATGTGTGTGGTCAGGATTTGTCTAACTCGTGGGTGAACTGGATCATGTTTTCATGTCTGAGCAGGACTGACAGCTTTAAGGATAATTCAGGTCATCTCGGGTATTGTAGTTGCAGAGTAAAGTAAGCAAAGGAGTCAAGTTCTGGGATATTAATGAATTACTGTAAACAATCAAAGGACTGTTTACAGAGACGTGTCATGCCGATATTAATCAGAAGACCTAGCTGAACACAAAAGAAAATGCCACGAGCAATATACTGCATAAGACGGTGTACCCTTGATGCTTTTATATCGTCATGTAAGACTGCAACTAACAACTACGAGCCTATTTACACTTAGTCACCTCATACATCTTGGGCAGATCGGACCGCTATCCCATCTCAAAAAAGTTAAGTGTAAAAGCATCCGAGAAGCGCTCTAGATGGTTTGAAATGCATCCATCTCTCCATGACGCATCTGTAGTCTTTTACTCCTACGAAGTGTATCTCCGTCAGTAAGCAATCTGTGGAAATAGCCACTTATATCCAGTTCTTATCTTACACAGAAATCGGCCTAAGCTATTTCAACACATATGGCCATACAGAAGTGCTTATCTGAACCCTGATTAGTCGACAATTGAATGATGTGTGAGTGTGTGTGTGTGTGTGTGTGTGTGTGAGAGAGGGCATTGATCTGAATGGGAATGAATGAGCCAATGAAGATGCTAAAAAGTTGGTTTCGCTTGTAGTCCATAAATCTGATTCATCTACGGGATTCATCTGTAATTATGACTGTTACCAAACAGCTTCAGATGCATTACCACCCTGATCTGCACATAAACACTCTTGTTTATGAATAAACGAGAGCGTCATTGCGAAACGGAATGCGGCACAACAATCGTTTTATGTCGATGATCTTGTTTTTATCATCGGAAGCCAAAATCGTAATTTAAGTTAAATTAATTGCACAGCCCCTACAACGATGTATTCAGTTTACTTTGATATAAAACAGTGAAAAGCAGCAACATGTTAATGAGATGATGGCCAAACATGTGAAACACACAATAAACTAGCAGCAGCTCTTTAACACAGGTTCAGAAAATGCTTTGAAGAAGTGTATGAGATCACACAGAGGTGCAAATTGTAAGCAACGCCGTCCATCCCGTAAAAACAAAAAATAACAAACAATACCAGCCAGTTGATAAGATCGACTCGAGCGTGGCCACAGACGCGTGTGAAATTCTACCAGTGGGTGTGGAGGGGCGGTACCATGACTGACTGACAAACTGATGTATGTATGTGTTGTAACATTTTAGAGGTTGCTCGAGGCTGCTGGACCCAACACGATGCAATTCGGTCTTGGAGTCCCCCTGCTGATAGTTCTGCAAATGTCCTTGTGGCTTCACACAACATGACACGCAGGGCCAAAGACAACATCCAGACTGCGGCTGTGGTGAAATAAAGACAAGGATGGAGAAATCGACAAGCTTCTCAGAGACTGGTGTGGAGTTTTTAGCGGTGTGCTGAAACACCAGGGCAGTCGAGTCCAACTTTTGCAAAGAAGCAAAACTGGTTGGAGGAAAAGTTGCCGCTCTGTCTTTTATATTTACATGTGCAGCACCAGTATGCCAACACCCACCACAGAAACAATCCTTAAAATCCAAACCCTAAAAGCCAGAGTTGTGTTCCCTGAGATGTGAAACTCGTTTCAGATGTTTACATTTCTGGAGAACACAACACAATGAAAACCAGGTTGTTTCATGATGCCGTTTCATTTTAATCCACTCAAATCTTCTAGGAGTCTCGGATTTATTAGATGATTATCTGCAGCTCTGATTTGTGTAACAAAGGGGGAGAAAAAAAGGCCTGTGGTCTGTAAGCAGCTGACAGGATCGCTGGACGGGGATTAAAGACACAAGGCACCGACAGGGCTCGAAAAAACTACAATAAGTAATTTCGAAGTCTCCAATTGGTGGTCGTGTGTGACCAACTTTATATATCAGTGGCTGTGTGTGTGTGAGTGTGTGTCTGTGTGTGGTACAGAGAGCGAGAAGAAAAGAGAAAGTCTTGCAGGAGGATTAGTTTCGAGTCGGGGTGGCTTTTCAGGACTCCTGGCGGGTGTAAGATCTAATCTGGACATGCTGCATCTGGGCTCCGCGAGGTATGGCTTACTGTAACAAAGGACTGGCTAATGAGGGCCAGGGAACAGACTGCTACCACTACGCGCCCACACCACTGTGCACGCCCATAATGCCCTTCTTCAGACGGCCCTCGGGGGGTACCGAGGGGTACGATCCCCACAATGGACTACCCTGGGGAGGCAGCAGGCTGCACAGTGCTGATCGGGCAGATACTGGAGCAGATTGATCGTGTTTCAATCTGAGTGTAGGAGGAAATAGTGGAGTCAGGAACTGCATAGGAGGGCCGATAATATAATTTTACTGCACTATCATATGCCAATACACTAGGAGGAGGGGGGGAGGGTGTTTTGGGTGAACACACACAAAGCCAGACTTTCATTCCTGGAGGGAAGAAACAGAGACAGTAAATAAGGACAAAGAAAGAGAGAGGGAGAGAAGCTGTTTGCAGTTGGGAATGTTATAAACAGGCTGCTTAAAGCAACGAAAGAAATATAGCATTTTAAAAAGGCTGCATGGCTTTTCAAACCAGAAAATATTCACATTTAAGAAGCTGGAAACTGAGAATTTTGACTTTTTTTTTCTTAAAAGAAATACTCAAACCGATTAATCAATTATCAAAATGGTTATTGATTCATTTAAGTTTTTTTTATTATTATTTTATCCTTTATTTAACCGGAAAGGTCTCATTGAGATACAATAGTTGACAACCAATTGATTGATAGTTGCAGCTCTCCACTTATCCTGCCTCTAACATGCATTGCAGAAAATAGATATTGCTGCATTGTTAGGTCATCAAATGGCCCAGAATGACTATGACTACGCACATATTCACATTTTAATTTCAAGGAGGAACCAATGTTTTCCCTGTCTAACAAAAGAAAAGATCTCATTACAACAAATGTCAAAGCTCCCATTAAAAGTCCTCATTATAAAATCCACTAGTAGCAACACAATGACTCCCTTTTCTCATGCATGCTTTTGTTGTGAGGAGGAAGTTGGCATCGGCTTTCCTTTCAATTCAAGAAGTATCCAACTCAAACATAAGCCATGACGCAACAACTCCAAAAAGCTACCACTTTAACTCCCTGTGAGTCATGCCCACGGCATATTTATGAGCCAATGCATTGCTTCTCTTCCACTGGCAAAAACAACTATCAAAATCCACAGTTTGCTATGGAGACCATCTGTGCAGAGAGCAGAGAAGAAACACAAAACGTCCAGGAGAGAAAAAAAAATACAGGGGATTTCCTTCAAGACGGAGCTGTGGCTGCAGCGAGGAGAGGTTGTGGGTTGGACTCTCACCCGAAAACTAACAGGGAAGACAAAAGCCCAGAGCCCAGGGGGGGGGTTCGGCGTATTAGCGGGCTCCCCAGTGAAGGAGCCCTGCTTGATCTGGACAATTGTCTCCAGAGGTCCCTCGACACTTTCACACAAATGCCTCTGCCAATCAGGCATTCAGTAGCCGGCTCATTCACTCCTCAGCAGCTGCTCTCAGACTGCGAAAAAAAGAAGCAAATATGTTTGTGATGACAGCCGTACCCCACCCCGTCTCAAACACCTCTCGAATGAAAAAAGACCTCCTTCCCTGCCGTTGTTTAATTATTGCATCTCTCCTCATCGCTCAGACAGTTTCCCTCTGGGAGATACCACATGGTTAAAAAGAGGAGAGACGAGAAAGAGCCTCAGATCATTGGGAAGCGCTAATGAAGACACAGTTGTTCTCCTGTCAGACGGACACAGAGACGTTGAGATAAGCTTGTGTTTGAGGTCAACATCAGTGGGTCAACATGCATTATCTGACCTACCTTTGAAACCCTGCTTCTGTGCGATGCAGGTCTAACATTGCTTGGCAAGTTTGAAGGAGTGATTGCATCATTTTTATTAACTACCGGTATATGATCATTACCCAGTGGTGCCATCTCTTTTCCAAGGAAAGTAGCTAACCAGCACTAGCTCCAAAAGTCCCTAAATACACGTCTACTGTCGGCAATGTGCTAATTCCAGTTTGAGCACTGCAGCAACCACTTTTAATAAACTCAAGGTTGACAGATCTGTTTAGCAGATCTGTTTATACCAGGCCTGAACTGCAGTAGCAGTAGCAGGTGTGCGTGAGTGACCAGGGATTAACCTGTGACAGCAGTCTTTATCAGTGGGTCAAGTTTACCACGTCAGACACTGCAGGGTTTATGTGCTATAGTGAGTCTCGGGGTAAAGCAGGATTCACCATGCATAAGACACCACTATTCTATCCAGAACCCACCCAACACCGCTAACCGCCCACGTCTGGAAAACTCCACATAGACACCATCAATCAAGACACTGAGACACACGGACAAACACCTGATTCAAGACGTGAGGCTACTAAAACACGAGAATAGGACGTATGGACTAACCTGTCCGCCCTGAATGTAAACTAAGTCACTCCCGGCTGAAAGGGCTCCTTTGAGAAAGTGTGACACCGCCGTCAGCCTACGTGTGCTTCATAAAGAGCCCATATAGCAGCGGCGTAAGCTGATCTTGGCTGAGGTTTGAGGTTGGACTGCTGAAGGGTGGAGGGTCCACTCATTCCAGACGCACGCCCGACGGATGCATAATTACGGTGTATAATGGGTCACAACACACGTGGAGGGAGAACAGCACTCGTCATAATGAAACCTCGTTCATTGAGGTGTTGTTTCATTAAAAAGGGGATGAAATAGTCCAGGTTGTCTCTGTGGTTTAAGTGCTAGAGCTGGCATTTTTAAGCCATTTTTAACATTTTATACAGAAAACAATTATTCCATTAATTGAAAAATAATATACACATTCATCAATCATAAAAATAATCCTCACCAGGCCTACAGTTATACAAAAGCAAGTAAACACCTTTGACTGCATCCACCCAGGAAATAACAAGCACGTCATCTCAGCCCGGCTCGACTAGTAAAATATTCACAACTGCCATTTAAAATTCATAAGCGACTGGAGAGATGCTCCCAAACTCTAAAAATACTCCTTACAGCATGATGGAATATGAAATATTCATCTTTTGCTATGTTTGGTTATTTCGTGTTTACCTCTCTAACATGTGTTCCTGCTGCTGAACTCTGCAGCCAAAACAGCAGCTGCGTTTCTCTTGATTGTAATTATCACTGTAGAAACTCGTCCCACATGATGCTGTAGGGGGTGGACACACAGCTCTACAGAGGAAGGATGGGTCTGCATACAAGATTTGCTCACTACTTTTCAGGCATTTGGCTCTTTAATGTGACTTTTTCATGTTTTACTTTCATACCAAAGACAAAGCAAACTTTCCGAAGTGTTTATTTGTGATACTCCGCGCTAGAGGCGCTGGAGAGGAGGAGGGGCTTACTACTGCCGAAATAACCACTACTGCTCATTTGTACACGAGATGGAAGTCCCAGATACGTCGGAAAACCAAACGCCGTCCTGTCTGGGTTCATAACATCATCCGGAGGCGCTTGGTGAATTTCACTGCATCTAGCAGGTGACTTGTCGGCTAAATTATTCTGGTTTACTACAGCGATATAAACCCAAAACAAACAGATTTTGCTATGATTTAATTGCAATAAACGGATCAAAAGGATGCCGAAACAACTATATAATGATGCCGATTTGTCTGAAGACTGAATTCATGCTTTGTCAGGTCTGTCCGCAAGACGACAAGGAAACGACTTTTAAAATGCTTGTTTACTGAATGGAGTTTGGCTCGGTCAGTGCTCGGCTACGCTAACATTGTAGCTGCTCCATCAACACTCAAGACCACATAAAAACTGCACAGCATTATTGTTTACACCATAGACAGTCTGTGGTTTATACACATACATTTATACACACAGTCTGGTCTAATGTCTGTACAAATATGAGGTACTATCGTAGCTCTGGGGGCCCACAGACGGCTACAATATTGTTTTCCTCCATTATTTTCCTTTATGGATATACTGCTGTCCACTTAAAGGTAAACATTCATACATATATACTAAAAGACATTTTAATCAGCAATGCCATTGCGTTTTTGTAAAGGCATTCAGTGGACTGTAACAGATTTGGTATGAGACAGATCTGGTATTGGTTATAAAGAGAGGCGCTCTGCACTGGAGCCAACACTGATGAGGGCTGTGGGACACGCCCTTTAAACAACACACACACACACACACATACATAAAGCCCCGGGCTGACCAAGAGCTGTAAATTACACCACTATTATGATCCAAGCAAGAGGAGGAGTGTGAGGGAGAATGGGGGGGGGGGGGGGGGGGGGGGGGGGGGGAATGAGAGAAACAGACAGAAAAAGCGAGAGGAAGAGTTCAAGAAAAGAGTCATTGTGGATGCCCGTAGTGTCTGAGAGAGGAATGGTGGTGTTTTATATGCATACATATGGCCTCAGTTGGAGGAGCACATACAGTACAGTATAGCTGTCCTCTCCCCCTCCCTCCATTCTCCACTTCCTTCCATCCTTCCTGCCAATGGGCGCGTTTTGCAGACGCCCTTTGCTGCACTTCATCAGACCTCCGAGTTTAGCCGCAGCGGCTTCATCAATTAAGATGCTGACATGCACGCCCAGTAACTCACATAGTGACATCATGTTGTTTCTCATCCAGCGGACCACGATGGTTCTTTGGATGTAAAGACTCTGCAACTATTGTGATAATGTAGCACTTGTTTTAGCAATTTTCAAGCAAAAATTGTGAAAAAATGACAATAATGTTATGGTTGTAGCTTCTCTAATGTGAATATTTGCTGCTTTTCTTAATTTTATATCGTTCTACACCAAATATATTATGGTTTTGGACTGTTAAAGACATCAACTTCGACCAGAGCTTCAAAGATTAATCGATTAGTTGTCAACTATTAAATTAATCGCCAACTATTTTGATGATCGAGTAACCGGTTTGAGTTATCTTATTAAGAATAATAAGGCAAAATTCTCTGATTGCAGCTTCTTAAATGTGAATATTTTCTGGTTTCTTTACTCCTCTATGACAGCAAACAAGACATTTGAGGACGTCATCTTGGCTTCGGGAAACACTGATCCACATTTTTTACCATTTTCTGACATTTTACAGACCAAATAACTAATTGATTAATCGAGAAAATAATCGATAGATTAATCGACAATGAAAATAATAATTTTTTGCAGCCCTAGCTTCAACCCTGGGAAACTACGGAGGGCATCATTTTTACTATTTTCTGACATTTCTTTGACTAAATGATTAAATAATCAGCATATAATGAAAATCAATAATGTAGTTGTGATGTGGCAAGTAAAAACTAAAATATCCTGACCTAAGAAAACCCAACAGGAGACAGTATCAAACAGTTTAATTTTTAAGGAAAAACATTTGACATGTCAATCAGCAGCTTTCGTGCTGCTGCAGGGAGAGGCGTTCCCTTCTGAGTTCATTTGGCAGCATCTCAGGGAGGATGCAGGTCTGATTTATGGCCAAAGAAATTCTGAGGATCAGCATGGCTGTAATCAGAGAGGTTTTTTACATCTTGTCTGAGCTGCTTTCTAATGTCAGCTGGTAATTCTCACTGAAGTCGGTGCAGGGTCTGGAGCCGGAGCCTGGGGTTAAAGGACTGGGTGGAAACAAAGATGGGGATTCTGCTCTAATTTAATTGCAATAAATGGATCAAAAGGATGCCAAGATAACTACGTAATGACGCAGATTTGTAAGAAGTCTGAATTCCTGCTTTGTCAGGTCTGTCCGCAAGACGACAAGCAAACAGCTTTTAAAATGCTTGTTTTCTGAATAGAGTTCCGTTTGATCAGTGCTAGGCTATGCTAACATAGTAGCGGCTCCATCAGCACTCAAAATAACATCATCTAGGCATAAATACGGCACAGCGTTATTACAGGACTTACAGGACTGGGTGGGAACAAAGATGGGGATAAGAAGCTGGGAAAACAGACGGGAATGGAGAGGAACTTGGAAGCGTCAGCGTCCTCAGAAGAAAAGGGGCGCTGGGAGTAGTACATGAGATATAAGGCCATGGAGTCAGGGTGAAATAAGGGAATACAAATAATCAGGGAGCCCCAAGAGATGCTGGACTCAGTTGAAAAATGGTTTGGACGGCGCGTAGCTGTTGCTAACGTCAGCCTGGACTGCCGTTCTAGGGTGGAGTTCAACAGAGTTCATGTGACCTGCTGCAGACATTCAGACAGATATGGGATTTGTGCAGGGCGGGGCAGGTGTGACCGAACAGTTATATCCTGTATTAGCTGAGGAGAGAAGAATGTCATCTTTCAGCTGAGCGCTAACGTCACCCGGTGGAGAACAGTTCATGGGCCGCCTGCTGTTTGATGTTAACAAGTAGCCAGACACATGTGATGTATTGACAGACTCTTACAGCTCCGTCACGTTTCATTCAAAGGAGCCCATGAATCGCACAAATATCAAATTGGATCAAAGCATTCTTTCAGTGTTGTTTACTCGAGCAGCATCTCCCTTTAACGCCTGACATCAGAGGCTCTTTACAGCTCCCTGCTTTTCTTAAGCCTGTTCTCGGTGTGTCTGTCCAACAAAACCCAGTTATGTAATGAGGACCTGGGCCAGATGAGCTGAAGAAAAGACTATTTAGCTCTCCGGCTCTCTCCCCGCAGCGAGGAGCAGCTCAGCCATTATTCACTGGAATGTTTTCCTCCCATGTTTGTCCAGGGGGGCCGAGACCCCGAAGCCACAGGGCTGACGAATCAGTGCTCTTGAGTGAGTGAGTGTCTGTCTGCCTGTATTTTCTAAATCTACAGTAAACAGTTGACTAACCCCTTATAGGAACCACTTAATAAGAAGGGTTTAAGGGTTCTTTACTGATTCATTTTCCCGTCAAACACACCCTTCACTTAACCGCTCAAGAGTCAAATAAGCATCATTGTTGCTTCAAGGGGACATCTTGTCTTGCTCATCATTGGGAGACAGTCAGGGCAATATATTTTAATCTACATAAATACTAGGGCTGGGACGATACGCTTATCTCCTGATTCTATACTATCACAATACTTGGGTGCTGATTCGATATGTATTGTGATTTTTAAGTATTGTGATTCAATATTACGATTTATTGCAATTTTTGATCACTTTTTTTACACAACAAAGTTGATTCATATATTTCTAAGGACTTTTACCTTGGAAAATATCTAAATTAATACAGAAAAAATGCTTGATTTTATGTCTGTATGTAGTCAGAGATGTCCTGAAGTCAAATATATCAGTTATTGTCAGGCATTATTTTATTTATTTGAACATTTCCTCAGCGGGGACATCCTGCAGCTCAATGGACGTGCTAAACACTATGAAAGGCACAGCACGTTCAGTTGTACAGTTATGTAAACGTTCAAAACTTCTACTCACTCAACCAGCCCAGACTGTTACTCAGCTGGGTGCAATTACATCAGGTAGGTGTCTGACATCAAGGGCAGCCAAACATTACACTGCAGTTAAATGATTGGACTTCAGTTCTGGCCTTTGATAGAGTACGTTTGCGTTGGTTAAAGCATAACCGTATGTTCCTAATGACCGAGACTCCCGGCAACTGCATTTTATTATAGACAGAGAGCAGAACGATCAGAATTATAAGCTTATATGATATTGTACAGCAGAAGAAAACATAATGTCCTATAATGAGCCATTGTTAGACCACATGGCTGCTCATTATCATCAAGTTCTTCTCTGTTTTCTCAACTTTCTCCTTTCGCCAAGTCACTGGCGTCTCCACCAGACGTTTTCTGTCATGCCTCATCTACTAGAACTTATGTGAAATTAATGAGTCCTTCTTGCTTTGTATTTAGTTGTCATGCTGGTATGAATACGTGGTTTGTGTACATTTGAATCTCTGAAATGACTTTGGGGGGGGGTAATGTGCAAAAAAAAGGTCTAAATATGAACAATTTATGAGGCCGTGTCAACCAATTACATATACAGTAGTTGGAGATGTCAAACATTATTGCATGCACTGCTGCACAACTGCATCCAAAGTAGTTTATTTTGAGGATTACTTCCTCAGCAGTGCTGGAAACATAATGTATTATATCAACATCCTAAATATTTTTTACCACTGCAGGCACCAAAGAGAAATATTTAACTTCTCTGTGGTTTTTCATTATTTTACTTCACTTTTTTTGCCCCTTGAAGGAAAACTCGTCTTACAGCAGCTATTAAACACACCACATGCAGTATACAAATAAACACAATCTGTCCCCTACAGAAACAGCTACACACACAAACACAAATAAACTGAAGACCAAGAGACAAGATTACTCGTAATTACTCTAAACAAGAATATAAAATAACTGTCTCTATAAATACAGAACGATCACATGCACTAGTTGAACAAAAGTTGTCCAAAACTATGACTCAGCAGTGATTGTTTGTGCCGGGATGCAGCAACATGTGTGTGAGCTTATGTGTTACTGTAAGAGGCAAAAAGAAAAGGGCTGCTGGTGGCACTGTGAGCCCAGATTGAGGGCCAGATGGCTTGAGCGGCAAACTAAATTATTTGGCACACCCCTTGCCTCTCTGCCAGTGTGGGATTGTGATTGGTCTGAAACCATATGACCAGATAACCAGCCCATCTATGTGTGGGTGGCTGATTGGCTGATTAGTTGTTTTTTACATATTTTTCTTTGCTTCATACCATCTTATTTAAAGGGCGGGTCCATCTGCATTCTGTTGTTGATGTTTTTTTAAAACTTCTCCACACTGAGAGCATGCCGACGTCATCTAAGTTACTGTATGTGACATTAATACATTGACTATAAGGATGTATACATACTGTACATGTAGCAGCGTCATTATGCAGAAACCTGTCAGGTCAACCTGTCAGGAAACGTTTTTAGAAGGGCTTGAGAAAATAGTATTTTGACGCTAAAACATACATACTTTGACCAAAATTTGAATGTTGGGATTTGAATACATAAGGAACACCACTGGGAAGCTACAGAATGTTATAAAAACCTAGAAATAAAACAAAAATAATGGACCCAACCTTTAAATGATCTTTGAAATAAGTTTTATGATGACCCAGATGAAGGCCACAAGCCAAAACGTGTTGCTCTGACAAGTTGTTCTTAATAGTACAAGTGTTGCTTGACCCTCTTCGCCAGTAAACGCCACCGGCTGCCACTTGCTCATGTGGGTGGGAGGAGGGGCAGGAGTGTGTTTGTGTGTCATGTAGAAGAAGAAGTGGCGGTGGGGCTGAGCTAGAGCAACTGATTAAGCATTAAATCTGTTTACAATCTGTTGGCGGGAGAGAGGAAGGCTTCTTCTGGGGACAGGGAGGACTGTGCTGCATGGCACCAACACATATCAATGGTAACTAGAAAACATCATGTGCGCACACACACACACACACACACACACTGAGATTTTACCGGCAAGTAAAATGGAATTAGGTTTCAAGGTTAGGGCTAAAGGTGAAGGGTTACGTGTGAGTAACACCAAACAAGACACTTTGCCTTAATGGAGACTTGAACAGATGAAGGCTCTTAATGTGAATGTTGCACTGACTCAGCAGTGAGTCTGCAGGCTCAGCAAACACCCACTTCTATTTCACAAACCTACACTATTTCTCATACTTCTTGGGCAACTTGACAAAAAGAAATACTGCACATCATAAATCTGTAACAGCCCACAAATGTTTTTATATGTATATTATGCCTGGCTTTCATTGACTGTGAAGACTCATCAGGTCTATCCTGCACATCAAACATCTCTCTAGCTATAAAACGTATCCTCCTATTAAAAGTAGTATTACATCACAGTAAAGAGCTTCCTGCCTTTAACCTGTTTCACTCCGCCAAGTCAAAGCAATGATCGGATAGAGGAGAGGAAAAGTAGCTGGAGCAATGAAACAAGTTGTTCATATCCTATTAATGGTACGAGGATCGTCTTTGAAGTGGCCATCAACCTGCCAAGAGAGCTGAGGATTCATGACAGGGCAATAAGTCATGATTAAACGGCTAGCAAAGAGAAAGTGTAAGCAGACACCGACAAATAGCAGCAGGGGGTTAGCTAAATCCAGAGCTCATTAGCACCTTTCCAGTCTAAACTGGGAAGGACAAATCGAGTATGTGGACCAGAGCGCGGCACAGCTACAGTCACAGACGACGTTAAGCTACAGGAGCAACCGGCAAAGGGATGCCCAGTGTCTACCTCATAGGTGCAACCACTCTAATCATTTTAATAGAGCTGAGATCAGATGCTAAGCTGAGCAAACCTTACTCAGTCAATCCCATTGGCAAGAATGTTCGGCCATCGCGTGAGGAACAGTGGTAGAGGTCACGCTCTATCTCTGCCCAGCTGCAGAAGGACCTGAGATTTCACTGAATCCTGCTCTTTGCCCATAAAACTGGAAAGTCCCTCCCTTGTTCTTGTATCCACTTCTTTCTCTCATCCTACTCTGCCTTCCAATCGAGCATCGTGGGGGCAGCTGGTCGTGTCACATTTTGGCACTAAACCACATTCTCAGTATGGGGACAGGAACCTCTCTGCTTAGAGGAACAACTTGGTACTATGTTGGATCCCATTCCACTCAGAATACGTGAGACCATCCCAGACGTTTCCTGCAGCGCGGATGTGTTGTGACCTTCACCCAGGGCGCACGCCCTGCGAGCATTAACCCAACAGGCCTGCGCTGAGAACGAGGCGACGTCAGCGCCCTGTAACGTGAGAGCTCGGCAGTAAGTGGGAGAGGTGACGAGGGGAGAGAGAGGAAAGGGGAGATTAGTACTACGGTATCCAGGTAACGGGGTCGTAAACACTGTCAAAGCAAGACTGAACAAATCAAAGCACGAGACTTTATAATGACATGCTGACAAAGAGCAGCTTTTGTGGCGGTTAAACAACTTTAGGGATGAAATTACTCTGCGTGTTTATGTGCATGCTGTGTGTTGTTTTGGCTACTAAGCGAGAAAGAAAGTGATCATCATTGCCATTGTGGTCTAGCTTTGGACTGGATGCACTTTCACATTCAGGACTCCTTTGCAATATCTCCTTCTTTCTCAACTTCGTCCGCTTTCCCAATGTTAACTAGATAAGACGTGTGGGATGCTGACCAAACATGATGCTGCCATGAGGTCTTATTCCTACCCTGATTAGGCCGTTACATACCGGATTGCATTCACATTCTGCACATATTTTTCCTTATGGCCCACATGTACAAAATCAAGACATTCTGTACTCAGTGAACTCAACATTACAGACATCTGAGGGGGAAAAACACTAAATTGCAATGTACACCTACATCTTTCCTCAGACTGTAAAAAGCACATCCTGGGATGGCGCTCTCCAAAAGCACACAGTGCTCTTTTCAAAAACACTCGAAGCATGCAGTCTGGCGATGGAAAATGTAAGCTAGTAAAAAACGCTGGAAAAGTGAGAGCCTTAGAAATGCATGCGCTGAATACGGCAGTGTAGCTCAAGCTGTCCAGCACGGGTCTCTGAGGAGGGTGACGCAATACGGGACGGGGAGGGGAGGGGATGTTGAGGATTGAGGAGAGGGGGCACAAATATGTTGACTATTACGAGCTCAAGTCCCCCTCCTCCTCCTCCTCCTCCACCTCCTCCACCACCATGTCCGCGGCAGTCCCACCCAACGCTGAGGCCCATCTGGAGCGCCTCGTGACCCAGCTGATTAAAAGCAGTTGGGGCCTTCGGTGAGATACGGCCAGTGGAATGTGGAGGCTGCGGAAAAGGCCCAGAATAAGTGTGTCTAAGAGGAGTGTGAATTTCTACAACGCTGTGCACACTGACGTGTGTTTGCGTGCACCCATTTGTGTGTGTTGCATCACGTGTGTGTGTGCAGCCACATGTCCATTAGTGCCAGCAATCAATCAAATCAGAGGAGAAAGAGCCCTGGAGCTCGGTTGATGGATGCCCCCACTGGGACTGATGGGATGGCTGGATGGGAGCATCTCTGCACCTGAATCACAGCTCTATGCTGCACTGTTCCTTGACCCCATTAGCCTCTACACACAAACACACACACAAAGGCTAATACAGATTTAGGATTGTAGCCATCACCCTCAACTAGGCTTTCCGCAGTAGTTGCTGTTCAGGCACACACCGATCACATTACTTGCCCACTGCCTCCACCGTCGTTTCGCTTTTTTTTATAGAAATAAAACCCATTTACTTAATTTTTGTGTATCGTGTTATCGATACATGTCTGCACAGAGTAACAGGAGTCACACACGGGATGAGAGAGAGTTGACAGACAAGACGACGGTCTGAAAATTTGGTGTCAAAGCAAAAAACAAAAGCTCCTATCTGGCAATATTTCAGATTCAAACTCAATGCTATAAGGGAACCGTAACGTTAATGAGGCAATCGCTATGCGGAAGAGCGGCGGCAGGTGGAAACCTAAAGGCCCTGACACACCAAGCCAACAGTTTGGGGTCGTCACCATCGGCTTTAGTCTGCCCGTGACGGAGCTTTATCGGCCGATTCAGCACGTTGAATCGGCGCCGGAGCTTGTCGAAATCTCTCCGATTGGCTGTTCAGCTTAAACGAATCAGTGCGCAAGAATAGAAACAGACGTGAGGAAAGCAAACCAGCAAGTAAAGTCAAGAGGAAAAACACAGAGGGCTCATCTCATTGTTCATATTCATCTCATCTGATCACTCACGGATATTATTCACAACAACATGACCATCTGGAATGAAGCTAAGTGGTGAGCGAGAGTGATGTGAAAATGGTCGGCCGCAACGCTTTGTTTCATGTACGTATCATAACAACGGCTTGTATATCAGCCGTCCTCGGTCTACTGGTTTCCCTTTTTGAAGGACTCATACAGAACGCCACCTGCTGGTGTGGAGAGTTATTTCATCTCATGCAGTCGCAGACCGTACGTGGTAGTTTGCCGTCGGCTGTAGTCTTTGCGGTGTGTTCGAGTGCAACTTTCTGGCCAAGACAAAGGCGACATGAGGCGATTCAAAAGGCAGCCTTCATCGCTAGTTCTTTGATGTCGGGTTGGTGTGTCCCCAGCTTAAGGCCCCGCAGCGAAAGCTCAGCGGAGAGACCAGACACACAGCCATCCAACGTTAAAGATCAAAGTCAGCGCTCTACATATATGGAGCGTCATCTTTTCTTGTAAAATGTCCAGTGTAATCAGTAACACCATCGTTGTCATGAGTTTATTAACCGGTGGTAAAATTTCCTCATCATGACATCCCTACCCTCAACTAGAAACCAAATGTCTCCTCCACTTAGGCTAACATGTCTCCTCCTGGCTCTCCTACCCACCCATCTGCCCCTCATCCACCCCAGACCTGGCAACCCGGCTCTCTGCAGTCTCACCCTCCAAACCAGAAGGTATTTACTAGGTGCGCCCGCCGCGCGGCATCACCTTCGCCCTAATGAAAACCAGGCCGAGAGTCTCATCGCTGCTGATGGAGCATGATACGATAAGAGCTCTCGTCCCAACAGGGGATCCTCCATGCGGTTAATGTTGAGCTTAACATGTGTTTTACTGCTTAATTGAATAATGAAGCGATGAGAGAAGAGGAAAAACCACACGGCCGAGGACTGCACCAAAAGGCTGCCAGAGGGGGATTGTGCGGTGACGGCTGAATACTTTGGTTTTAAAGCGGCCTTTTTTTATAAGCGCTGTGGCTACACGTCTGTCAGCGACACGTCCATTATCTCCCGTACATGCCAAAACTAAATCCTGCCAGGAGGACAAAAAACTGACCATCCCCACCTCACTGTGTCACACTCTATCCATCAATGTGATCACGAAAGCAACTGTTTTAAGTGCAGCATCATGTTATTTAATTAAATCCGTGCTTCATAATTTAGTTTGGCTAATATAAGCAAATTCAATCCATGTTAACTGGCATTTTCTCTAATGGAGCCGTTTCAAAGTCCATCTGGCAGCCTGTTTTCTTCCCGTAACTGTTTGGATGTTCTGGACGTATTTGTTGCTTTTTCCATCTCATTTTGTACACCGTGTTGAATCATATTCAAACTGTGGCGCAACACAATAACAGAGTGTGCCTCCTTACAAATTAACTTCATTCATTTGCAGGTGTTTGCTGATTTTCGGGAAACTGAAACACACAATTTTTTCCTGTCATATAACTTTCTCTCATATGCAAAGACAAAAAAAAAATGCATTAGCAGTTTGTCTTCCAGTCAAAGAAAGAGACGACACTGCTGACAATGTGGATATGTGCCAGCCTGGACAGGAAGTGCTGACTAAGTTACACCACTGTCACTACCTCAGATGACCCTCAACAGAGAATAAAACATGTCAAAAACTGATGGTAGTCACAGCAAACAATAAAAAAAAAACGAGCAGCCGTCCAATTAGATTTACAGCCTGGACACACATATTCCACATCCTACTATTTCAATAGATCATCCTGCAATGGAAAGGGTTTGATTCCTGCAGCAGCTGATGTGCGTCCTGCAGCCCTCACACGGCTCCAATTTACACAGAAATGTAAATATTTCAACGCGAAATAACAATATCGCACAACACAATTAAATCGCAATTAAACCGAATACGTGCAGGACCATATGTAGACGCAAAATAACACACTGAGAAGCTATTTGGCAGAGGAGTTCGGAGACTGTGAAGGAGGACTCGGAGCAGAGCTGCACACAGCAGGTCCTCCAGGCCATGATGACCACACCCAGGCCCAGCTGGAAACAATAAAAAGGCTCCTCATCTCGTCCTCTTTCCCTCCATCTCCTGTCCTTTATTGTTGCCTCTTCTCACTGCACCTCACAGCACTTTAAACCCTCAACTTTAGCATCTCAATCTTTAGTCTCGTGTCTCTCTTTTGTCTGCCTTTATCAGACTGTTTTCTAATCATCCTCGGGTCCCATTTAACAGAGGAGAGGGAGTGTCCACTGCATTCTCCATCACCACAGTAAACACTCAGTCAACTGGAGTGAGCCACTCTCTCTGGCATGCACGCACAGGCCCCTTTAAAAAATAATAAAAAGCCAAAGGAGCCCAGCGAGGGAGAAACAGATGGATGTCATTTGTGTTATAAAGACAGACAATGGCAGCGAAATAGCTTTCCTAGAGCGGGCGGAGAGGTATTCGGTTTTGCAAAAATAGCAAATTTGGCACCACTTTCCTCCGGTGACCTCTCCCCGTGACACCGTCAGATTGGTTTTGCTCACAATTCATCACATTTGATTAGTAAAACGAGCTCATCTCTCTGTAGGTCTGGAGGTGCTCTGAATGCTAATGTCTCGTCAGCGTCAGGACAAAGCGGCGTGCGCACGCTGACCGACACAGGACAGAGGGCATCATTATCACCGTCTGTGCCGCCTGGCCAATGGCGCGCTCTGGCACCGAGCAGGCAGCCAATTAACGCCTCTTTTACTGGGATGCCTCGGGGCTGTGTGAGGAAAACAGGAAAATATGCCGGGCTCGCCGTTTTTATGGAGGAGCTGGCAGCACGGGAGAAGGACATGATGGTGAATTTACAATTCAGATATGTAAAAACAATTCACATAAAGTTATTGATCCATCCGTGGCAGCTGGATGAGATTGTGAAGCTGTGATGGCAGTAGTAGTAGAGAGTATAGAGAGGGTGACCGACACACACCAGTGATCTATGGATTCTCTGTCAGCGTTCTGCAGAGGGATTATTCATCCACCCCCTGCTCCACCCTCTGACTGTCTTGCATGACGTAACTGCTCTTAGTAGCTCATTGAGTTTAGACGCACTGCATTCAAAACACACACATGCAAAAAAAAAAAAAAAATCTCCATAACAACAATCCTCTTCTCTTGCAGCGTGCCGGTGATATTACAACCTCACCTCGAGAGAGAGAGAGCGCCTGGCGGCAGAAGATGGAGGGGGGGTTGGGCAAAATGTGTAATCACTTATGGATGAAAACAAAACAACACCTTCTAACAAACACAGTCACACACGCACACATAGCTCCGCCCACTGGCGAGGCTCCTCCCAGCCCTGTCTGCATTGCACCAAAGAGAGCTGCATCTTTTCCACGCCAGTTTTTTCATCATCCGGGCCAAGCAAGGAGACTCAGCAGCATCCAGCTACTTCTTATTCCTCTGCTGTCTCTCCTTAGAATGAATACTTGAAATATTACAGAAGAAAGGCGCCTTTATGTGCCGTCCTTTTCTGTGTTACCAAGGTGACACTCCCAAGGACGAGGTGTTTCTTGGTTTTGCTGAGCCGAGCCTCTAGAGACTCTCTTTCAGCTTGTTTTCTGTATTTCTGCCACACACACACAAACAAACCATACAGCATCCTTGTATGTTTACTGCAGCACATATGTCGTAGGGATTATGTGACTACGTGCAGGCGTGGGGAGGGGGAGCGAGGGGTTACTGTGGCAGTATGAGGTGAATCAGCATTCTGTTCACACCAAACTCAGCCAAACTGCTGAGGACTACAGGACAGCTTGAATTTACAACATCCGACATCAACCCCGTATAGTCTCTGCAGCTCTATAGAGGGACACTGACGCAGCACTAGTAGCCACAGGAGGGATATCTTACACTTCTTGGTATTAAATGTGACCTATTTTTGAAGTTGAGTAGAAACTACGAGCTGATTCATCAAAACGATCTTTGGCATTGTGACAATTTTAATAATTTATTGTGACTCTCTTGTGCTGGTTGTTTTTCACTCCAAACTGAACATTAATTTAGTATTCTTATGGATTAACATGTTTATATAAGCCCCCTTGATGATGAGCTGCTTGAAAGTAGGGCCGGGCGATATGGACAAAATCCTCTATCCCGATATAGGTCATTTCATATCTTGATATACGATATACTGTATATCACAATATCATATGTTTTCTGGTAATTCAAATAAAAAATGTATAGTCAATATGAAACAACCACATGGTAAAGCCTATTTTTGTATGAATTGAATACTTAACAAAAGACAAGTACTGAGCATTTTCTCATTTATTAAGAACTTAAGTGCAAGTCAAGTGAAATTATAGATTAAAAAAATAATAAATATGTCCAGCTATACACTGACTATGTTTACATGCATGTGCACAAATAATCAGATTAAGGCAATAGTTTGATTTAACTACACTAAGGGTATTCCCATAAGATGAATTCTTATCAATTCAGATTTTCTGTTAGTATGTGCTTATTAGAAATTTAGACAACATAATTGTCTATCACAATATCTCAATATAGGATTTCATCATGATACGATTCCATTGAAAAACAATGAATTATCATATTGAATTATTGCCCAGCCCTACTTGAAATCATTCTAAAGTACAGATGAACTAAATCAAAACTTATGCCTCCAATAACAGCCGATTGCTGCTTGTAACAAAATGCTGAGAGGTGCAAGACGGAGGGTTCAGGTATCTTAAAACTGCCCTCTGTGTGTAAACATTAACCCGTCTCAGTGGGAGGTATTACATCATAGTTTAATGCCTCGGTGCACAACACACATGCTTTCAGCAGTAAAAGCTTCATTCATTTCAAAATGCATCTTTTCCTCTAGAGGGAGGCTTCACACTTGAAAACAATGTCTTAAAAGCTCTCCACAATATATTAATCTGAGAAGGCACTGCAGTGTGGATAGGGGAAACAAAGCTTTTCCATAATAATGATGTTTGTTTTCACAGACATGAACAGCCTAACCGTAATGTCAAGAGGCCTCCCGTGCTGAAATGTATTAAACTATTTATGTTTATGTTGTCAGGTGATTTTGAGAGCATAAAGTAGTGATCTGATTACGTCTCAGATCAAATCTCTATCAAAACAGAAAATATGTATCAGAATCAGTACTTCTAAATTGTGTGCTCTGCCACAGAGGAATACAACACTGACCATGCAGAATAGGAGGACAGAGCAGAAGTTTTAAACTGCTGAGACTCAGCAGAATAACCAGGTCAGTCACACTTCTAACCAAATGATGAAAGTAATGTGCCAACAAACACTTGTCATTTTCAAATATACACAGCATTCTCAGATTTATCCACCACACAACGCCATGTGGCCTCATCTGGGACCACATTAAGATCTCAAGGGGGGCGAAGCGAATCCTTCAGATTGATTGATTTTATGCCTGAGAGAAGTGTATAAGGATCAGGCAATATCACATCTTGGGTTGAAGACTTGGAGTCTCGTTGCCAGAGGCTGAAACGATGAGCTTGTCAGTTACTGTTGACATGCTGCTTACTGTCAGGCGGAACGGTTCAACGCAGAACAATATCCATGAATAAAACCACAAGGATGAAACAGAAAGAGCAGACTAACTTTGTTCTTTTTGTATTAGAGAGAAAAAAGGACTTCCCTGAGGGAAATATGTGCCACATGTGCTACCATGAGTCTGATTAAAAGTTGTCTGCTTTGGACTGATTTGGAAATTTTATGACTCCCCCTTCCCTCCCTTTTTCCCGCCTCACTCGCTGCCCCTCGGCAGCTTTCATATGCTAATGGTCGGCCAATTGTGCGGGCCAACAGCCTGGAATTCCTCTCCACAAAGGAGAAATGGAGATGGAAGGAGAGAGGAGAGAAAGGGACAGACAGACAGAGACCAGAGAAAAGTGGGCTGATGCACATCAGAGGCCCAAATCACTGCAAAGAAGAGCTCGCTACAAGAGCACAAAGAGCCCGAAGGTGGCTTTCTACTCTTGTGCATGTTAGTTTACTAAACTAGTTTAGTTTATTAGGTCTGCAACAAACAATAATTTAAATTATTGATTATTTTGCAGTTATTTTCTCAAATAATCAACCAATATTCAGTCTATACAAGGTCAGAAAGTATTGACAATATTTTTCATTATTTTGCATTTTGTCCAAAACCCAAAGATAATCCATTTACTATCATAGAAGATATATTCACATTTGAGAAGCCAAAACCAGCAAATATTTTGGCATTTTTGTAGAGCTGTAACGATTAATCGATTAGTTGTCAACTATTAAATTAATCGCCAATTATTTTGATAATCTATTAATCGGTTTGAGTAATTTTTTTAAAAATTAAAAGTCTAAATTCTCTGATTCCAGCTTCTTGAATGTGAATATTTTCTGGTTTCTTTACTCCTCTGTGAGAGTAAACTGAATATCTTTGAGTTGTGGACAAAACAAGACATTTGAGGACGTCATCTTGGGCTTTGGGAAACACTGATCGACATTTTTCACAATTTTCTGACTTTTTATAGACCAAACAACTAATCTATTAATTGAGAAATTGATTATTGACAATGAGAATAATCGTAGTGGTTGCAGTCCTACATTTTAGCAGAAAAAAAATGTACTTTCATGATAAATTGCTTGTCAAAATTGTTGCAGATTCATTTTCTCTTTTAATTTATCAACTAATTGTTTTAGCTCTAGTTTTGTTTCCAACAAACCCCCTTTCAGAATTCTTAATCATGCAAAATCTTCTTGAATTACATATAACTGACATATTCTGTATTAATTTATTAGTAGATGATGGACAGAAAATTGATATCACTGTCAACTGAATGTCTTTGGGTTTTGAGGCTGTTGGGTCAATTTTCTCACTATTTTCTGGCATTTTATAAATGAAACAATTAGGGCTGCAACTAACGATTGTTTGCAATTATTAATGAATAGATTAATAGAAAAACTAATGTGTGGGTTATTCTATGGATTGTCAGAAAATAGTGAAAAAATTGCCATCAAAACTTCCAGAGTCCAAGGTGGCGTCAAACAAACGTCTTGTTTTGTTTGATTTATAGTTCAACACCAAAAGATTTTAACTTAATATCATAAAAATAATCATAACATATAGCCCTACTATCATATCATTTACATTTTGAGGGTTTCTTGATTGCCTTCTAATTGTCTCTTAGTCCAAACAGCATTGAAGGCCACATGGGAAGCCCATTCTGCTGTGTTGGGTGTGGTCCATCACTACAGGGATGTCAGTCGAGGTGGCTCCCAAAGCACCACTGAGGAAGCCATCCCCCCACATTAAAGGCTCAGAGACAGGGGCATCCAAACAAAGAGAGGACGTACGCATCAACCTCACATCCATTCCAGCCAGCCACCTCGACCCAGCTCTTCAGAGACAGAGAGCAGGTGGGCCAATTAGGGTCCCCGGGGTCCCCCCACCCAGATGCGAGCAAAGCCCTGTATAATTGGTTTCCTCATCTATGAATTATTAATCCTGGTTGCTCTTTGAGGTTTTTGACAGGGTAGGGTCGCGACAGTGCACCCTCTGACACACAGACTCTCCTGTTTAACCCCCCAGTGCCATGTTAAAGCCACTCCTCAGAACAAAGTGGGGACACTCAGACACAACAACCTGGGCTGGATTAATGCTATTTATGGTTGTTTAAGAAGAACATCCTCCATAAGGGGCACTTTAAAAAATATTTTGCTTGACTATGCTACCATTTAAGTCTGATGAAACATTGTCTTATATATCTGTATCTATCATATTTTCTGCTAAAATTGATGTTGGGGCAGGAAATAATGCAGGGAAGCAACATCTTACAGTGTAATTTAATGGTGCATCAACTAGAGGAAGTTTCTTTTGATGGCATTGGCAACCGTGGATGAATGGGTATAAAATATGGATGAGATTTTATTTACACCAGTACGATTACTTTCATTATCGATCAGTCTGACGTAGGGATGTCACGATAACAGAAATTTAGTAGTCGATACCAATACCAGTGAAATTCCACGATTCTACATACCCATTCAATACCACAGTAAAAAAACAAAAACAAAACAATAAATCCCATGTACTTCAAGATAGACTCCTTTATTACTGTTTGCATACTGTTTTTTGTAAATTTATTATTGAAGTTTCTCACCAAAAACTAAATTTTAAAAGATTACATTTGAACACATCATGATAGCATAATATAATTTACCTTCACCCAATACAAATTTTGACTGAATAGAGCTTGAACGCAGCATAAAGTAACTCAATGCAACCTCTTAGCGTTAGGTGTTATCTCCGTTATTTAGCCAAGCAGGACTTTGCAGTCCCACAGCTGCTAACAGCTAACAGCTAACGTTAACTAGCTCTCTTCCAGTAGATATCAACACAGATTTTTTGTTCACAATGTAGCATTATCAGGCAAAACTTCTATCGTCCCCAGAACGACAGTACGCCATTAGTCTCGAGCCCTGGTCCCCGGTACCTGCGGTACCTGTGATGCTGTAGAAAAACAAGTAAACCAACTTGGTACCAAAGTATTGGTACACGTGACATCCCTAGTCTGACATATCAACAAAATGTTCCGCCACAACTTCCAAAAGGCCAAGATGATGTCTTCAAATGTCTCGTTTTGTTTGACCAAAACTCTGATATTCTATTTACAATGATGTGTACAACGAAATAATAGATTATTTTACTGTTGATAAACAAACCCATTTACTGAGTGATCGTTTCAGCTCTAAATAGTTTATGACTGTTTTTAATTCTTGGCTTCACTGAGACCTAAATGATTGTTATTGTTCATGAGATTGCTAAAGATCAAACGATAACAAACCAAATATTTCTGGCAGGCCAACATATTAATAGAGCGGAGGCAGTTATTGGTGGCGGTGTTGTTGATTCGCTGGCTCCTCTCTCTCCGTCTCACACCAGGTGTTAGCCTGTAAATATTTCATGAGGCCTCTGTGCTGTGCTACTGGCGCACAAAGGCCTTTTTCAGCGCCTCGGACAGCAGAGGCTCTCTGGAAACAGAGGCCTATCAGTTCGACTTGGGACGCAAACAATTTTCAGCACTGCTAAAATTAAATTAGGCGACGGGGCATACCAGAGGGCAGCTCTGCTCTGCAATGCTTGACACGGCAAGACTTCTTTACTCCTCACATCAGGCATTCCATGGCAAAATGAAAAAAGGGGAGACGGGGAAAAAAATGCATGAAACAATGAGCCGTCTGTGTGAGTTTCCAGCGAAAAGGCATGTATATGAGATATGAAGTGTTAGTAAGGGTGCCAAGTTGACTTCTGTGCATATAGAGACAAAAGGATACATAGAAGATAGCACAACAAAGAGCGCTGTATGATAGAGAGAACGTCCACATTCATATGATCACATTCACAGGCGGATATGTCATTCTCAGAACATCACCCTTGCACTTAACATCCCATCCCGTTAGAAGTGAACATCTTCCACTGGATTTTACCAGCCAGCCTTTCATCTGAGACTAAATCCAAAATGTGCAGTTTCCAAAACGGCCAATGGGAGGAATAATTGCTAGATATTTTAATTTCAAGAGTGTCAAATGTCTAAATGAAGCTATTTAATAAAAAAAGAAAAAAGTGAGATTTAAGTCCAAGAATAACTTGGTAAGAGTAATTTTTTAAAACCAAGTTTAGTCTGTAGCCACCTGAGGCTGCACGAGGTGCTCTATCTGCAACGAGCCGGGACACTCAGAGGTCAGCATGCCAAGCGCTCCAGAGTCTCCAGTTCCACGCTGCACTACTGAATGAATTCAGGCTATTAATACACGAGATGTCAGGGATGCCTGTCCTGGAGAACTCCAGGGAGTAATATGGGACAGAGAGGAAGGCATAACACGGGTGAGGAAGGGTGACCAAAATCTACAGGGAGAAATACATCCAGCTGTAGCAAGAACAACTCTTGCATGAATACAGTAGAATACATTATGACTGCCTCTGTAAGGGGTCTGGTGTTCGGAGAGGCTGTCCTGCTGCTGGATTACAAACATGCATAAAATGCACCAAAAAGGAAAATGTTTCTTATTCATTAAAAATACAAACTACTATACTGTAGAATAACAGAATACTTAAATATGAATGCCTTTAATTAAACCTAAAGCCACGTGTTAAGGCCCAGACACACCAACCTGACATCAAAGAACTAGCGGCGACAAAGCGACGAAGGACGCAAGTTGAGTCGCCTCACTTCACCTTTATCTTGGTCGAAACGATGCACTCGAACACATCGCAAAGACTACAGCCGACGACCAACTACCACGTACGTTCTGCGCCTGCGTGAGAGGAAATAACTCTCCACGCCAGCAGGTGGCGGTTGTCTGTATTCGTCATTCAAAAAGGGAAACCAGAAGACCGAGGGCGGCGGAAATACAAGCCGTTGTTATGATACGTACATTTCCACAACACTCTCACTCACCACTTAGCTTCATTCCAGATGGCCATGTCGCTCTGAAAATATCCGTGTATTGGAATGATCAGATGAGATGAAGATGAAAAATGAGAAGAGCCTTCTGTGCTTTTCTTTACTCGTTCGTTTTCTTTCCTCACGTCCGTTTATCTTCTCGTGCACTGACTCGCTTACCAATGATTTCTCTCACCAACAGGCGCCGCCGCAAATTCATTGAGCTGAATCGGCCGAAAAATCTCGTACACCGGCAGACTAGAGCCGACGGACGCTCACCGACGGCCCCTAACTGTCCGACCGTCGGCTTGGCGTGTCAGGGCCTTCACAGCGCTTTGACGTCCATCTCAGCCGAGAATGGAGAAATGTCTGGCTGAGTCCTTCCCGAGACGTGTCATGGTGGCGAGCCAAACCAAAGCCCTCGTCTCCGTTGCTAATGTCGGCGCGCAACCCATGCGGGGCTAGGGCCGAAAGGGCCGGAGATAGCAGGCTCAAAACGCCACCATATAGGGGAGAGAAACGTGACTTTGAGGTACGTCTACACTCACACACACAGAGGGATGAGGAGGAAATGCGGACTGCAGATAAAGTCATGCTTGTGCTGTCCACACAAGGCTTAAAAACAGCACTCAGGGACTCATCATGACACACTTTTGTTCGAAAAAACATGCATGGAGAAGCCTCTGGGTGTGTGACAGAGGAATTGTGCTGCCTGCTTTAATGACATGAGTCCGTGCTGCCTTCTAACCGAGAGATTAAATCGCTCCTACATACTCTCCTGCTATATACAGTAATCGCAACGTCCCTGGGACTTTTGTTGCATGTCACCCCCCTTATCCCTTTCCCCATGTTTCCTGTCCAGCTCTAAATTCCAAAAAATGATGTTAAAAATGAAAAACTAATTCCCCATTTGCCCAATCAGTCTTAAATAATAAGAACAACATGAAGAGAAAACTGACCTGATTATTCCAGGCGCAGTACAGATCGCAGATCAGACTCCAGTTGTTGTTGATCATACAGTCGAGAACTTTACGATGAGACATTTTTTTTACGTTTCACTGAGGAAATCCAAGCTGCCCTGCAGACACCTGCCCCTCAGCTGTGTGTATCAAACCCTGCTGTTCGCAGCGGCGCCCTGCTGACAGCGACGCTCCCTGATGCCACCTTGACGGAGAGGAAGGAGGGGATCATCGGCAGAAGGCAAAGGGTGCATCCCCGCACCCATCTGCGAACCCAGCAGGCATCCTATCCGCCGTAGCCGTCGCCCCAGCCGCGCTTCATTAGCAGTATTTTAATGATTCATGCTGCACAAAAACTCTGGGGATTATCTCAGATGTAAACGTTAAAAAAACAGCCTTCCTGAGAGAGGGATGCAGCAGGAAAGAGTTATCAGCAGTCCGGAGCAAAGAAGTCCACCTGGGTATCGCGGTGCAGGAGATGCATCACCATGGAAACGCAGCAGGCTGACCGGTGGAGGAGAAGCTTAAAAGACGACGGAGCAGACTGCACTTTTTCTTGTCATCTGCCTCCGTCTCTCTTCCTGTGACGGTGTCTGTGCCTCCCTGTGCTCGTCTCCGTCGCAGTCGTACCAGGCGGAGGCAGCCTGAGAATCACAGCGGCAAGCAGCTCATTCTAAATCATCAAGCATCAGGCCGCAATGCAGGACATCACCAGGGACAGAATGATTTCCCTCGTCTCTCTCTGGACACAGCAAAGGAAACGCAAATGTCTCTGTCATCGACTCAAGGTGCACCTTCCACCGCCGTCTTTCGTTAATGTGAAAATACACCTAAAGCTTTTATCACCTCAAGAGGGTTTAAGTTGTCTGTGTGATCCTGTAGAAACATACAGAGGAGAGCTCTCTGCCTCCAACTCCAAACCTGACTGTCTGCACTTTGCCGGCAATGCGGGACTCCATCCCACCTGAGTTATTTATTTCATTACTCTGCAAAAAAAATCTTCTTTGCAGGGGGAAGACTCCTGGACAAAATGCAAGAGTGCCGCAGCCCCCACCGCTGCAAAGCAAGCACAACTCTTTGAGTAAATGAACGTCAACTTAAAGACTTCCTGTCGCCGTGGGATGTCAAAGAAATCACGCTTTTGAGGTAGGAAAATATGCCGGAAATGCACAAAGAGACGATTAGGGAACTACTGGATGCCAGTAAATAGTTGTCTGGGGTTGTTTATGCTCCTTCCACCCCTTTGATGCTGTGTGACGTCCAGATGGTTGTGATTGTGACATTAGGGCGGCTTCATCAGTGAGACGCTCTGAGCTCACTTCAAATGAGAAACGCCACAAGCACTTAGGAGCAAGGATTAGCCTGAGGTGGGGTTTAAGATATTCATACATTTTTAATAACCCCTTAGAACTAAGTGTCACTCCAGCCCTAGACCTTTTTCTCTTTCTTTCAATTACAGGGATCCCCGGGACGTCGTCAACCGACCACAAAAGCTCTATATCCACTGTGGATGAGTTCATCTAAAACCAACACTCCATTGTGGCAACTTTGGTAATTGCACAGGTGCAGCAACGTGTAGTTGCAAGCTTTCATTCAGCAGAAGTGGTATTGTATTGTGAAGTCTTTTTGTAGACCAAATCTTGTGTAAAAACTGTATATCAGAGATAGATGTATCACAAATAAATAACTTGAGTGATAACTAGGGCTGTCAAAATTAACGTGATAACGCGTTAACGCAAATTCATTTTAACGCCACTAATTTATTTAATGAAACTTGTGATTTTTAGGTTGTAGTGGGCTTTTTTTTTAAAGCTAGAGTCAAGATACTGGTATCATATAAAACTACAAAACCTAAGGAATCCATTGGTACCAACTATGTCATACTAGCTTGTCACGAAAGAGGTTAAATAACGCTCCAAACTTACACTAAATTTTGACGAGGAAAAACTGTCATGGTCATTTTCAAAGGGGTCCCTTGACCTCTGACATCAAGATATGTGAATGAAAATGGGTTCTATGGGTACCCACGAGTCTCGCCTTTAAAAGGCATGCCCACTTTATGATAATCGCATACAGTTTGGGGCAAGTCATAGTCAAGCCTGTTGGGCTTGAGTTTGCCATGTTATGATTTGAGCATATTTTTTATGTTAAATGCAGTACCTGTGAGGGTTCTTGGGTCGTTAATTGAATTCCAGTAATAGATATATACATACATTTGAATAAGGAAAGCATATTTGCCCAGTCCCATGTTGATAGAAGTATTACATACTTGACAAATCTCCCTTTAAGATACATTTTGAACAGATACAAAATTTGGAAAAAATATTTTAATCAATTGACAGCATTAGTGATAATACAGACACAAGACAGTGTGTTAGGTCAGGAGGCTACACACACAGTCTGGTCACAAAGGTCAGCCAAGTCCCACAGGCCACACTCAGTGACCAGACATGGCAACCCTGGGCCCCACAACACACCATCAACACACCAGTTGGGGAAGTGATCCTCTGCTTACCCCCCATTACTCTTCCAGTGTTCCCCATTATCAACACACAGCCTCTTTGCTTTCCTTAACTTGGGAGGCCAAACCCCCGGTGGGAATGATTCACTGGAAAAGGTGCTTAATCTCATACTGAAGATAAAATATAAGCACAACCCCAGCAGGACAAACCAAAAACCTTGTTTTTAGAGCCATCACATAGAGGGGAAAATATGCAAGACATGACCAAGACAAATTCATTCAAACCACCCAGCTGTCTCCAGATTGCCAGATATCTCATGCAAAATGAAACACATCAAAGTCGCTTTTGCCATCTTCTGCTTAAAAGAAAACATTACAAATGCTTAAGAAGTCAAAGGGATTAAAGAAAAGCAAATCTTCTCCCAAGATCTGCAACAGTGACGCACTGTTCACAAAATATCTAGGCCAGGCCATTCTCACAAATCGCCTAAATGCAGGGCAATACTCCAATATAATAAACTACCCTTTAAAGGGATAGTTTGGGTGTTTTGAAGTGGGGTTGTGTGAGGTTCTTATCCATAGTCAGTGTATTACCTACAGTAGATGACGATTGGCACGCCCCCAGCTTGGAGAAGCAGACAGGAGTACCAGAACGGGAGCAAATCAATGTACTGCTGTGGATGGTGGCAGCAGCAAAACGTATTTAAGACACCTAAAAGCAAGGCTCACCTAAAAAAAAACAATATCAGTTTAATTGTATGCTATATTTAGACTATTTTCACCACTTAACCCTGCCGGCTAAAATACGTTTTGCTGCCTGCCCCGTCCATAGCAGTACTCCAAACTGGGGGGCGTGTCGACCGTCATCTACTGTTGGTAATACACTGACTATGGATAAGTACCTCATACAACCCCACTTCAAAACACCCAAGCTATCCCTTTAATAAGACACAACTGTCAGTGAATAACATCTACGCAGCAAACCACTGTGACATCATGTAGCAACATGTGTATGCAAACACCCCCCCCATCACAAGCCAGCAGCAGGTCAGTAAACAGTAAAAGCATGTGCCCTACCCCCATGCTGAAGCCAATATAATCCAATCAATTCTGAGTTATGGATCTCTGGACACACACACAGTGCCACACACCCTCCGACAGTATTCAGAACAACAGGGAGTGTATGCATGTTTAAGGATGCTGAGGTCATTTCAGTGACAGAAAATAGATGAGGGCGTCAGGCAGAGAAATATAATTATGACAGTCATGTGGGGTCCTGAAGCTTATTGAGATGGTTGACAGATGAGTTATTAAATTCAGTGAAGAAGAGGGAGCGTTATTACACATTTTAGTCAACAGCTGTATCCCCTGCAGTCCAGTCCAATTTATTAAGACTGCAGGTAGGGCTTGGCGATATGGAGAAAATCAAACATCACAATATGTTTTACCAAATGCCTCGATATTGATATTGAGACGATATTGTAGGGCTGACCATTGGTGCTTTTACAAAATATTTACAAAACTAGATTTTTTATGTGGATATAATGACTAAGTGGGTAAAGTCAAACAATAGAGCGGCAAGAACAGTCTGGTAAGTTCAGAAAATTACATCACTTTACTGTAATGCAGCCTTTGAAATCAGGAAAAGAATCCAGAAATTCAAAGATATTAAATTTACTATGATATAAAATTGAGAAAAGCAGGAAAATCCTCACATTTAAAGAAAGGTGTTGAGTAAAATTGTCGTTTTATCTCTTGGTTTCAGCTCTGGTAATCTTCCAATTCGCAAAATATAGGCTGAAAATAATCCTCATTTATATTTCTAAGACCGCAAATCTGTGTTTTCAAAATGCACCCGTTTTAACTGACAGCGTGTTGGCCTTTTCCTCGATGACATAAACTCAGTGGTTTTCCTCGCAATAACTGCTAGTCTACAATTAAGCAGTTGTGGTCAATTTTAGGGGGAATTTATTTACTGTCATAGACGACTTGCTATAAGTTCAGTTCTCCTCCACAGCCAACCAGAGAGCGACTTGGAGCTCTGCCACTCTGTGGCTTCTCTCTGCCATCCATTCATGAAATCATTCCTTCATCGGGGTGCCCTTGTTCATTTCCACTGCTGACGCTGACAGGAAATAATGTGGCTTCCTGCCAAGACCTCAAAAGCTCACAGTAATACCGCGGGTTGAGATATGTTGCCTGATAACACCCTGTTACATAAGGGTCGATTAAAAACAAATACTGCTCATACACACGTGGTTATGTGTGGGTTTTACATACATAATAAAAAAGAAAAAGTGCCTCCAGGAGGAAAAACTTTCTTGCGGGAAACTTAAATCTGTCTGAAAAGTATGGTGTATCCCATGTGAATGCTGCATTGCTGCAGTCTATATATCTATTATCTACGGTACATTACATAATATGGCTTATAAAGCCAGTAGGGTTTAAAATATGACACCGCCTTAAGAAATAAGCTATGCACTAAATGATCTTCACACTCCTGACTGGTGTATGTCATGTCTCGGAGCCAAAGATAGGGAGCGAGTGTTTTGATGGAGATGCCTTGGGCATGTGTAATGGATAGCGTCTCAGCCTCGCTGAGCATTACGCCCGGGCCACACAGCGCACTTCAGGCTCGCCTGACGGCAGCATCACGTCGTGGCCACGTCATGCCCACCTAGGGTGTTCACACTAGACGCGAGTTACCCACGTCTCGGGAGCGTCTCAGCTACCTGTCAGCTGTGTTTTTGCTGTTGCTGACAGCCCTTTCTTTCTACATAGAGTTTGCCTTTTAATGGCCATTTAACTTCATAATAAATGTGATTTATATTTATTTAAGACAAAAAAGGGTAAGAACTGTGTGGTAATTTGTAAATATTATTAAAAACAAGCAAATAAATTCATACATAAATATTAATATATAGCCCATAGAAATCCCTCTTTTCTGTCAGTGAAGAGGGATTTATATATATATATAAATCCCTCTTCATTGACAGTTAAGAGGGATTTCTATGGGCTATATATATATATATATATATATATATATATAAATAAATCCCTCTTCACTGACAGTGAAGAGGGATTTCTGTGGGTTATATATTAATACAAAAAAATAAATAAATACATTAGTAGTAAGAGAGAGCCTACAGCAATCCCTCTTCACTTTGACTGGCACAGTTTTAAACAACATTTCCAGGGGGTTTCGGGTTCCTGTTCTACAGCATTCCAGGTTGCGGCTTTTATCGAAAACGACTTAATTTACATCTGGGGCGGGACAGCAATTTACATTATAAATGCTGATGTTCCGACATCTCAGGCAACTTGGAGCTTTTCACCACCTTGTTGCTGAACTGCGCCTTGATGGAGAAAAACACCTGAAGTATTTCAGAATGATAAATATAAGTAAAGTGGGTTTTTTTTTATTATTATAAAACAAAGCAAAATAAACAGTTTCGTTATTTGTTAACCTTTAGAAAACGAAAATTATTATTAAATATCTTTAAAAAAATTAAATAACACCTCTAAAAGAAAGAACAATAAAGTTACGTGGTGTTTGTTGAGAGAGAGAGAGAGGGAGAGAGAGAGCGAGAGAGAGAGAGCGCATCGGAAAAATACTGCCCATCACCTGATGTTCTTATAACCTATTAACCCAGTCTATTATATTTATAGCATATGTAGGGTTTCTGCTATGACTACTACAGTGTTTACAAAATTAAAAGCCTGTACTATATTAACTTGATGGAAACCTGCAAGTAGACCACTGCTTTATTTAGAGTATTTCAGAATAAAAGCATTATGTTAACGAATGCATGATTCTGTGCACTAAAAACGCTAAAGGCCTTTTATTTTGAAATCTAGATAGGAAGTGTAAAATACTGATGGTCAGTGACATATTCTACAGATGTCTAGACATGGAAACTGTAGTAATCTTGCTGGTATGATGTTCATATACTGTCAATAGATCACCTTCACTGTCTGTTGCTGCTGGGAGAGGCAGCCGAGAGGTAAGCGGCTAGCGTGTAAAATAGGCGAGCCTTCTATTCTATAAAATAGACGCGCGTCTGACGCGCGTCTGACGCGCGTCTCATGCGGGCAGTGTGTCCACTCTAACCTGTTAACATGGACGCCGAAATAAAAAACAACACGCGACGTTGCCGTCACGCGAGCATGAAGCGGGCTGTGTGCTCCAGGCTTTAGACTGGTTCTGTTCTGCCTGTCTGGCTGCATCTGCAACCCTTCCCCCTCCAAACTCCTACATCGCACCATCTTCTTTCTGCCCTCCCTTTATCCTACGGGGGGACGGGGGCATCCAGGCAGAAGAGGCTATGACATTGAGCCAATTGGCAAAAGACAGAACAAAAAAAGATGAGAAGAAAAAGGCATTTTTTTCCCCCCAATGGTTGAACTTTCGTCTGCTTTGCTGCCCTCTTCCCGCTCCCTCCTTTCCTCCCTCTACACATCCATCCATCAATCATTCATCAACGCTTGTGGACAGCAGAATAAGGGTGGCTAAGGGTGGAACGGTACCTGGTCCCTGTACCGAAAACATACCAAACCATGACCCAAAAAACAAGGTACATACCGAACCGTGAATTTAGTGTGCTGCTCCACCCCTCAGGGCGACTGTGTGGGCTTTCAGCAGACTGAAGGATGACATGCAGAGGAGCCACGCCGAGCATGAACGTCACCTCTCCACAAGAGGAAAGAGATAAGAGGGACGCCCGACACACAGACGCACACACATTTGTGTTGACCTTGAGTCCGACGCAGCACGCGTACAGATTTCCCTTTTTTATCTTTTCCAGGAAAAACTAGCGACAACAACTGGGAAGTTTGATTCCGATAAGAGATGCCAAAACAACTGTGAGGCAGATCTGGTGTTTCCAAACCGAGGGGGAAACCCTTCAGAGAGCATCCTCCTGGTTATTCCCAAGACACTTTCTCTCTGTGAGTGTATGTGCTAAGACAGAAGTCAGGTCATGTCCAGGTCACTGTCGTGTTTGCTGAATAGAGAAGAACCCTGATGTGCTGCACGAGACACATTTGCTTTTCAAATGTATGCAAATCAAAGTCGTTCCGACGCTGCTCTGATTGATGAACTGCCACGTCTCTAAACGCTGATAAAAGCATAAGTCATTTCCTTTTGGAGACGCTGTAATCTCTTCTCTAGCGTTTTTTTTGTTCCTTGCAATGACTAAAATGAACCGTCAGACTTTTAAAAAGTGAGATCATAGTCAGCTTAATTAGGCTCTGGGATGTGACACTGGAAATGTGAGTTGTTACCAGATGGGTATGTAGGTGGAAAAATCTAAAAAGAGACTGAGATTGAGTCGTTTCCACAGAAACAAAATGACACAAACTGACCACTGTCGCGTTCCCCGACCCCTAAAATGTCACCGTCCAGACCAACATCATCATATTAGCTGCTTTTAACAGCGTTCACTAGAAAACGGACGGTGATTCCAGTACAGTGAATCCATTTTTCCCCTCTCCGGCATTCATCTTTCCACGGGTTAAATATAGCATCACTAAAAACACACGGGAATAGAGGACGGGTGAAAGACAAGCATGTGGACGGGGGAGTGAAAAAAAAAAAGAGCAGGGGTTTATGGAGCTGGGAGGGGGCTATATTTAGAGCAAAGCAGGGAGCATCACCACCAGCACTCACAGCACCGCCATTGGTCTCATCCGCCCCGACATGAATCAGGGATGAGATCAATACATGCTAGAGAGAGGGTTTCACCATTGTGTTTGTTTTTCTTTAGCCATGATATTTCTTTCCAAGACGACACAAATTAATATTACTAGTTTTGCTAATTGAAACTGAAAAATGTAAAATTGACATTAAGTGAGGAAGAGAAGGAGGGAGACAGGAAGCAAAAGTGAAGTGCATATACTGTACAGTACATGCATACTCCCATTTAGAGCTGCAACTAATGATTATTTTCTGAGTCAATTCATATACTGATTTTTTTGTTCGATTAATCATTAATTGTTTGGTCTACCACATCTACTCACGTCTTGTTTTACCCGACCAACAGTCCAAAATCCAAAGATATTCCATTTTTACTTTAAAAATGGCTGAAGGGGACATATCAGGTTCATACTTATTTTGGGTTTCTACTAGAACATGTTTACATTTTAATGTTAAAAAAACAATATTTTTCTCATACTTTCCAATTTTTTATTGCCTGATCGACCAATCGTTTCAGCTTCCATTATGTCACAAGAGCTAACATCCCATTTTAATAGAAAACACAACAGCAGTGGAGAGATCTCAACAAAAGAGCAGGTGTTTTAAAAAAAACTGTCAACAACCATGGCAGCCATAAAGCCAACCACTATGCTAACAAGACCTGAAACGGCTCGTCAACCAATCGATTGACAGAAAATTAAACGGCAGCTATTTTGATAATCCTTTTAAAAGAAGCAGTATGTAGGATCTGGCGACATCTAGCGGTGAGACTGCAACCAACTGCAACTTCTCCCGTGTGCCAAGCGTGTAGGAGAACTACCGAAAACGCGAATGGCCCTATCTAGAGCCAGTGTTTGGTTTGTCCGTTCTGGGCTACTGTAGAAACATGGCGACCAGCTCCGTGAAGAGGACCCGCTCCCCTATTTATGCTCATTCTAAGGTAACGAAAACACAACAATTCTTATTTTCAGGTTTTTATACACTAAAGAAAACATACTTATTAATATTATATTCCAATTCCTGCAAATAGATCCCCCTTAATGTTACACACTGTTCCTTTAAGTCATTTTTCAATAAGAAATCCCCAGTTTAAGCTTCAGACTTTACTCAAATTTTCACTATTTTCTGACATTTTATGAACTTTAATAATGAAAAAAATAATGAAAACAATCATTAGTTGCAGCCCTAATTCTAACAACAAGAAAGTCACTTTGTTTATCAATCTTTTTTCTCAATTGTCTTTCTCTGTATAGATGTATAGAGCTGAGGCTCAGCTGCTTTATAACAACGCTGTTGGTTTCAGAGTGACAGCAGGTCGAGTGAGGTAGGGAATGTGAATGAGGCCAAGAGAGAGAGAGAGAAGCAGACGTTGTCCACGTGGGGTGTTTTTCCCTTAATGATCGGGGCAGCTGGGACTAAATTACCCCAGCGTTGCTACCGTCGCTTTGGCGGTAGCAGGGTGGGGCGGGTGTCTGTATATATGTGTGTGTGTTGGGGGGTAGAAAACGCCCCTTGCAATCTCCCTCATTAGCGAGTCGAGATGATGCAGCGGGGTGGGTGGAGGAGAGGGGGGGGCTCATCCCCTCTGAGGTCTCAACTCTCATTAGACCCCAGGGGGGGAAAAGCAGTTCATAAGCAGTGAAGCTTGAAAGTTGGGTGAGATTTGTGTTTGTGTTGTGGGAGGCATCAGGTAGATAAAAAGACCTGCCTCGCTCTCGTGTCAAGCCTCGGGCTGCAAACAATCAGGATAAACACACCGGTACTGACTCACAGGTGACTCACAGGTTCTGCAGCGGTGTAGAGTGTACACCTAAAACGTTCAGGTGCTCAGGTTACTAAGAAACCGATGCGATCAAATTTCACTCTTATCAGGGCATCCTGGTGATTCAGCGGGCAACCGCGCACCTGCAAAGTCCTTCTGCACATCCTCATCTTCATTAAAACTCAGGCTACATCTGTGAGTTCAACTGATTCAAAGCGGACCAAAACTTGAGAGCATCAGAGTCTAAGAAGTTAAGAAGTAACTGATGTATTTTTGATGCTTCTGCTCAACAGCTGGGAGTTCTGCAGGCTGCAGTGGTTGTCAGCGAGGGAGAGTTATGCGAAGTGACGGGAAATATTTATTAGATTGCAGAAACGGATGTGAGGAAAACCACACCACAGTGACACTTGAAGCAGCCGAGTAAAGAAGAAACAAAGTTTTTCAACTACTCACTCCTGTCTCTTTATCTTAGAGCAGGGGTCTCCTACAAGTAGTTCCTGTTTCTGAGTGTCTCGCTAAAGGTTCAAAGAATATGTACATACATTTTATAACACAAATTCACTTTGTAGACCTGTTTAAATTTCTATCCAATCTTTCCGGCTGGTAGCATCTACAAACAAACAAGACTCAGTCAGTATATGTCTGGACCGTGTACTGTCAATCTGTGAATTTGTGGCAAAATTGCTACACAGATAGTCAGTGGACATGTCTATAATGTTAAATCCAGCGGTACATGTCCACCAGGTCCGGCGAAGACAATAGTGGACGCATTGCTTCACTCAACTGGTCGTTAAAGCGGTGACGTACCCTGTCGTTGAATGCACCTGGTTCTCTGCTCGCCGTTTCAAACAGGAAACAACGTGGCGGCCTGCTCGTAAACTTTCTGTTATTCCATCTAAACAATCCACCAAAATCTACTTCTGTAAACATTTTAAGGAAGAAATAGGCTATGCCACTGCTGAATCTCATTTCATTTTAGAGCTAGATCGCCTAGTTTGACAGATGGTCCAAGTTTCGTGAGCCGGACGCGTCGCACTGGACGGGCTCATTTGCATAAAGGACTGTTCCTGGCCTTTTCTTTCTGAAAGAGAAACGGCCAATGAGAAAACTCCAACACTCGGCTGACCAATTGTGTAACTTCATCACTCAGTGACAGACTTTTGCATTTGTACGGCTGGCCCTCTGCGATCCAGGAGCTGAAAACAACACTTAAAAGACAACAGTCTCTGTTTACCAAACTGAAGAAGAAGGTCAACGCAGCAACAGAGGCTTCATTTAGTGGCGAACATCCTAATGAAACACAAAAAGCCTTTTGCCGAGGGCAGAACTGTAATAGAGGCGATGGCTGAGCTGTTAAAGGACCATAAAAGTAAGACTTATGTCTGCTCTTGGTGACTTACTTGGTGCTATGAGTCGCTCAAGGACACTTGGAGGAAAAAAGGTTGGACACCCCTCTCTTAGAGATTGTCAGACTTATCGATTGGAAGAAAAATTGGTGCCATAACAAACCACTCTCAATGCAGCAAATGTTCTGCTCAAACTTCTCAAGACATTTTCAAAAAAATATCTACGCCTCCTTTACTCCATCAACTGTCTCAAAACCTCCGCCACTGTTAGGTTGCTGCTTTTCCCAATGATTTATGTCGTCCTTCCTCGGCTAGTTCTGACACAGTAAGAGGATTAAAGCCACACACACACACACACAGAGCACTGTTGCCATTTTCTGATGATGGATTAATCCAAAACATGCCACTACTGCAATGCTGTTATGACATGCATCAAGCCTAGCTGGACTGTGATGATGATTATGATGATGCAACCATTCATTGAAGCTGCCGTGCGTAAGAGGAAAAGGATGAGCTCTCCACAATGTGCCATTTAGCGAGAGTTTGGCATGCAGACCCACAAAAGAGCCAGTAAGATTAGCACTGCAAGTATAAAACTCTCTTTGTGCACTTAACCAGTTGTCAGAGTGAGAAAGAAAATGAACTCGGTCACCCCCGGACGCTGGCAGATGTGATGTGCTGCGCGCTGCAACACTTAGCTCACAGCCGCTCTGTTTCTCGCAGACACACTTCTGCAACTTCTGCGGCATGTCACGAGTTTTCTGAGAGTGAGGATACCTTTGAAGCAGATGATGAAGTTACAGTCGCTAAGTACTCTGATGGTTTTCATGGATGCTTCACGTGTATCCAGGTGACATTTATATCTCAAGCTGCATGTTTTCCACCCCAGTCAAGTAGTATAAAGCTGCTATTGTGTCAAAAATAGACGCAAAAATGCACACCATTTCAGGATCATAATTCCCCTTCTGCCACACTGCCAAAGGTCACACACACAGTCTACTCACAGTATTTAAAATGTCAGAAATACCAGTGAATGCACCACAGTAGCTAAAGAATGAAAAGCCACCATGCCAGAGCTGTACGAAAACAGATTGCACAGTAAAACCAGCCTCAAGACACAACCTTATCCAGAGTCTTACCTCGCAAGACGGAGTTATGGCTGTGTGTTTACTCTCTTCATTGTCCTGTGGTGAATCACTCCAACGTGCTGCCGCTGCCATCATTTCATTTCAAACCGCAGAGGAGGAAGAAGTCCTTTAGAGACCACATTGAGGTGAGGAGGATGAAGCCAAGACAAAGGAAAAAGATCCTAATCCACACCGTCCTCCTTCTTCGTGTCCATCAGGGGCTGAAATCTAAACACAAACAACAGAAGTTAGTGAAATACAGCCTCAAAAAGGAGCCAAGAAAGATTTGCACACTTGTCCCATGCAGGTCACGGTGCCAAATTTAACAAGATATTTTACACATTTTTAGCCTGGGCATGCAAGTGTAGCTAAATATCAGCACCATGAAATGCATTTTTGAAAAATACTACAGCCATTAAATGTCACATGAAAGCTAAATTTATGATGAGGCAGGTCAACCAAGGACAACCTAACACCTAAATGAAGAATATTTTAGATATATAAAGTGAGATTTTCATGTTTTTTTTATTATAAAGCAGGCTTAAGTCCTATATAAATACTGTGAAAGTATCGAAACGCTCAATCCACAGGGAAATACACACAGCCCGTATTCACAAACTCTGCATTTGAAACAAGCTGTCAGGATTTCTGTCCATTTGTGATGTCACAAATATACAATATTTAGACCATTACAGTTTTAAACGTAAACAATCTAAATGTGTCCCAGTTTATTCCTGGTTTCAGTGTATGTGAATAACATCTACTGACAGGAAGTACTCATGGACCAAAGCTTGTTAACTAGCAACACAATTATGTTGCAATTCCATCAAAATGTGCTAAAACGGAGCGTTTAAGACAGAGGGTAAATACTGGCATGTTCAGGCAGACAGTATGAGGAAAATAAAAGTTGTTTTGTGCATTACAGCATGTAAACATGTTCTAGTAGAAACACCAAATACAAGTATGAACCTCAAAATGAGCATAATATGGGACCTTTAAATTAATGGAGGGTGCATTTGGTTAAAAGTGGGGTGATGGCAGGTGGATATTCCAGCTTTTTTTTTTTTTCACCCATAATTATATAATATCTGATGAGTGACATTACTTGTGTAATATTATTTGCACACAGGGAGGACAAAAACGAGTTGTGCATGTAAAATAAAAGCTGAATTCATGGCTCTCTGTTGAGGGGGGAAGTGGTGCACATCCAATAAAGTAAATAAATGAATGGAGGGTGGTTAAAAGTGGGGTGATGGCAGGTGGATTTTCGAGCTTTTTTTTCCTCCCCACCCTTAATAATAACAACAACAACAACAAAATAAAATAAAATTATTATTATTATCATAACTATTATTAATAATAATAATAATTATAATTATTATTATATAATAATAATAATATCTGACGAGTGACACTTGTGTAATATTATTTGCACACATCAGGGAGGACAAAAACGATGTGATATGTCAAATAAAAGCTGAATTCATGGCTCTCTTAAGGGGGAAAGTGGTGCACATTAAAAGGGGTTGCAGCCACCATGAATTAAGCCATATGCTAAATATAAAACAGCCAGGATTGACACACTTACACCAAAAAGGTCCCATTTGTCCTTAATTTTCCAGCTGCTTTAAGCAAGAAAAGAACCCTCCTTGTTGCTGTGGTTACTGTTGACTAGTAACCCAACGGACGACAGGTTGTTGCTGTGGTTACTGTTGACCAGCTAACCAGGCGGATGGACGACAGGTTGTTGCTGCTGTTGGTTATAATTGTGATAAAAACCTACCTGTTACAAATTCAGAAAACTACTCCGACAACAAACACATCCACGTCCATGTTGCTGGGAAGAGTAGGGAGTCCGTTAACCGCCTCGGGTCGATATAAAGACGGGTTAAAAAGGGCTGTCAAGAGATTACAAAGCGGGACATTCAGTCAGAGCTGAGCGTCTGAGGCTCCACACTCACTACCTGTTAAAGGGGGAAAAACACTGGGAAAAAACACGGTAAACGCCCTTCAGTGTGCCGTTTCTTCGTCATGAAAAATAAGCCATTTATTTCCCATCATTTCCGAGCTTCAATTCGACGCTAAAAACAGTGGAAATTAAGAGAGACAAACAAAGTAACGGTGTCCCCTGTTGGCGGCGCGACAATCTGAAACACAGATCAACGAATCTCCCGACTACTGCTGAAGCCCCGCCCACCTCTGTTTGGACCCCTCGAAGGGCGTCGTCCAATCAGATGGGCGGATTAAATTTGGAATTTTGAAGCGGGCCAATCAGAGGCGTTGTTACATAACAAGTTCAATAAAGAGTGGAACCCTGGTGGAAACTGGTCCATTCTCACTGGCTGGAAATCACTATAAGTAGGAACTTTTGTCTTTAAAGTATCTAATTAATTAAATACAATTTTGGGTTTAAAATCTTTTTATTGGTATTCTGTACAAAATCCAATAAATCACAGAAATAATCCCCCTCCCACCCACCCACCCATCCCTATAACAATATTACTGCACCATTAAATAAGCAGAATTAATTTGAACAATTACACTTGTACATATATATAATACGAATGTTATTACAATTACATTCATACATATAAATGAATTCAATCCGATAGAAACATAAACGAAACATATACGAAAAAAACACAACAAAACAAACAAAAAAAAGGAAAAAGGAAAGGACCAAAAACACAAAAAGATAAGTAAAAAAAAATAATAATAAAAAAAATTAAATAAAATAAAAAAAAACTTTTAAATACAATTTTGAGGTATTTGTTCTTTACTTGAGTTTTTCCATTTTATGCAACTCTACTGCATCTCAGAGAGAAATACTGTTCTTTTTATTTCACTATATATATAATATATTTTATTGATATAATTTCTAGTTACTTTACAGTTTGGAAGTTTTTATATAAAGCATAGATAGGTAGATAAATAGATAGATAGATAGTCAATTAATTGATTAATAAATAAATAAAAATTCCCTTTTGATACTCCTCTTTTTCTGCTACTACTTCTGTACTTTTACTTATAATGGAGTATTTTTAAATTGTGGTATTGATACTTTTATTAAAAGAACTGACACACCTGATTGAAAGTTTTTGTGTAGTGTATTTGTTTTACTTTCATTCCAATAATAATTGTATGTATTCAATGAAGCTACTGCTGTGATATTATCCCTCTAAATCTTTTTTTTTTTTTTAATTTGGTAGTTTTTTCCCATAAGAAGAAATGTTATTGTTTTTATAGTCGCAAATAATAAACTACATGTCTCCTGGCAAACTGCAGCAAAAAGTAGGACCGGTTGATGTACTACTGTAATTATGTTACAGTTGCGGAAATTAAGTACATGTACTCAAGTACACTTTTGAGATAGACTAGTGGTACTTTACTTGAATACTTTACTTTACTACTTTGTATTTCTACTCCACTACATTTGAAAGGGAAATATTGTACTTTTTACTCTGTTTACTTGTATGTGGGACAGAATATTTCTACATTTACTTTAATATTTATTTTTAATATTTTTTCAACCACTAATTGAACATGAACACTATCTATGAAGATACACTTTTCACGCACACAATGCACTTAAATAATCAGCTAGCCATGAGTTGATAAACACTTTATTCCCACACTCTGTCATGAGGCCTTTCAGACCTTTAAAGTGAGCAAATGAAATCACAGGGACATCATTGTAAGAGACGAGGAAAAGCCCTGAGGCCCAACACATATGCTGAACTCTCCATTTCCCTAACGTTCAACTGGTGAAACATATTTGCCTATCCATTATCAACTGTAACAGCAGAGTCCTTAACTTTATCTTGGTGACATGTAGGGCATGGCAGCCACATGGGACTCCACAGAGCATGAAAAAAAGAGGGCTGCACAGCTGATCCAGACAAAGACAAAGGCTGACAGTGTTCTGTTTGCTGGCTACTCCAGCAGCACAATAGAAGATAGGACAATAGGACTCTTTTGACCCACACTGTGGCGAGGTTTCCCTGGTTTCAGAGAGGAGCTATTGTCTAAAGAGCTGGTGCACCCTCATCCAGACAATAGAGAACTTAAACTGATGTAAATGGGACTCTGCATTATGTGATGGTAGTCTTCAGGTTCATATTTATTTAATGCAATTTGGTTATTAAACCAGTAGCACATTATTAATTCAGAAAGAATATGTTATTGATTTGACATAAAGTGTGATTGTGCATCAGAAACAAAACTGATTATGATAACTTAAAGATACTATATTGTAAAAAGGGAGATTTTCATGTCTTTTTTTTATTATAAAGCAGGTTTAAGTGCTATATAAATACTGTGAAAGTATCGAAACACTCAATCCATGGAGAAATACACACAGCTCGTATTCAGAAACTGTGCTTTTGAAACAAGCCGTCAGGATTCCTGTAATTTTGTGATGTCATAAATATACAATATTTAGACAATTTCACAGTTTTAAACGTAAACATTATAAATGTGTCAGTTTATTTCCGGTTGCAGTGTATGTGAATGACTTCAGATGACAGGAAGTAAACATGGACCTAAGCTGTTGCCTAGCAACTCAATACCATTGCAATTCCGCTGAAATATGTATGTAAATATGTTCTAGTAGAAACATAAAATACAAATATAAACCTGAAAATGAGCATAATATGGCACCCTTAAGTTTTCCCAGCTAAGCAATCGCTAATATAACATATGGAGGATGTTTTCCCACAAAAGCAACTCGCAATCTGTATATTTCTGGATTACATGTGTGTATAAAAATTCACAAGAATACTATAAAAATGTTTTACTGGTTCACGAGTTTAAGAGCCAAAGTGAATGTTTTGTGGTACTTTCCCAAAAAAAAGCATTTGGCCCACTTGAATCTCCTCTATGCCGAACACTGAGACTCACATACAGTGCAGTGTTGTTTTAATGAATGGCAAAGTGAGAAGAGAGGATTTCAGATTAATGAACGGCTCACTGAGGAGTTGTAGTCTGCCCTAATGACTGAATGCATGTCTACCGTATAGTTTAAGGTTCTGCCGTGTAATATACTTAGTGTCTTGTATGTTATTGCTCTCTGAAGCATGCTTGTAACTTTATTTCACAGTTTTCTATCCAGATTTTTATAATAATTAATAATAATAATAACATTGTGTTGAAGCATTTGTAGGTTACTCACTGTCTGATAATTCCTTTATACCAAATGTGTAGTTGCTGAGCCAGAGTGACTCAAATATTCAGCAGAAGACGAGAGATTACGAACTCTCTCGTGGCAGCAAAATGTTTGGCTGGATTAGGACATCACATGAAGCGCAAATTCAAAGCCCAGCAGCGTTAGGATTAGGACAGGTGGAAATGACTCTGCAGCACAGCCTGCATAGTAACAGATTTTAAAAGCTCCTTCATGCAAAACACCCATCAGGCAAGACAGTATATATGTCATTCATAAAGGATTCTTTAAACTGTAGTTGAGTTTAAGAGGTTCAGGTCCAGGTTGTAGGCTATAAGTGGATCTGGCACTGAGTTTGATGACTGGATGAATCGCAGCAGCAGTCAATCCATCAAACCCTCTGGCCAGCCAGTCCCTAATTGGAACACAATGAACACCGGAGAGGATGTTCTTTCTATTTGTGTACCGAGATGCGTCAGTGAAGCGGTTATTTATTAAGTTCCAAACTGGGAGTGTGATTGTTTAGCATCTGCTAAAGCTAAATTGTAGTCAAATAGATTAAATGTTCTAGATTTTAAATGAAGTTTGGTTCACTCATTTCACAAATGCAGCAGAAGTGCACATAAAATGTGTAAAATGATGTAGCGTTGACACTGAAGAGGTCTCTAAAAGGAATAGTTCAACATTTTGGGGAAATATGCTTATTTGTTTTCTTGTTTCCCATATTGTAAAAAGTGATATTTTCATGTCTTTTATTATAAAGCAGGTTTAAGTGATATATAAATACTGTGAAAGTATCAAAACACTCAATCCATGGAGAAATACACACAGCCCATATTCAGAAACTGCGTTTGAAACAAGCCGATAGGATTTCTGTCCATTTGTGACATCACAAATCTACAATATTTAGACCATTCCACAGTTTTAAACATAAACATACTGAATGTGTCCCAGTTTATTTCCTGTTGCAGTGTGTGTAAATGACATCAACTGACAGGATGTAAACATGGACCCAAGCTGTTTCCTAGCAACGCAATTCCGTTGCCATTCTATTGAAATGCGCTAAAACGGAGCGTTTCAGAGAGAGCATGAATACAGGTATATTCAAACAGACAGTATGAGAAAAATAATGTGTTTTTTGAACATTAAAGAATGTAAACATGTTCTAGTAGAAACCCCAAATACAAGCATGAAGCTAAAAATGAGCATAATATGTCCCCTTTAAAGGCAGAACATTTAATTAAGGTTTTTGGAGTAGCCAAGGTGAAACATGGTCTATCTGTTGTGCCGGTGATGTGAAATAAAATCCCACCGCTCTGTCTCTAACCACAGGCTTCATATGTCAAACGCATGAATGTGTGGCCACTCAAATGTACAATTCACGTTTTGTTCCTTTTGTGCTGGGCGCAGTTTACCTGTAGCCTACTTTCCGCGGTCGGCCTCATCCTCAGTTCCCCTGGCGGAGCACTACAAAGCCGCAGCATGTGAAACCTGCACGGCTTTTTGTCCCATCTCGCTTTCACCAAACCCTGCGTCAAGGTGAAAGACAATGGCCTCTGGGTTCCCAGGGCAGTGCGGGGGGGCATCAGTGCTGGGATAAGTTAACCACTACCGCCAAGTGCTGATGTTTCATGATAAGGACACACAGGGTTGCAGCCGGAGGTACAATGAGGGTCTTTGTGGCTGACGCTGCACAGATAGCACCCAACCGAAAAGCTGTGTAATTTGTTTCTTCTCCCTTGCTTATCTCTCTCCTCTTCACCTTAGGGGTCAAGGACAAGTAATTAAACCTGACTGAATGTAGGGTTCCTCTAAATGTATTAGTGAAGGCGTTGTTTACGACTACAGACGTGAAACCTGAGAGCGTTTTGAAAGCACAACATTGAATCAGAGTGCTCCAAACCTCCCAGGTCTCTCTTTTGTTTGCAGTCACTCGTATTATCCAAATAGCAACTCATTTATCAGGTCATTTAACTTGAAGAGGCCTTGTAGCTGGAGCTGGACCATTACCTTTGGCTGCAAAATGTGTTTGGAAAACGTGAGGGAAAACACACGCTTACTATAATTTGATATTTGAATTACACAGAAATTACTGGAACAACAATAAGAATGGCAATTTATTTTGTTTAACTTTAGTCATTTGTCACTGCAGACCTTGGTGGTCTGTACATGGAGCGGTGAGGGGGGTTAAGAGACGAACAATCGTAATGACGAATGATCTGAAATCTTTACTGTTAGAATAATACCTTTGTGTGTGTGTGTGTGTGTGTGCATGTGTTCCTGTTATGTGATGTGATGGCTGTTTTGAGTTTCAGGTGATTAAGAATCAAGAGTGCGTAGCCACATGATAACACTCCCCGAGAGCACGCTGCGTGAGGTGAAGCGTGTTCTGGTCTGTCTGTCGACATGCACAATTGACTCTCTCAGTCACCACAACGATGGCAACAGAACATACAGAATACCTCCCTGTGTGTGTGTGTGTGTGTACTGAGACCGCAGGTTTTTTTTATGTCTAGCCTTTACAGAGATCAAGGGCTCAGAGTTTAATTGCAGCACTACAAACCTTTCTAAGAACCATAGACTGTATATAAAAAATTGGACGTATTCACAGTGATGTCACCTACTGGTTTGCAGACTGCCGTTTTGAAGCCTCAAGTCTGGCATTTTTGCCATCGCCATCTTTATTTTTTGAAACTAGAAGTGACACGAGAGGGTGGAGCTAAGTACAACCGAACTGAAGAGATTTTTTTATTAATTTTAATTTCAGATTTCTTGATGAAAGAACTAATGGGTTTTTAATCAATTTGACATTCAAAAAGTTTTGTTTGCCTTCAGTTTGTAATCGCTGGAGCTATAGCGACTTGTGGTGGGTCAATCAGGGTCATTTTTAACATAAAATCATAGACTATATATAAGAAGAGGACGCAGTCACCATGACGTCACCCATTGGTTTGTGGACTACGGTTTTGAAGCCTCGAGTTTGGCATTTTGTCCGTCGCCATCTTGGTTTTTTGCAACCAGAAGTGGCACGAGAGGGTGGAATTAAGTACAACCGAACGCTGCATAAGACATTTTCACGCAACCAAAAAGGTTATAATTAACTTTCATGAACAGAAAACACACTGAAAGTTCTACGACAAAAACACGAACAACTCCCAGAGCGGTCAACGCCGTGGTAGCGACGATACAATTTACCAAATGCCTAATTGCCTGTTTAAATGACTGACTGCTCTATGAATGTCTGTGAGATTGCATGTAAAAATAGTTCTTCATAATAAACAGACTCCAGATTTAATTTACATGTCGGTTTTGCCAAATCCTCAATTGAATTCTCATGTATTTGTTTGTGATTTCCAGTAAGGCCTGATTAAAGTTGGGAACAGATAGATACAGTGTGGTGAGGAGACGCCGTTCAGCCTGCCTGCTGCACCCACTGTGTGTTTTCCATGAGTCAGAGTGGGCGTCATCCGGGCGCGGGGATGCCAACGTCCATAAGCTCTCTCCATCTGTCACCAACAGTCCTGTCCTTGTGGCCAGCATTTCTTTCTTTTATTTATCCATTTCTTTGTTCCCGTGTGCATCACAACAAAACACAGAAACAGAAGATGAGGCAACAATTACATAATATATATATTTTTAAGGCCTTCTGGACAGTTATGATTGCCTGGTTATTTTAGGGTTATTTTCATCGGTGATTAATCTGTTGATTATTTTCTTGATAATGTGATCAGTTGTTTGGTCTATAAAATGTCGATCAATGTTTCCCAAAGCCCAAGATGACGTCCTAAAATGTCTTGTTTTGTCCAAAACTCAAAGATATTCAGTTTACTGACATAGAAAACCAGAAAATATTCACATTTAAGAAGCTGGAATCAGCGAATTTTTACTTTTTTCTTAAAAAATACTCAAACCAATTAATTGATTACCAAAATAGTTGGCGATTAATTTAATAGTTGACAACTAAAAGATTAATCATTGTAGCTCTAATAATGTTCTTTCAATTTAAAGCACATACAAATTTAAAGTTACATATAAATATAAATACTTTTAAACAAAGTAGTTCAAAGACTGACCGTTACAGAAATAGTTTACTTATACTGAAGAAGGTAGACAAACGGTTTCGTGCTGCTAATGTAAAACTGTGCATTACTTCTCAAACCTTGTACTTCATCTTCCCAGTCTTGCTGATGACACAGATATGCTGAAAGAATAAGACAAATTAGCATATTTAACTTTAACGTTAGATTACCATTCAGTATGTTTCAGTCTTGTCCAAAACGTTGCATCTGATGATGGCAAAATATTTGTTTAAGATCAGCCAAGAATGTTCCGAGAGCCTCATTATGCCTTGTACAGTATGAAAAGATGAAGCTTGCAATCATTTGAAAGCAGGAAAGGTAATGTACAAAGATATGACACGTTCATTAATCTAACTCTGGGCGTCTCAGGGGTTCAACTCATATTTCTTGTGTAGGATAAGGACAGATAAGAGGGGAAGCTTTAACTCTGCCTGATAATGAGACCTCCACATTCCACAGGTCACCCCCCTCTCAAAGTTTCGTAATGAATACCAACCCCCTCAGACATGCACAGGGGACACACACACACTCATACAGTACATACAGTACATGCAGCACACACACACACACACACACACACACACACACTCACACACGCAAAGCTATGGGAGTCGGTCTTGGCTTAGTGTTTCAGATGAGTCAGAGGTAAATTTGAGGCCATGTCTTTACAGATATGAAAATGACAAAGTTCACATAAGTTTGCACTTACTAATTTCAGACCGAGAAATCTGGATTGAAATGAACGCGTCAGAGGTGCAACAAAGAAAACAGAGTATAGGTTGCACTCCTGGCTCAAAGCTTATAGAGAAGTAAGATGCAAAAAGTGGTTTGATTCCTTTGCATGGTGGAAAAAATTTAAAAACGACAAAACAAATGTTTTATTGTGCTGGATTCAGACTAAATTAGATGGTCACAATGTCAGATTAGGTAGTCACAAAGCCTAAAACTTGGTCGTGTCTAGAAGGGAACCCATAAATTGCAAAACTCACGTAAGATGGTTAAAGTCAGGCATTGCCTTGAATGCTTAAAGGTGCTAAATGCATTTCTATTGCCTCTGCACGGCTCTCAACATGGCGATGGCTCGTAGCAAACGGTCGTTTTGCAGGTATTTGATCATAAACCAAAGTATTGGACAAATTAAACTTAATGATGGCGCTACGCAGAAACCACCCGTACAGATAAAAGTGATTTGCCTTCATGTAAAGTGTCCTCAGGCAGGGAGGATACCTGTTGGTGAGTTTAGGTTTCAGGTAGAGGAGTGCATCTCTTTGATTTACTGTTTAACCCCCCCACCACCCCTGTCTCTTTCATCTCTTTCTCTTTAGCTCTTCAAAAGGTCATGCGCTGTGTGTGTGCAGCAGTAGACTCACATTCAGGTCACGGAAATATTCATTGTAGTCCAAAGCATAGCCAACGACGTAGTGGTTGGGGATTTCAAATCCAACATCTGTCAGAGCAAACACAGACATGAATGTTAAAGAGTAACATGATAAATTCTGATATGTATTTGGTTTTTTTTTGTAGCTACAGTAGCATATAGCAGCCATCAGAACAACTGCAACTTAAAGCACTTCTGCACTGGCTTCACCACTCAGCTGTAGTGGTTGCTGCCGTTAACCCCGACGTCTCTGCCCTGTTGGGTACATCTCTACAAAGAGGAAGGACCTGGGTGTCCAAATCTCTAAGTTTCTTCTTCTGGACCCTCCTCAACACAACACACAAGGCTAAACAACTTGCAGATGAACCTAATTTCTAGAGCTGCATCAATTAATGGATTAGTTGTCAATTATTAAATGAATACATTCTCTGATTCCAGCTTCTTAAATGTGAATATTTCCTGGTGTCTTTACTCCTCTATGACAGTAAACTGATTATCTTTGAGTTGTGGACAAAACAAGACATTTGAGGACGTCATCTCGGGATTTGATAATGAAAATCATCCTTAGTTTCCTACAAATTTCTGCTGTTTATATCCTTGTTGTCATTGTTTCAGTCATGAATTGCAGGATTTACTGGATGGCTTATCAGGTCGGAGGTGCAGAACCACACTTGCTAAGCAACCACTTTGAGAAACACTGGAAAAACATCTGATTCACTGCAGCTGAGAGTATTAAACCCATATAATTGTAATAATGTGAGAGGAATAGATGAGGTACTTACAGTCTGTCAGACTTTCAGCCATGTTAGGGACCCTCTTCACCAGCAGACTGAAACACATGAAATATAGATTTAATTTTCAAAATGCCACTTAACTAACCACGACCTAGGACTTATCTCTAGTATTTCAAAAGTATTATACATTATGCTTTTTGCTTTTTAATTTGAAAAACTTCACAGTAACAAATACAGAAGATAGAACTTAAATTCATGCAACATGCGATAAACATGAGATAGACTTTCAACATAAACCATGAAGCAGGAAAGATGTTTATCTCATTCCTGTGCATAGGAACAGCCCACGGACACCAGATAGTGACTGTGGACAAGCGATATCTTCTTCTTCTTGTGTTCGTCACACACTTGGCATTTCCCCTGCTGGGGAAAACACAGAAAAACTGGCTCACCCTGCGACCTTGACCATCTTGGGTTCAAAGGTCTCCACATGCTTCAGAAGGGCCTTCATGGTCTTTCCTGTGTCAACTATGGCCTTAGGGAGGGGAAGAGCAAAGGGAAGGGAAAGGGAGAGATGAAGAGGGAGGGACGAGGGACATCTGAGTGAAGAATGCTTTGAACAGGAGAGGAAAAAATGACAGATTGTAGGATGAAAAACATTTTCTAACTTTATTTTCTTACCGAGATTAACCGTGGTGGAAGAAGTACTCAGATCTTTTACTTTTTTTTAAGTAAAAGTAGCAAAACCACAGAAATACTCTGTTACAAGTAAAAGTAATGAATTTAATTTTGCTTAAGTAAAGGTACAAAAGTATTAACACCAAAATGTACTTAAAGTACCAAAAGTAAAACTACTCATTATGCGGAATGGCCCATTTCAGAATAATATATATTAAATTAAATTAAATTACTGAAATATAAAATAATATAATATAATGTAAATTAAATTAAATTAAATTGAATTATATTATATTATTGAATTATAATGATTGATGCATTAAAATGTACATTACTTTAATGTTGAAGCTGGTAAAGGTGGAGCTTATTTTTTATTATAACACTGCCGGGTGGCTTGTAAATTTCACCAAATAATAAATAAAGTCCTATCTTTATCCAATTTAATACATCATAATTTATTTGTTGATAATGTTTTGTATTATTAATCTGCAAAGTAACTAAAGTTTTACAATACATGTAGTGGGGTACAAATAAGTACCTTAAAATAAGTACAGTATTTAAGTAAATGTACTTAGTTACTGTCCACCTCTGAGATTTACTCATGATAACTCATGAGTACATGCAGTGCATATTTTACACATTATCACAAGTGCTTTTATGTGTTCGGAGGAAATTTTCAGCAACGTGATGATAAGATAACTCTCATTTAAAACAGTTTCTTGGAGCGAGCAACCATTGTGATATTGTGCTTATGTGTTTCTGAATTGAGTCCAGAAACTCTTACAACTGAAACATGATCTCAAAGAGAGAAGACTTTTTTCTTTTTGTCCTTTTGTATAACGAATAACAAAAGAGACGTGGCTCTTAAAAGCACAATGGCTTCTCAATCAACAAGACACTTAAAGAAGTGCAAACAAAACATGTCAAAGGCATCAAACAAGGTGGAAATTTGAAGGGCATGCTTGATAGGATTAACTTAAATGGGAGGAAGACACTCACCTCCACAATGAGCACACTCTTGGTAACATGTAAAAATAAAGAAAAACATTAGTAAAACATCACCTTTTGAATTTGAACACAGTTCAGAGAATAAAGGCTGGATTGTTTCTGTGAAATCCACATTTCTTACAGCTGGTATCTATAGCAACAATGTTGGCAGCATCTTAACAAAAACACAGAACAACTCATTCTCTCCTCCCCAGTAATGAACATCTGTGTCTACAGTGAGCAAAAGTCACCTCTAAGTGTCTGGGTGCTGCACACTTTCCCTGCTGCAGGGTTTCAAGTGACTCCTTGTTCCCTCGATCGGGTGTATGGGGCTCTTTGTGAGACCGGTAGAGGGTATCTATGGTTCGGGGAGAGTGATCGGAGAGAATGCAGGCGCCCGGCCAATGTTCTCCCGGTCTACACCTGAACACTGTTACATAACACAAGGGGGATGTGAAGAAAACAAGAAAACTGAAACATAACTTGTCTTGCTGCATTCTGTAAACACTCTATACAGACAGTTGGTCAGTCACTGTGCATTGGCAGTTATTTGACTGTCTATAGCATCATTGTTTGAGAATTTATAGTTGTTCTTGGAGTGTGTGATTCCTGTCATCAATCAGTCCTGACTCTGGCAAAAACATTGGTGATAATCAATCACTGCTATTAAACGAAGGCACTGACCAAAATGCTCTAAAAGTAAAGAGAGCTGAAGAGGGCCAATTCAAAGATTGATGATGGTGTTTACTTTTTCCTTACTTCGTCCTGGGGTCAGGTAACAACTCAGAGCGAAAAAGCGCCCGACGTCATTAGCGTTTTTTTCTAATTGTGGTGACTTTTGCTGGATACCTGGAGCTATTTGAGTTTACCAACCATAGATAACATGATCTGAACAGAAAACAGCAGGCCAGGCAGCAAATTAGTGCGGTACATGAGAATTCAGGTGAGTTGTTTTCATTGATTTAAACTGTACTTTTAACTACGGTAGCGTACAGTTATGGTTTGATAATAAAAAAAAACTAAATATGCAGCAAATTGCAAAACAGAAAACGCTCTGTCTGATCAGGCGTTGAGGTGGCAGGGCCCAACAAACACAAGGCTTTGTTCGTGTCCCGCGTTCACAATGTTCAGTTTCATTTTCACTATACAAGCGTAGTAATTTTAAGCCCAAACGTGTAGTTTTTTCCTGAACCTAACTAAGTGGTTTTGTTGCCTAAACCTAAAGTGACGCCAAAGGGGCAGTATGTGACGAGTTGAGATGGAAAAAAAAGGCAGTTCAGTGCGCCTTGCTTTTTCAACCTGCAAAACACGCTCTCTCTGATCAGGGCCTCGGAGTCTACGCTAGTGTTAATGTTAATGTCATCCATGCTAACATGCTCAAAAGTAGGTGTAATGCCAAATGCGCTGGAGGAAAAGTCAGAGGATCATCAAAGTTATTACGATTCATCCTGACAGGGACATGAATGTGATTACCAAATTTCATGGCTATTCATTCAATCGTTGTTGTGACATTTCACTAAAAAAAAACACAAATGTTAACCTCATAGTGGCACTACATGAAAAGTAAGGAGATCCCCAAAGTCATTATGATATATCTTCTTGGGATCATGAATGTCTGTACAAAATGTCATGGCTATCCGTGCAATAGTTGCTGAGATATATACATTTCCGGGCAAATTGAAATGTTGGAAAATGGGATACAAAGTTTGTTTTTTATTTCGTTATGAATACAAAGGGGTACTATGAGTTTCATCAGCAACAAGCAGTAATAAAGCTGTGCTACATTTAAATTTAACTACTCAGATTACCGTAATAACACTTGGGATTAGGACATTTGAGTGCTACGATTTCACAATGAGACAGAATGACAATTGCATGAGAAACCTTCAACAGTGCCACTGGCCTGGATTCAACCCAGTGAAACCAGAGAGCCTGTTCATGCCACCACACTCTACAACATAACATTTACTTTTCTCTATGTTGTCATTACGTTGCTATGATCATGGACCAGATTAATAGGTTTAAAAGGAGCAACACACTTGTAATCTACCTGGAGCTGTGACTCAACAACGTCTCTATGTGGGAGGTTTGGGTTTAATATTTCCATCAAGGTGAAGGATTGTAACAAGAGCGTAGACAAAGTGGAGTGATTCATGTTTTCTGTGCATGGTGGTGGTCAACCTTTCTGTTTTTACTCCCACTGAGCTTTTAACCTACACTGAAAATGCATCTTAGTCACAACACAAGCTGACGTCTCAGTCTTTCTTAAGAAAACGCGTGTGGGCATATTTGAGCACCCATTCAGCTGAGTAAGTGAACTTCCTGTCTTGTGCCTGTATCTCAGAGAATGATGTAGTGAGGAGGGATCATTCCTACAGACTCCTCGGTCCTCCGTACCAGAGCTCAACAGGGATGAACAGTCAGTAAATCTGCCTTGTGGGAACATTTGTTTTCCTGAAACGCCTGATTCATGGCCGGGCTGGTGAAGGGCAAACCACTTTAACAAAGTGACACTCATGAGGTGTGTGTGCACAAAGAGGACGGTTGTGAGGAGAGTACAGGGCAAGTTTGAAGCAAAAAAAAACATATTTCAAACAGTGTCACATATTAATTAAGATGGCAAATGTGATTCTATTTTCTTATTTTGACTAGAAATTCAATGTATTCTCAGAGGAAAACTCAACTCCATGAGTGAATTCTCTTTTGTTCACCTGTGTACCAGACAGTTTAACTGACAGCTCCCTCTTGAGGCCAAGGTAGAAATTAAAACAGTGACAAAAAGTACTGCCCCCAGACACACCTTTCCACGCAGGAATGACAGATCTCTGCTTCCTATGATGTGCAGCTCCTCTGTTGATTGGTCATTCTGGGGAGAAGACAAAAATGTTTTTAGCGCATCAATGCTGATTTCTTTCACTTTTGCACGTTTGTTTACATGAAATCAAGATTTAATCTTTTCAGCCATCAGAAAAGACAATGTCAGATTGAGAAATAGCATATGTTTACTCAAGGGCATGTAACCAGTGTTTCTCAACAGTTTGGCTCTACTGTAAAGAACAAACTGTCTGCAGCATTAATGCAAGACGAATGCACAAAGGGAGATTTATTGTACGAGGACACAATGAGAAAAATAAAGTAAAATATTTTCCTTCTCTCTCTCTGTCCATGTGGGAAACACGGCAAAGCAACAGCTTTGAAAGACGACGTCTTTGAAATTAAATTTGGTCAGCTACAGATGCATCACTGGGATAAGAGGAGCAGTGACATGGACACAATCCCGGCCCCGAGGGGCAGGTCACATGACTCCATCATGACCTGTAACAGCGTCATCACTCAGACACTGACCTCTAGCGTAGTAACAGTGATGCTTTATGATTGTTTTTATGCTTTTGTGCAGCCTCAATACTCTTTAGACATTTTTTTATATTTTCATTTATTCATGAATGCATTTTCATTTAAAGGTGCAGTGTGTAGGATCTGGCGGTATCTAGTGGTGAGGTGAGGAGATTGCAACCAACTGAAGCCTCTTCCGTTTGCCAAGCGCTGCCCGACCTATCCTAACCTGAACTATGAGATAGATAGATAGATAGATAGATAGATAGATAGATAGATAGATAGTAACTTTATTGATCCCGAGAGAAATTCAAGACATATAATATGACCTCAGTGTGGTTTAACTAACCCAGCAAAGGGAAAAAAAACTATCTATAATTAAATTCAGTCCGTTAAACCTTTGTGAAAGCCAACTCGAACAACAGAAATAGTGAATCCTCCCCTGTGCTGTATAGGGAGAGAAGGAATGTGACCACATGCAGAGAAATGTAAATCACATCATATTGGATTTGCTCTGTGCCAAAATACACTAAAGAATAATATGTGACAAGTGCAAAGCGACATCATTGTAAACATTATTATATCATTCCTCGGTTTATGCATTCCAGCTGTTAGACAGTGTCATGAGCGGTTTCTCTCGGCACCAATTAGCAGCGTGGTGTTTTCATGACCTGAGCTCTGCAGCAGCTCTACAATCAATCGTCCTTGAGGTGTCCTGACTGAATGGGCTGTTACCTCACTAAACATGAGCAACAGTGACATCTGGAGGCTGAGCCAAAAGCCAGATACAACACTAGTTACATATGGGATGTTAGAAATGGGAAAGTGTCTTTTCATGCATGAATGTAGGGGCTGTAAGTAAGGATTTATCGGTCATTTGTTTTGTCTATAAAATGTCCAAAAATAATGAAAAATGCTCATCAATTGTCCAATTTGACGTCCTCAAACAGTAAAAAAAAACAAAGATATTCAATTCCCTAGAGAAAATCAGGAAATCCTCACACATGGCAAGCTGGAAACAGGGAATATTTGGCATTTTTTCTGTCAGTAAATGACTTAGACAATTAATCAATCCTCAAAATTATTGATTTTGTCAATTAAGGGGAGACACTTCAGGTAAATAGGGTAAAAAAAAAATAACTAACAGGTATCACCATGAAACTTCCCCAGTTGATTACTTGCATTAAAACAATATTTTTTGAATTACAAGTTTTCTGTAAGAAGTCTGAAAGAAGACACTTTATGGAAGCCAAATAGCCCAAAATCACAAAAATTGACCAGTGCATGAAAAACAATGATTTTGCCTGTTGTGTCTCGCCTTAATTTTTTGTTGACTGACTACAACAAAGGTTCCTGGCTGGACTTGAACAGGGGACATTACAGGTCCTGACTAGTGCCACTAAAAATAAATGTTTGTGTGATCAGTCACGTTTCATTGCAGGTCAGGTGCTTGGTGTCTGATCTGCAATGACCTCTCAGGAAAATAAAAAAGAAGCATAAAAAGGAGCATAATACAAAGCCTGCTGTACTGTACTGTACTCTTTGTAGTGTTTTAGTCCACGGTAGAGGTTCACCTACTAGGTAGCTCTTCAGACGAATGAACTCCACTCGGGTCTCCACGTAGTTGTCGGAGTTGCGCCCGAGAACCTTGATGAACTCCACCAGGTCCACACAAAACTTGTAGCCTCCCTTCAAGACGCACAGCACCACGATGTTGTTACTGTCCTCGAAGTCATCCATGACGTAGCCGGCCAGACGCTCCACCCTGCAGGAGAAATCACATACAAATGACCAGGAATTTTTATTTTTTTTAAATCACTTTGCAGGCGTGTTTTTATGTGTATTTGTACCTGTTCATGATGACCCCATGTGGAATGTAAACGCTCTCTATGTCTTCATGGTAGTGTTCAGGGTAGGTGAACAGGTCCAGACTGTATCCTGGCCAGTCGTCTTTTATCTGGGACAGACAGTGTACTGTTAGGCAGGGACTAAATCAGTCATGCAATATTTGAGAAGGTGCAGTCAAATGTGAACAAGTCCTGTTCAAGCACTGGTGGATTTCCAAGGTGTAAGAGCATCTGTAACCTCTAAGCTCAAACAGGGAACTATTATTACTAGGATTAGTGACTTAATTCTTCTGAGTTTAGAATAAATAAAAACCTTGAAGGTTCTTTAAAAGCTGCTTACTGTTGAATTAATCAAATAATGGCTTGAAGGAGTTCATTCAGAGAATAACAAACATGTTATCTTCTTATAATAGCTGAGCTAATTACACACAAATAATCAGTCTCTTCTGATAAAAATGTGACCTACATTTGTAAATTCTAGATAATTTGACTGAATGATGTTTGTGTTGAGCATACCACGATTCCTCTTTTCTTCCCACCGTTGTCCATTTGTGGTTGTGTGTAAACAGCCTTCACCGGGGTAAAGATTCAGAACAGGATACAGGTAGTTCCACCTTCAGTGGAAATATACAGAAACAGTTAACTGAACATACACTGGACCAAATAATGAAATACTTTCCACTTGAAAAGTTAGAGTACAGGAGAAAGCTAGGACAAGAAGAGAAACTACATCAGGTTGATTCATCTCCTGTAACTCAAAATCACAAGTTATTAAAGAGCAACACTTCTAATCTGTTATTGCCAAAGACGTACTTACAGTTTTGCTGCCTGTTTCTCAGCGACCACTCACAAAACAAAGAAAAAGAAAGTCAAAGTAGAAGTCCTGGCCAGCCACATGGGCTGAGGGATCACGCTGGAGTCATTTGCGTAAAAGGACAGCGTTGTTTTAGTCATGGAGAATTACAGGGATAATCAGCTGCATGTGATGCTATGCTGGCTTGTGGCCGCATCACAGGCCACTGCAGGAGAAGGAAAACAATTAACAGCAAATGCTTGGTTCAGTTTCTATGCAGTGCATTTATTCAGTCAGAATTCATGATTTTAAGGGACACAGTCAACTATTTGTTCTTTTGTTCTCCGAGTTGGGAAGGCAGGAAGGTGAAAAGAAAGAAAGGATAAAGAAACAATTGTTTTTCATTATCTGGAGCTCAAAATTTAATATCACTAAAATGTATAGAGGTGTTGAAATACAAATATTCCTTTAAAATTACGTAATATTTTAGAGTGAGTACAATACTAGTGGTAGACCTAAGAATAGCAATAGTCCACTGTGAAATATATGTATATATAGAACAACTACTGACCAGACTGCTATTAAATTTGTTATGAATTTATTCTGAATGATGAATGATTCCTTAATTTGCAGTTAGCTAGGCTTCATCTTTGTTTCATTGTTCATATGACAGAGAGGGTATACAAATGCAGTATTTTATTTAAAATCCAGTTTTTTATGTGCTAGTTATTGGGTATGTAGATGGTCTTGAACCTCTCAAAGAGGTTGATGTCGTGCTCCAGCTGCTTCATCGCCACCTCGAGGCGCTCCCTGTGGGCCTTCTTGGACAGGTTGTCTGTGATGACCGAGAGACCCTGGTACTCATGGTGCAGCTTATCCCAGTTGTTCTTCAGGCCCTGCATGGTGGACCCACATAGGGAAACCCATCATTGTCTCAATCAAATCAGCTTGATAATTTAACTGTCAGGATTCAACGCTTTTATATAGCAAACAGCCATCAAAACAGAGGAATTGTCTATATATGTAGTGATGGCTAAAGGGTTAATTCCCCAGTGTTGGTGAGTGTGAGAAATATTGTCAGTTGTAAAGTGTTGAATGGGGAGTTGTTTGTGCAATAATGGATAGAGCTGCAACGATTAATCAATCAGTTGTCAACTATTAAATTAATCGCCAATTATTTTGATAATGGATTAATCGGTTTGAGTAATTTATAAGAAAAAAAAAGTCTAAATTATCTGATTCCAGCTTCTTAAATGTGAATATTTTCTGGTTTCTTTACTCCTCTATGACAGTAAACTGAATATCTTTGAGTTGTAGACAAAACAAGACATTTGAGGACGTCATCTCGGGCTTTGGGAAACACTGATCGACATTTCCTGACATTTTATAGATCAAACAACTAATTGATTAATTGAGAAAATAATCAACAGATTAATCGACAATGAAAATAATTGTTAATTGCAGCCCTAATCATGGAGCTCGATCAGTTCAGAAATACAGTTTAGTTCTGCTGGGTGTGGCAAAAATCTGCATGTCAGACATACATAGACCATTTTATCCTTACTTATTAGGACTGAATAAAAGTATGTACCTAAAAACTTCAAAGACACAAAATCATCAAATTAATTTCCTGTACTCCTCCAGTTGTATGATCTCCTGCTGTTTTAGGGAAAGAATTGTGATCGTGCAGCCGTGTGTTGGAGTACCTCCAGGACGGCTTGTCGTTCCTCGTCAGACAGGTGTTTCATGGATCCCTGCTCCCGCTGTTCTTTCACATAGTTGTCATACTCCTCCTGAGCTCTCTGCTCTTCTTCGTTGCGCTGCTGCAGGTACTCAGGTACTTCTCCATAATGCTGCGGATAGAAACTGGAAACTTTAGACAATATGTTCACAGTGGACCTAATGAAATATAAGATGGATCATTTCATCAATAAAGAGAATTTACTCTGGGTTTTTCCATGTGCTACATGTCATGTAATTTTCTATTTCATTCTAAACTTATCCGACCGTTGTGGCTGATGTAAGCAAACAATGTCTTTCTCAAATTCCCCTTGTGTGTAGTGATGTGGAAAAAAAATACCTTTTTCTTGATGTATTTGGGGACAAGTCCTGAGTTCTCAAGGAGCTGCTTGTGTCCGTTACTTTTGTCCACCCAGATAGGCTGGGGCTTCATTGGCACCACGGTAGCTGTCTTTATGAAGTCTCTCTTGGTGTGAATGCCCATAAGAGGTGGGATGTCTGTCCTTGCAGGAACCGCTGGTTTCTTCACAGTGCAGCAGGTGTGACGAACCTCTTTCGAACACTCTGTCTCTGAATGAACATATAAATATATGAGGGTAAATAACACAATTGCTGCTCAAGACGCAACCAGACATTGTTTAAATAGTCTATAGGAGAACTCACTTTCGGGTAATTTGGGCTCTTTTGAATGCTTCTTGAGGTATTTCTCTGGGGATGGCACCTCTACATTAGCTGGTCCCATCGTCCTCATTGCATCCTTGGTTGACTTTTCCTCAAGAACAACGGTCGGCCTAAACTTGGAAATATACCTTCAGATGCAGCACATTGGAGAAAACGGTCATTTAATTTCATCGTCATTCATTATGAACAAAATAAAACAGACAGAAGGTAAAATTCTACACAAATGCTAACAGGGCACTTTTCATATAGAGCAGGTCTAGACTGTACTCTTTATAACTTTATTTACAGAGACCCTATAATTCCTTTATTTACTGACTATAATATTCTTTATTTACATGCCAAAATAAAATAAATAAAATAAAATAAAATGTGTATACAAATTAGAGGAAGCTTTGAGCAGGCAACCACAATAAAATGCTTCTTATTACTTATTCATTTCTGAAATAATATAATATAATATATTATAATACTATTTACAGAGACCCAACAATTCTGTTTATTTACTTACTTTACTTTATTTACATGCCAAATAAAATTAAATGTGAATACAATTTAGAGGAAGCTTTAAGCAGGCAATCACAGTAAAATGCTTGTTATTATTCATTCCTACTAATTTCTGAAATAAGATAATAATATAATATATAAGATAATATATTCAAATATTATTTACAGAGACCCAACAATTCCCTTTATTTACTTACTTTAATTTCCTTTATTTACAGGCCAAAATAAAATAAAATACAATAAAATGTGAGTACAATTTAGAGCAAGCTTTAAGCAGGCAACCACAATAAAATGCTTCTTATCACTTATTAATTTCTACTAATTTCTGATAAAATACAATATATTATAATATAATTTACAGAGACCCAACAATTCTGTTAATTTACTTAATTTACTTTATTTACATGCCAAAATAAAATAAAATGTGTGTACAAATTAGAGGAAGCTTTAAGCAGGCAACCACAATAAAATGCTTCTTATTAATTATTAATTCCTACTAATTTCTGAAATATTATAATATAATATAATATATTATAATATTATGTACAGAGACCCAACAATTCCCTTTATTTACTTACTTTAATTTCCTTTATTTACAAGCCAAAATAAAATAAATTAAAATAAAATAAAATGTGTGTTTAATTTATAAGAAGCTTCAAGCAGTCAACTACAATAAATGCTTCTTATTACTTTTTCATTTCTACTAATTTCTGAAATAAGATAATATTTAAGATAATATGTTATAAAATGATTTAAAGATACCCAACAATTCCCTTTATTTACTTACTTTAATGTCCTTTATTTACATGCAAAAATAAAATATAATAAAATAAAATGTGTGTACAATTTAGAGGAAGCTTTAAGCAGGCAATCACAATAAAATGCTTCTTATTACTTTTTCATTTCTACTAATTTCTGAAATATTATAATATAATATAATATATCATAATATTATTTACAGAGATCCAATAATTATCTTTATTTACTTACTTTAATTTAATTTATTTACATGCCAAAATAAAATAAACTAGAATAAAATGAAATGAAATAAAATAAAATACAAATACAAATACAAATAAAATAGAATAGAATAGAATAAAATAAAATAAAATAAAATAGAATAAAATAAAATAAAATAAAATAAAATAAAATAGAATAAAATAAAATAAAATAAAATAAAATAAAATAAAATAAAATAAAATAAAATAAAATAAAATAAAATAAAATAGAATAAAATAAAATAAAATAAAATAAAATAAAATGTGTGTACCATTTAGGGGAAGCTTTAAGCAGGCAATCACAATACAATGGTTCTTCTTAGCTACATATTAATTTCTTCTAATTTCTGAAATAAGACCACATTTTAACTTAGACTATTAGTCAAATTTGAAGCCAGATTTCAAAGCTAAACCCAATTTGAGGTCATCATTTGCTTTCTATGTCTAGCTAATGATGTTAGCAACATTAACACACTTTGCTCTCTAGTTAGTCCTTATACTTCTCTTAAAGTACGTTACCTTTGCGGTTTTTGAGTGTGAACCTCTTCATATGGAACACGATTGTAGACGCTTTCTGTTTGATACACACCGTTAGACATTGTGAAGGACTTAAAACAGGCAAAGGAGAAGGAAAAGTTCACTTAACAAGCTAATTAACTTCACCAAGCTAACTCTATGTACTTGAGATGTGTTTGAGTAGTTGCTAGGCAACTGTGGTAGCAAGCGTTGCATTTAACGACAGTAGTAAAGCGATTAATTCGAGGTATCTGATGGGTATCTAAGCTGTCAGCATGAAAAGTTCATGGACTATGTCTTACTATAGAACACCCATTCGTCATCTACGCTTCTTTTAATTCATCCAACTAAAACATTTATTTTTTTCATTCTGCTACGGCACATATTAGCTCTGTACCGCATGATTTCCACAAATAATCAACTGTCACCAAAAGCATATGTGTCAAGATATATTTTGCTATTGATCCTGACTCTGTTTCCATGTCTTTGATTATCTAAATTAACATAACTTTGCTTTTTTTCACATGAATATGAGCCGTAATTTAGATTTCGGCTCACTGAAGTGCAACATTCCGAGGAGCGTTTGAATGCAGCACAGAGGTGACTCATACTAGCAGCAGAGTGAGATTCTCTCTGCAAGCAGATGTTGCAATGCAAAAAAAGTGGGGGTTTTAAGTGATTTAATCGTTATAGTTTTAATTCTGTGGCTAGATTGCATAGACAATAAAACATGGAAAGAATGTGAAGTGTTTTTGCAACGGGAAATCGGTGCACCTTCGACTTCTCATCAATTTTGTCCCTCCAGGCTGTCCGTAGTTGTTTGTGCATACTGTTCTGGTGCTCTGCTCAAGTGTGTTGCAGACAGAAAGGTGCTTTTCCTGTTAAATCAAACCTTTTAGTTGCCACATACTTTACTAATAGATTAATTATCGAGTTTGAAGCACGGAAAGACACCATTACACGTGAGTTTACTGCTCATTAAACTATCTTTTATGATGACAGGTCACATGAACTACTGTCCTGTAGTGGCTGCAAAACATGTGCAAAGTTCTAGCAGCCACTTGCAGCACTGTGTCAAAACACTAAAGGGAGATTTGTCAAGTATTTAAGTATATGTCAAGTACTCTTATCAACATGGGAGTGGGCAAATATGCTGCTGTATGCAAATTAGTGTTTATATTTATTATTGGTAATAAATTAACAACACAAAACAATGACAGATATTGTCCAGAAACCCTCACAGGTACTGCATTTAACATAAAAAATATGCTCAAATCATAACATGGTAAACTGCAGCCCAACAGACAACAACAGCTGTCAGTGTGTCAGTGTGCTGACTTGACTATGACTTGCCCCAAAACTGCATGTGATTATCATAAAGTGGGCATGTCTGTAAAGGGGAGACTCGTGGGTACCCATAGAACCCATTTTCATTCACATATCTTAAGGTCAGAGGTCAAGGGACCCCTTTGTTTAGAGCGTTATTTAGCCTCCTTCCTAATGAGCTAGTATGACATCGTTAGTACCAATGGATTCTTTAGGTTTTCTAGTTTCATATGATGCCATCTTCACTCTAGCTTTAAAACTGAGCCCAGTACAACCTCCAGAAGATCGATTGTGTTAATGCGTTAAAGAAATTAGTGGTGTTAAAACAAATCTGCGTTATTATCATGTTAACTTTGACAGCCCTCAGTAATTACATTTTAAATGTCCTTATTTTTCACAGGATAACTGGCTGCTGTCTCCTCAATGGGTTTACTGAACGCACTAAGAGCTGTCAGATGCTACCTGAGTCCCTTTCCAACATCAAAATCATGGCTTTCCACCAAAGCCTTCCAGCTGGGGGACAAGAACATCCTACTAATGGGTGCTCCTGGAGCAGGGAAGTCCACAGTGGGGAGGATAGTGGCCCACAGACTGGGACTGCCTGTCATCGACGTCGATGATGATGTCCTGGAGACGACATGGAAGATGCCTGTGGCTGCCAAGCTGGCAGCAGTCGGCGGAGAGCGTTTCCTGGAGGAAGAAGGCCGGACTCTGTGTAACCTCTCTGCCTCTGGGTGTGTTGTTTCCCTCACAGGCTCCAACCCTCTCCACGCTGCTGCAATGCAGCACGTCAGAGAGTCTGGACTGGTCGTCTACCTGGACGTGGACAGCGAAGACATCGTACAGAGACTCGCCAGGATAAAGGTGAACAGGATCGTGGGCCAGGAGGCAGGGGCGTCCATGAGGGACATCCTGCGTTACAGGAAGCAGTTTTATGAGAAATGGCTTGACGTGCGGGTGCTGTGTGGAACGGGAGACACGGCGGAGGAGGTAGCGGAGAAGGTGCTGAAGGCAGTGGAGAGATATCAGAACCACGCTGCAGAAACGTACGTGTCGACCAGGAGTGACAGCGTGGCCAATCAGAAGACATACTTTAGTGATGTGGTAGTCGAGGGTCTGGCCGCAGACGGAGGCCTTTATGTTCCCAAAAATGGCTTCCCACACCTTGATGCTCGTGAATGGCTGAGACTAGCTGACATGTCGTACCCAGAACGAGCGTTAGTTCTACTTGAAAAGTGTATACACCCGTTGGACGTCTCTGCTTTGGACCTCAGAACAATGATATTCAAGGCATATGGGTCTAACTTTTCTAGTGAGGCAGTAGCACCTGTAAAACATCTCATCCACAATCAGTATGTCCAGGAGCTTTTTCATGGCCCCACCGCCTCATTTAAAGACCTCGCCTTGCAGCTGATGCCGCAGCTCTTCGCCCACTGCCTCCCACAGATGTGCAACTACCTCATCCTGGTAGCCACCTCTGGGGACACAGGAAGTGCGGTGCTCAGCGGCTTCAGCAGCCTCAGCAGCTCTGACACGCACAGGACCGGGGTGCTGGTGTTCTTCCCAGAGGAAGGCGTGAGCGAGATCCAGAAGCTGCAGATGACGAGCTACAAGGAGGGCAACGCCAGGGCCGTCAGCGTCCGGTCAGACTTTGACTTCTGTCAGAGAAGCATTAAGAGGATGTTTGGAGAGTCGGGGCTGATTGGACACCTCGCTGTTGAGTACGGCACAGTCCTCAGCACCGCCAACTCCATCAACTGGGCGCGGCTGTTGCCACAGGTGGGTTGATCGCTGAGAATGAATTCTGATTAATCGAAAATTAATCACACATTTTTATCCGTTCAAAATGTACCTTAAAGTATTTAATACTCTTATCAACATGGGAGTGGGCAAACATGCTTTCTTTATGCAAATGTATGTATATATTTATTATTGGAAATCAATTAACAACACAAAACAATGACAATTATTGTCCAGAAACCCTCACAGGTACTGCATTTATATCATAAACTGGGCATGTCTGTAAAGGGGAGACTCGTGGGTACCCATAGAACCCATTTTCATTCACATATCTTGAGGACATCGGTCAAGGGACCCCTTTGAAAATGGCCATGCCAGCTTTTCATCGCAAGAATTCAGCCTAAATTTGGAGCGTTATTTAACCTTCTTCACGACAAGCTAGTATGACATGGTTGGTACCAATGGATTCCTTAGGTTCCCTAGTTTCAGATGATACCACTCTAGCCTTAAGACAGAGCCAGCTACAGCCTCTTAAAGACAGCAACGTTGGTCGGGATCACCGGCAATCCTGCAGGTCTCAGAGGGTTAAAATGTCAGTATTTTGACACTAGCAGATTTAACATATTCCGGTGTATTTTCAGATAATTTCTTCCAGTAGATCTCTCCGCACAGTTTGCACAATTATACTCTAAAAGCTTTTATTTTTTGAAACATAACACAGTTTTGTTAACGTTTCGTCCTCTTGCAGGTGGTGTACCATTCCTCAGCCTATCTGGATCTGTGCAGAGACGGTGTTATCAAGTTCGGGGAGCCCGTTGATGTTTGCATCCCTTCTGGTAACTTTGGCAACGCCATGTCAGCTGTGTACGCCAAGCAAATGGGCATCCCGATAAGAAAAGTCATCTGCGCGTCCAACCACAACCGCATCATCACGGACTTTATCACCACAGGCGAGTACGATCTCCGGGGACGGCCTCTGGTGCTGTCCCACTCCCCGGCTATAGATATCCTGAAGTCCTCCAACCTCGAGAGGTTTATCTACCACGTCTCAGGCGGAGACAGCCGTCTTGTCAAGGAGCTGTTCACACGCTTAGACCGACGGCAGCACTTTCAGGTTCCTGAGCCTCTTCTTGGCAGGATACAGCAGGAAGTGCTGGCTGGCTGGTGCTCTGAAGACGACTGCTTGGCCGCCATCCAGAGCGTTCACACACAGACGGGCTACCTCATGGACACACACACCGCCGTGGCTAAAGTGGTGGCCGACCGGCTGCAGGACGGTTCGTGCCCCGTGGTGCTTAGTTCCACTGCTCACTACGGGAAATTTGCTCCCGCTGTGTTCAAAGCTTTACGAATCCAAAATATTCCAGAGGATCCCGTCGAGCAGCTGAAGAAGCTCGGATCGACTGCGTCCGGACCTGAAGGACACAGAGACATGATGAAGTGCCTGGAGAAAAGAGGCGGGAGGGGACACACTGTTTGTCAGGCAGATTACGGCGTGTTGGTGGAGCAGGTGGAGAGCATGATACAGGACTCCTTCTTGAAAGTTATGTAGGATTCGCTTTTGCTAACATCCACCTAAATTAACCTTAAAGGGCGGGTCCATCTCAAATGGAAAAAGCTGTGACATAGGTTACCAAAGTAAGCTAATCAATAAGGTTATGAATAATGTGAACTCTAGCACTAGTCAATGTTATCTGTGCTAAGTTTGGAAATAACTGAAAGGGTATACTCCCACGTTCTGCAAGGTAAAATTACTGTTTTTGTGAATGGAGTCTGGTGGCTTTGAAGAAAGCGATATAACGGCTTCAGTTTCCCTTCTGAAAGGTCCGTCTGACGGCGAGGTAAAGCAGCTGTGGACGGGAACAGCAAGGAAAACATATTTTAGCCACCTAAAAACAGCAATATCAGTTTAAGTGTATGCAATATTTAGAATATTTTCACAGCTTTACTTCACCATCAGACAGCCCTTTTTGACGGGAAACTGAAGTCGCTATATCGCGGTCTTCAAAACCACCAGACCAGACTGCATTCACAAAAACGCAAATTTTACCTCGCAGAACACGGGAGTTGCTGGTCTACCGCTGCATCGATCAATTAGTTTGTTTGTGTTATTGTGGGACATAAGCATGCAGACCGCCATCTAAGTTGCTGTATGTAACGTTAATGCACTGACTATAAGGATGTATATATACTTTACATGTAGCAACGTCATCATGCAGAAACCTACGTCAGGTCATGTGGGAAAAAGTTTTTGGAAGGGATTCAGGAAAATAGCATTTTGACGCTAAACATACAGACTTCAACCACAATTTGAATGTTCAGATTTGATTACATAAGGACCACCACCGGTGCAGAATCATATAAAAAGCTAAAAAAAAAAAAAATCAATAATGGAGTAATCCTTTAATTTAAATCAGAATTAATTACTTAAGTATAATAAGTTTATTCTTCATGTGTCCTGTTTGTATCATGTACTCTTCATTCTTCCAATGAATTTGTAACTTTGTAAAGCAAATTTAACAAAAAACACAACAAAAAAGGTCAAATCTTGCTAAAAAAAGGACAAGAAAAGTTAAGAAAAAGTACCAGTTATAAGTAGACGTCGTCTTAAAATTGATTTTAAAGACATTATTTAAAGGCCGAATCCTGCCAGAGAGAGCAACACGTTCATTTTAAACTATAAAATGAAGCTCTAAAGTCAATTTAAAGTCTATTGATTAACATTTCTTTCCATCATTACCCAGAGCCCTGGCCCACTAGATGGGGATGTCTACCTCTTGGCCGCTGCTGTATGGAAACACTGGTGCAAACATTGCAGTAACGTTATATGAGTCTATCGCTGTAGGGGGAATTAATCACTGGTAGAGGCAGAAGGTCAAATAAACTAGTAAATAGTGTTGTAAAATCAATATCTGCAGTCAGGGAGATAATCATTTTCTTTAAGTTAATTGTATGCTTCTGCATTGTACTCTACGTTGTAATAATTATGGGCAAGAACATTTTTAATTATATAACAAATGTTTTATTTACCTCATCCTCTTTCTTATTGCTTAAACTTTTTCTCTGCTGATGTGAAGACGGATGAAGAGTTACCAAAGCAGTATCTCACAGTGGCTTTAAAATACAGCTAATGAAATGATCTCCAGAGTCCTCTAATTGGCGGGTGAAGCTCAAGCAGCTGGTTCAGTCGTCCAATCAGTGTCCACTGACTCATTAACTACCTCACTGAAGGTAGTAAAAAACCTTTTGAACCGCACTATTACTGGCCGTTTCTCTTTCATCTGCTCCTCAGCTGCTAACGTTCAGGACCATATAGTCTTTAATAAGACGCTGTTTTTCTTTTTTTGAATCATGATTTTTATTGTTTATTTAAGATAAACAACCTAAACCACAGCAAATAAAATAAAATAAATACAAATAAAATTAAAAAATAATATGTATGTATAATAACAGATAGTAACTGTATATTGAAAAACAAAGTATTCAAAAACAAGGGAGGAGATTTTTTTAATACTAATAATAATAATAATGATATTAATATATATATAATATAATATAAATAATATAGAATAGAAAAAATACAGAGATAGATAAAAATTATAAAATAAATAAACAAAATATAATAAATTAAAATATATTTTCAAATTAAAATAAATAAATAAAAATGAATAAATATAGATAAACAAATAAATGAATAAATATAAATAAATAAAATTAATTAATAAAATAAATTCACATACCAGATTACCAATAGCTATATATCCCTGCGGTCTCACCACGCTAATTAACACGAACAGGATAGATACAGAGAACAAACTGTGTGCTAAAGCTGTTTTATTTTGTTCTCTTGAGAATATCACTATTAAAGTAGTTTGACAATTTGGGGAATTACGCATGGGGAGAGGAAGTGGCTCCCATTTCCTCCTGACTTCATCAACAAGGAAGGGTATTGTGATTTTTGTTTTAATATATACCCCCAGAAACACATGTAACTGAGGCATTTCAGATACTGTTTGACAACACCGAACTGTGCTTCTGCTAAACTACGTCTCCAAGGCAGAAACAAGGAAATTACCTTTCTTGATTTTGTGTTATTATAGATGATATATTTTGACTGATTGATTAAAAGATGTCTTAATTAATTCATGTTGTGCTTAAATGTAGTTATTTTCCTCATGTTTGCTTTAATACAACGGCTTCTATGCCGGGTTGAATTTGGTGTATTTGGGGATGGATTTATGAAACTTGGTAATATGATACAACAGCTCTTGGTGTCCAACTAAACCAGACATCCGTCACAGGAAACATCATATAATGAAGAGCAGGGACGGTTCGGGCCTGAGGGTGATTTTCCGCCCTCCGACGTCACGCCATCCATAACAGGAGAGTCCAGAAACGACTCCGGTCTCCGTGGCTATCAGTCAAGTCATTTAAATCCAGGTGCTGCCTCAGCAGCAGGGAGGAAGATAAGTTTCATAGATCTCCAGGATTGCTTATGACTGCAGTTGTTAAAATAGATGGAAAGTCGGGGCAGATTTGACAAAGCACTTTGCCAGCATGCCCTCTGATCTGGATCACTATTTCTCTCGGAGTCTTTGCCAGAACTGAGAGGAAAAGTGTTTTTCTTCACTTCTTTATTTTATTTTAAACTGTAAAAGTAGTAGGGCTGTCAAGGTTCGTTTTAACGCCACTAATTTCTTGCGATTTTTTAGGTTGTAGCGGGCTCAGTTTTTAAGCTAAAGTGAAGATACTGGCATCATATGAAAGTAGAATCCATTTCTTTTACCAAAGGACTCCATTCGTACCAACCATGTCATACTAGCTTGTCGAGAAGGAGGTTAAATAACGCTCCAAACTTTGGCGAGGAAAAACTTGCGTGACCTTTTTCAAAGGGGTCCCTTGACCTCTGACCTCCAGATATGTGAATGAAAATGGGTTCTGTGGGTACCCACGAGTCTCCCCTTTACAGACATGCCCACTTCTCATTCAGTCTATTTTTTTTTACTGTTTACTTACTTATTATACCTTTATTGTTGACTTGCTTATTTATTATAACTTTTTTTTATTTTTACTGATGCATCTTGTTGTTTGCACTGTCCCCCTTTGCTGCTGTAATTTGCCCGCTGTGGGACTAATAAAGGATTATCTCATCTTATCTTAGACTTTTTATTGTATTTTTGCAGTAACTTACAGGCAACACCATATTTATAGTATTAGAAAATGACACTAAAAACATTTATTTGTGTTCTTTGTTTAACTTTTTTATTTAAATATCCCCCCTAGCTCTGATGTAATTTTGTCTGTATTAATGACTTCTTTGTTTAAAGATAAGGTTAGGTTAACCAAATCTAAATATGCTAACGTTAAGCTACTGCCAGTGAAGGCAGTCAGCTCACAATGGAAAACTTTCCTCATTCCTCAGCAGCTCACTGACACTGGTGTGTCTGTGTTCAGTGGATGTTTTCACTCCAATGGGGGTGTTTATAGAAGACGGTCAATTTAGTTGACAGGAAAAACCAATATAATCAGCAATGATTAACTCTACTAACTAACTAACTACAGAAGTGTGTGAGAAATTAGTGCATCTACAGCAGCCCGTGTCGATTGTTTACTTGTCAGTATTTGTGTGAAAATGAGAGAGCAGTCTGTGGTTTGACGTGATCCATGAGCTCTGGTGTTATTGGGCTCGTGACAAACAGATAGAGAGACGGAGAACGGTGCTGAGGGACATCAAGATAAATTACAACTTGCTTTTTTTGAATCAGTGCAATATTTTACAATCACCCCTCTCTATACGTAAGTTTCCATGCTTACAGGATGACAGATAGCTGTTTTTTTTGCTATGCATGACTATATCACACAGAACATGCTCACATACTGGAGGCTTCTTTCTACCTTGTTCCTTCTGCCTTCCTCCCCTCTGTGTCTGTGCTTTGCTTCGCTGTGAGCATTGGCCTTATTAATCAAGCTGCTTGGCAGGTGAATGTGAGGAATGGGTGGGTAAAGTGTCTGAAGGGGGAGGAGGGTAGTGTGCAGGTGCATGTGTGTGTGTGTGTGTGTGTGTTGAAGGGAAAGAGAGAGCCAGCTGTTGCTCAGCACCTAGTGGCCCACGGCTGGGTGAGCAAGGATAATTGCAGGTACCAGCCTGTTCCCATCTCCTTAATGTGAACCTGTGGCATAATGGAAACTGCTCTTTCACAGTGGAGGGAAATAGATAGGAGAGAGGAGGAAATTAACGCATCGGAGGAGTTCGGAAAAGAAGATCCGGTGAAGCGGGTTGATTTGAGCTTCTGCTCCCCAGATCCCCGACTCTATAGTTTCTTTTCTCTCTGTTGAAATCCACAATGTAGTATTGAGATTTTGATAAACAGTATTTGGCATCACTTTGGTCTACAAATGTGGTCTTTTCAGGGTTACACTGTAAAAAGGAAAGCTTGAAATAGTTTGCTTTAATGTGATTTTTGCCTACTTTAATTTATTTAAAATGGGCTAAAATATACTCGTTTACAAGTAGTGTAGGTACACCAGTTTCGCCAACTACTTTCGCCGTTGTTGTCTTGGTTACAACAGGGTCTCCTACAACATTTTGAAGGGGTTTGCAGCCACCATCTGCGTAGTGCCAATACCCAAACAACCCAACATGTTTTCATCCCAACTAGTCACATATTGACGCTTTGTCAGACTCCTCTGCGTCACTTTTTGGTCGCAGTAAACACATCCTTAATGTAGTGAATTAAACAAAAACACTTGCTTAAAATTAAACAACAAAACCACAGTTAGGTTTAGGAAAAAACAACATGGTTGGGCTTAAAATTACTACATTTATACAGTGAAAATGTGACTTGACATTGTGAACATGGGACACGAACAGCGGTCTCCTGGATGAAAGCTGTGTTGTTGGACCCATCCACCTCCTCTCCTTCCCACCTAATGTGTCTCTTTCGCTCTTAAAACTATGTCACCACAGCACTTTCCCTGAGCGTTTACTGTTGCCACGGATGGGTCTACATTATAGTTAATGGAAAGCCCGGTGCATCACATAGATGCCTTGTGTGGCGGTATTGAACACTGACGGCCTTGACAAAGCGTCGGTATTTGACGCCCTGGGAGAGTGCCAGAAAAAAAATTATTATGTCCAACACATAGTATTCCAAATGCAGTATGCAGTATGCCATTGACCCTCAATCCTCTGTGCAGCAGATATATGAGCAAGAGGGTCAAAGTGCAAGGAGCAATGTTATGAGGAAGTAGTACGTCCCACTTGTATACTGCATGCAACAGTACGTACTTGTACTGACATGGAACGTAGCCCTTATTTTCTTCATCTTGCACTGGCTGCAAGGTGGAAACAATGGTTCGTACTCTGTTGGTACGATTGAGGTTCCTACCATATGTGAAATACTTTGTTAAACTTTTTTAATTGCACAATAATTTGTTTTGTAAGTGACTTTTCTAAATGTCCCCATTCAGAAAGTGAATTGGATCAAAGTGTCCTTAAAGAGCATCATTAGCGTTGGTTTCAGAGGAATTGTTCTGTCCCATGATGGTTTAAATAAAATCTATTTCAGAGGCTTTTTCCCCTCCTGCCAAGAATAAAACCCACAGGGGACACTGAGAATCTTTGTCCGTCTTGGCACCAAAAATCGTCACATTCATAAACGTTGGCATGAAATACTGGCACCAAACATTAGTTCTGAAGTGGAGGTAAAACACTCGCCCACCACTGCAAAGACCTGAGTTAAATTACTGGCAGCAGCGCCGCTGCCTTCGCCAATGTGCTTTGACAAGCACAACTGTGAGTATTTGAGTGGGAAGCCAGTGAGGGATCATATCCTGATCCAGCTCACATATTATCTTATATAAAGTCATAATGTAAAAGGGTTGAATATGCACATTGTGCATTGTACATTAAGCTAAAAATACCAGAGTAATGCTCAGTTAGTCGAAAAATGATTTACTTGCATTTGTACCTAATGTGTACTATTAAATAGACCTTCGTAGATGGTGTAACATTTGTTGCTGATGATATAAAATGTCATAGGGCTGCAGCTAACGATTATTTTTATTGTCGATTAATCTGTTGATAATTTTCTGCCATCTTGAGATTTTAATGACATTTGGAGCCAGAGTCTGTGCACCAATCGCGAGCCGAGCACGGCTGTCAGCAAGAGAGACTCACAGCTGCCAGTCATGACGTCTCGGCCCCTTTTTATAGCATCAAATAACTAATTAAAACCAAACTTATCAGAAAATGAACACTTGAACATACATCAGCTCGATAAGAACTACCTAAAATGACAAAAAACATCTTTGGGGAAAATTTATTTGACGTGTACTTTGACTTTTTAGTTTGTCCCATCCGCTAACATGGAGGGGCGGGATTTATGATCTATACTGCAGCCAGCCACCAGGGGGCGATCGAGATGTTTTGGCTTCACTTTTGGGGAGCTGTCACGTCTCCGTCTTTATATACAGTCTACGGTTTGACCCCTGTGAGTTGAATCTAAAAGTCGGAGAACAAAGTGACACGAAGCAGGGCTCAGTCAAAAAAAGCTCTTAAGTTTAATGAGCATATGTGAGTTTATATTACAAACTAGTTACATAAAGCGTGAGCGTAAGCATAGATAAGAAAGAGGCACCGGAGAAAGGAGGATAGTTCAACTTAAGTTCACCCAGATAAAGTCTGCCACAAATCTGAGGAGGTCGGAGTTTCTCAGCAAGGAATTAAACAAATTATTCATAACATAAAGTATATTTAATCTGTGAAACTGTAGAAGTTCCCGCACACAGGGTTTGTGACCTTGTGACCTTTCATAATGGCTTGAGGATGCTTGTTCTTCTAAAACAAGTAATCTGACCCGACACAGTAAAACAGTGTGTGCATGTCTTTATATGTGTGTCTTTTTATACTAACTGCATAGTGAAGTGTTTTCCTCCGTGATCGGTGGTTTCTTTCTGGAAGCAAGAGCCAAACAATCAGCCAACACATCTCAACATGGTGTTCACCCGAGGCTTCCCTGCTAATTACCTAAGACATTGATTCGCACCCCGACATACAGTACCTGTGTGAGGAAGAGGAGGAGAGAGCTAATGAAGGTGTCAACGGGAGCTTGCCACCAGAAGATGATTGTTATTGGATTGAACTCATTTGCATTTTGATGCACACTCGGGGCTGAACAATACCCGGCTCTGCTGTTAACAGTCTTTGATAAGCACACAGACGAAAAAAAGCAGTGATTCAATTCAAGGTGAACAAAATAACTGAAGGGTCCTGAAACAGATTACATTTAACTGATGCCTCCATCGGGCTCCTGCATGGCGACCGTCTGCCAGGATCTTCTCCTCGCTAGGATGAAGGAAAAGAGAATCCATTTCTCACTCACAGGATGAGAAATCAATGACCCCGAGATGGATCTGTGTGAAATGAGATGTGAGGCTCGTCTCGGAGGACTTGGCGGGGCTCAGATTGACAGCTGACTGACAGGGGTTAACTACTAGGGAAGGCGGATTGGCTCGGAGGTGTGAGACTGACCCTCTCGGACCCTGTGTTGAGGGCAGGGTGGATACATGTAGGCCGGATGTTGCTGGATTCCCAAGACATCCCTGTAATTGACCGTCTGCTGAGCCCAAGACTCCTTATTGCTACGCCTGTCAAACTCTCCGTTCTTGTACGGCACACAGTTCGGTGGCAAATACCGCTCAAAATGTTTAGTATTTGTTGAAACAATAGAGTGATGCAGGAATGAGTCCTAAAACATGGAAATGAGTTAGCATTTTAGCACTTTCTGTTCCCTAGTCTTTGGGTTTTTTGAATGGGTTTTTAGTTGCGAATAACAAGGTCTGTGGTTAACACAAGCTTAAAGGGGACATATCATGCTCATTTTCAGATTCATGTTTGTATGTGGGGTTTTCTATTAGAACATGTTTACATGCTTTAGTGTTCAAAAAACATATTATTTTCTCAAACTGTCTGTCTGAACATACCTGTATTCATGCTCTGTCTGAAACGCTCCGTTTTAGCGCATTTCAACAGAATGGCAATGGAATTGCGTTGCTAGGAAACAGCTTGGCTCCATGTTTACATCCTGTCAGCTGATGTCATTCACATACACTGCAACAAGAAGTAAACTGGGACACATTTAGTGTGTTTACGTTTAAAAACGTGAAATGGTCTAAATATTGTAGATTTGTGACATCACAAATGGACAGAAATCCTAACGGCTTGTTTCAAATGCACAGTTTCTGAATACGGGCTGTGTGTATTTCTCCGTACATTGAGCGCTTTGATAGTTTAACAGTATTTATATACTGTATCACTTAAACCTGCTTTAGAATATAATAGAAATGAAAATCTCACTTTTTACAATATGGGACCTTTAAGAGATTTTAAAGTTTTGTTCTAGGACATAAAATACGTTGGTAAATACCTCACTAGTGAATTTTGAAGTGGCCTGATGTTAAGGCATCATTTGCCCATTACAGAGAGGGGATACATTCTGTGGCAACCCGTAACTCTGAAACTACCTCGCGGTTTATGCCAGTCAAGTTGCAGTTTATATCTGTCCAAAATGTCATCAATTCACCATCTGTGTGAAATCGTCATAATTAGCATGTGAATTCTTGAGTTACGGACAAAAATGTTTGCACCAGATCTAATACAATCCAGGCGTTCCTGAGATATCGCGTTCACTAAAATGGGACAGAGGTTAGTCTCACAATGACCTTGACCTTTGACCACCAAAATCAAATCAGTTCATCCTTGATTCCAAGTGGATGTTTGTGCCAAATTTGCTCCAGGCCTTTGTGAGATATTGCGTTCCTAATTCCAGGAAGATCCAGCTCTTATTGTGGAGGACTTGAATAGAAACACTTATATATTTACAGTTGCTGCCAGCTACAATTCACAGAGTTGAACTTTAATCCTCAACATGTGAAACACAGGTTGACAATATTTTTTATTATCTTGTTTTCATATCAGTAATCATGCATAGTTGTATTCTTTTAAGTATAACACCAATGAAAAAATGAACTCTGATTTAGTTATATAGTTACTCAGTTATGGCAAGCCCGGGAATGCTTGTGTCGTAAAGTAATAAAATGCGACACCTTTGCCCGTGATTTTCTGTAAGTCACACTTTTGTCTGGGAACTCTTATCATTTTCTCAGTTTGGATAAGAGCTGACTTGTCTTTTCCTCTTGCATCATTTTACAGCTTACGGAGAAGCACGAGACTACCAGTAATACTTTCCCTATTTCTTTTTTTCTCCTTCCTGGTATAAGATCAAGCCTTTATTGGTCAAAGAGACTTCCTCCGACCTTCCAAAGATAGGTGTGTAAATAACGCTACAATCTGCACAGCCTTTAAAAGGAATGTAATTCCTCCACATGTGAGCTACCTGTCCTGTAACTGTGAAGATGGGCTGCAGACGCACAGACTGCCTGGCAAAGCCTCTGTCGGGCCTTTTTGAAAAACTTGGCTCACTCGTAGGCTCCTATCCTTTATACTTTTTTGTGATTCCTCTCGTAGTCTCAGCGGCGCTCAGCGGAGGCTTCACTTTTCTCAAAGACAGGGAGGACAACGACTTTGAGCGTCAGTTCACACCCAGCAAAGGACCCTCGAAGGCGACGAGAGCTTTCGTCAGGGAGAACTTCCCCTACAATGACTCCATGTTTTCAGAGGACAGGTTGTACGATAAGGGCATCTTTGCATCACTCATCGCTGTATCGACTAATAACTCAAACATACTAACAAGTCCAGCCTTTGAAGACATCATCAGACTCAACAATAAGATCCTTAATATCACTGTGCACAACGGGAGCCTGGGATTCAACGACTTGTGTGCAAAAGCCAACGGAGAATGTGTCTCAAACGTCCTCCTGGAAATCATTAACTCCGATGAAACCAGCATCATCTTCCCCGTACACACGCACAGATCCAGTCCGGTGTTCCTGGGCTCGGTGCTCGGCGGGGTTATCACAGACGCCAACAGCTCAGTCATAAGTGCTCAGGCTGTAAAACTCTTCTACTACTTAGATAACAAGGAAAGCGCAGCTGACGCCTCAAAATTATGGCTGAGAGGATTTAAAAAGCTCTTATCAGATGAGACGGACAGCAAACACATTGACGTACGTATCACACTGCTACTGATTTTGCATTTTCATTCTTACATAGCATTTCTTTCGTTGTTCTCTCTGAAAAGCTATCTGCCATATTCTTGAATTTGCCATGGCTTTGTGTGTTAAATTTTAGCCTGTCTTTGTTTTAACTAAGATGTAACAATGATTATTTAATTAAGCACTGGACAACTACAGCTCCCATGAGGCTTTGACAGTGTACCAATTGAGCATGTTTCAGCTTTTCAGTGAGAATAAGACCATATTTTTGGCAACAATTTGGTTGTGAAGTGGTATATTTTCCTATTTTTTTTGAGAATATCTGGCTTTAGATTCTTATGCAAAGATTTTATTATGCCTCCGCACCGGCGACAGTCATGGCCGGAGACACTGTAAGGTCTGTCTGTCAGTCCGTCCCATTCTTGTGAATATCTCAGGAACGCCTTGAGGGAATTTCTTCCAATTTGGCAGAAACATCCACTTGGACTCAACGATGAACTGATTCGAATTTGGCGCTCAAAGGTCAAAGGTCAAGGTGACTGTGACCTCACGTCTGTCCCACTCTCTTAGAAAGCTTGAGGGAATTCCTTCAAATTTGCAAATTTGGCACAAATGTCCTCTTGTGGATGAACTGATTTTGGTGGTCAAAGGTCACTGTGACCTCACAAAAAAACGACTTTGGCCATAACTCAACAATTCATATGCTAATTATGACAATTCACACAACTGTCTTAACAGGATAAAATGATGAAGTTGCACAGACATGGATGTAAACTGCAACTGCCTGGTGTGAATTTGGCGTAACTAAGTGATTTTGTTGCCTCAACCTAACTGTGGCCGTTACCGTAGTTTTGTTGCGTGGCATAAAAATGACACACAAAAAGAGGCGTACAAATGACACGCAAAAAGGCTAAAATGCGTTCTCACGACACGCGTAATGTCTTTGTAATGTCATGCTATTTACACGCCTTCCCATGAGATTGAGTTGGAATTGTAGCATGTCACTAACAGAAGTAGATGAAGGATTTTTTTGTCTCATAGCGGAAAACATAACGATGTTAAAATAAGTACTGTTAATGTGCAATAAAATAGATTCATTTTCCAAACATATTAGTTAACATCCTGTCTTCTCCAACTGTATCTTTACACTTCCTGTTCAGATGATGTGTTTGGCAACGTAGCAGAATCACTGCTTTGTTCTGAAATCCAAGCTGGGCTGTCACTCTGGTGTTATTGCTGTCTTGACATCCGTGTGTAAACACCGTTTTCTGACTTCATGTTGGTGTCTCTCTCTCTCTGCTGTACTCTAGGTGTCTTACTACACCTCCAAATCCAGGCAGGAGGAGATTGACAGTCACACCACAGATGGCTTCCCTTTATTCCTCATCACTTATGCCTGTGCTATCACCTTCTCGGTGATATCCTGCCTGAGGTAAGAAGTGATCAGTGACTGTCACGCAGTGAGCGATTTCCTGACTGCGGGCCAAGTCCGGGACACAGAGAGCTGTTGTTTATCAAAGTGACTGATACAAGAAAGCAACATGCAGGTTACATGTAGTGATCATAACAATGTCAGCATTGCTGTTTCCAAAGCAGAGTTATTGCAATTTAAGAATGTTTCATTTTTACTTAAAGGGATAGTTTGGGTTTTCTGAAGTGGGATTGTATGAGGTACTTATCCATAGTCAGTGTATTACCTACAGTAGATGACGGTCGACACACCCCCAGTTTGGAGAAGCAGACAAGAGTACCAGCACGGGAGTAAAGCAACGTACTGCTGTGGATGGGGGCAGCAGCAAAACGTATTTCAGACACCTAGAAGAAAGGCCCACCTAAAAAAAAATCAATATCAGTTTAAGTGTAAGCTATAATTAGAATATTTTCACCACTTTATGTTGCTGTCAGACAGCCCTTTCCGACAAGAAACTGAAGCCGTTTTATCCTTCTATGCTCTCTCCAAAGCCACCAGACTCTATTGAAAAAAAAAATAATTTTACCTCACAGAACACGTGAGTTGCTGGTCTGCCTCGATCGGTTAGTGTTTTTGTGCTATTGTGTGACTTTGTTGAATCTGAACTAATCAAAGTCGAGATAGAGAAGGCAGCATAACACCATCTTTTCACCCTGGTGTTATGTTTTTTTTAAAACTCGTTTTTAGTTTTACTCAGTGTGCAACCTGCGGGTCTGAAAAGTGAAGCCAATGTTTGAAGTGCCTTAAACTTGCATTCTTTCTAATAGCCAGCAGGGGGTGACTCCTCTGGTTGCAAAAAGAAGTCAGATTGTATAGAAGTCTATGAGAAAATGAGCCTACTTCTCACTTGATTTATTACCTCAGTAAACATTGTAAACATGAGTTTATGGTCTCAATCACTAGTTTCAAGTCTTCTTCAATACAGCATGATGTTCATTTAGTAAATTATGGTCCCATTTAGAGTCAAATAGACCATAAAGCAGGGGATGCTTTAGGGCGTGGCTACCTTGTGATTGACAGGTTGCTGCCACGGCGTTGTCCGGTCTGGGAGTTGTCCGTGTTTCCTTCTTAGAACTTCAACCCTTTCACAGTGTGTTTTCAGCTCATGAAAGTTAATTATAACATTTTAGTCACTTAAACGGTCCGACAGCATTTGGTTGCACTTACTCTAGCTCCACCCTCTCGTGTCGCTTCTGGTTGCAAAAAAACAAGATGGCGAAGGCCAAAATTCTGAACTCAAGTTTCAAAACAAGTCAACAAACCAATGGTTGACATCAGGGTGACTATGCCCACTTCTTATATACGGCTTTATGGCTTTACTGTTTTTTAAAGTTTCTCACTAAATATGTCAATTTTAGTACTTATGGCTAAAAACATGCAAGTGTGATGCCAATAAGCAGGATTATTCTGAGGCGGCTCAGGTTGAAGTTGTCAAGATAAAGTGTAGAATAATGGACCTTGCTTACTGTTTACTTTATGAGATGCATGATTTTGATTGCTACACCAACGATCTCTACCTCCTTGACAGATTGGACAATGTGAGGAACAAGGTGTGGGTGGCCGTTTTCGGCGTCCTCTCCTCGGGCCTGGCTGTTCTCTCCTCTTTTGGCTTGCTGCTTTACATCGGAGTGCCATTTGTTATTACGGTCGCAAACTCTCCTTTTCTGATACTCGGTGAGGAAAAAGCTCCCTCGTCCTTTTTTGTTCCAGACTGTAGTTTTAGGATATAGTACAACATCCATCAAGTAATATACAGCATTTACATAAAAGTGACTGAATGTAAAGAATATCTATATGGTGTTTTGCAGAGCATTAAATTTAACCGCTTCATATATTTTAAGTAGATCAGTTCATCATGTTTTATAAGCATTTTATGTTTTACAGTAAAAATCTAGTAAAATGTTTAAAATCTCACAAATGGAAATAATCAAACAAAGTGTCAGTATCTCAAAACTGTTATTAATTTTACTATTATTTTTCCAGGAATCGGTCTGAACAACATGTTCATAATGGTGTCCGACTGGCAGCACACCAACGTGAAAGACCCGGTGTCGAAGCGCATGGCTCACTCCTACAAAGACGCCATCATGTCCATCACCATCACCGCCCTGACCGACCTCTTCAAGTTCTCCATCGGCGTCACGTCAGACTTCCCGTCAGTGCAGTCCTTCTGCCTCTACACCAGCGCCTCCATCGTGTTTTCTTACATCTACACAATCACCTTCTTCGGAGCCTTTCTGGCTCTAAACGGGAGGCGAGAAGCCGGCAACAGGCACTGGCTGACCTGCGCGAAAATACCATCAGACGACAGTGCTCATCATTCTGAGATATATAACATCTGCTGTGTGGGAGGCGGATATAATGAGAACACCGGAGCAGAGAAAAAACAACCGGCGAGTAATTTCTTTAAAGATTACTACGGCCCTTTTCTGATCAAACCGTGTGTCAAAGGAGTTGTAATCTTCCTTTATGTGTTATATTTAGCTGCAGGTATTTTTGGTTGTACACACGTGCAACAGGGGATAGAGCTCTATGATCTGGCAGCTGATAACTCCCACGTTACCAGATTCAATACGAAGGATAGACAGTATTTTTCTGATTACGGTCCATCTGTGATGCTTATTATGGATGGGGAATACCCATATTGGGTTAAACCCATGAGGAACCAACTTCAGTGGTGCATAGAGGACTTAAAAAAGCTCCAGTATGTAGATGGGGATGTCTATACATCCTGGCTGGATGCTTACATGTCATACGGACAAGAAAGAAATTTAAACCTTGATTATAAACATGTTTTTATCAAGAATCTGCCTCACTTTTTAGATTTATTTCCATTTTTCAAGCAAGACGTGAACCTCACTGGGAATGGCGTCTATGCGTCGCGGTTCTTCATTCAGACTGTCGATATCGCCAACGCCAGCATGGAAATTAAAATGCTTACCGGTCTTAAAACCGTCGCAGCCAGATGCAGACCATCTTTATTAGTCTATAACCACATGTTCATCTTCTACGACCAGTACGACGTAGTGGTTAAGAGCACGATTAAAAACGTTGGCGTGATCACAGCCGTGATGCTGGTCGTCTCTCTCCTGCTGATTCCAGACCCGCTCTGCTCATTATGGGTGACTATTTCCATTGGTTCAGTGACTGCGGGGGTAACTGGTTTCATGGCACTTTGGGACGTCAGCCTCGACTCCATATCCATGATAATTTTCACCGTCTGCATCGGTTTCACCGTCGATTTCTCAGCTCACGTGTCTTACGCATTCGCCACCAGCAAGAGAGCGAGTCCCGACGACAAGGCCGTGGACGCTCTCTCCAGTCTAGGCTACCCCATCGTCCAAGGGGCCCTGTCCACCATTTTAGGGGTGATAGTGTTGGCTATGTCTGAGTTTCACATATTCAGAACCTTTTTTAAGATCTTCTTTCTCGTCATGTTTATCGGGATGCTTCACGGACTCATTTTCATCCCAGTAATTCTGACGCTGACAACGTGCAGATCAAGTAAAGACGAAAGTAAAGACGAGAGTTTGAAAAGCACCAAACTATGACCACATATACCATATTTACATGCAGATCCTATATAAAAATGTATTCCAAAACAGGTAAGGGATATTGTACGGGGGTTTCTTTCACATATTCGCTTATTACACGGCTTCTTACTTAGGAAATCAATAATTTGACACAAAACCGGTCTGACAGAGTCAAAGATCAGAACTGCTCCCACAGCAACGTTCTGCTATAAATAAATAACAGACCGTAGAAGTCAGTTTAAATCATTTGTTAAATGAACAGTGTGTAACATTTAGGAGGATTTATTGACAGAAATAGAATATAATATTAAATAATATAAAGTATTATATTATTCATGTTTTCACGGAAGAAGTTTCAGTTGGTTGCAATCTGCAACCTCACCACCAGATGCCGCCAAATCGTACACACTGCACCTTTAAAGCAAAATGTTTCCAGTTTTTGAATGTTGTTTTAAAAAGAATCTGGATGTATGTATCCTTTAAATGAAAAAGAACCTTTCTAATTCAGTGATATTTCCCCCAACATATTTATGGAAGACCATGTATAAGTTAAGGTGTATTATATTTTCTAAGTTATTCATTTTGTTGTCTTTTTCTTAACTTAATGGTCGTTTAGATGAAGATTTTCAATGATTTTGTACATAGCTATCTTTGTATTCAATGCTATATAATGTAACCATAGTTGATCAAACTTTAGGTTTAAATAACCATAAATTCCACTGGAGGTGTTCACTATTTTACCATTTTATATATGACAATAAAGTCTTCTGTTTCTTATTGAATTGTTTGCGTACTTTGTACTGTTGCATAGAAGCTGACATTAAAAAAACAGCTGTTCCAACACACTCATTCCAGCAATACTTAAACTTTACACTTTATTACCATCATTAAATACATACAGGTACATACTGTACCTGAAATTTGACCTCTGCATTTAATCCCTTGTGAAACTTGTGTATCGCTCAAGGACACTTTAACATGCAGACAGTAGGAGCCGGGGATTGAACTGCCATCCTTGCGGTTAAAGGACAACCCTCTCTACCCACTGAGCTACAGAAGCCCCAAAACAAGAATACAAGAGACGTTTATAGGCCATGCTGCAAGGCTAGTGACATTGATTAAAATGCAATGCCCCTTATTGATAGAGTTATATCAAAATGTATAATTAGTGGAGCTCATCAGTGTGCTGCGAAATCCTCAACTAGCCTCTGACAGACTATATAATAAAAAAGGTTTCATTTTATTTCTGAGTGGCTTTTCTTTCATAGGCAGCATTAACAACTGATTGTTGTCCAGTCATTTGTTTTCTTCACATGGTGGTGGAATGAAACACTTCAATGTCACAATGATGACTCAACCCAGTCGCACTAAATAGTGTATGAATGACACGGTAATTCACAAGTCATTTTGCATGCAATAAGAATTTTGTTCTTTCTTTTTGCATGTCATTTGTAGTCTGTATTGACAAAGTGTTGTTGAGTTATTTTTAAGTTACGTTAGTGACGTGTTTTTTAGTGATGTTTGTGACATGTTTCCTGTACTTCTGTTACGTTGTTTCTGTACATATTTTAAGCCCACTATGATGTTTCTCCTAAACCTAACTAAGTGGTTTTATTGCCTAAACGTAACTGCGTCCGTTACCGTAGTTTTGTTGCATGGCATACAAATCCATCTATCCATCCATTCATTTTCTTCCGCTTATCCGGGGCCGAGTCGCGGAGGCAGCAGGCTTAGCAGGGAATTCCAGACATCCCTCTCCCCAGCACGTTTTCCAGCTCTTCCTGGGGGTAAAAATGACATGTGAAAATACTAAAATGTGTTCTCATGTCCTTGTAATGTTGTGCTATTTATACACCTTCCCATGAGATTGGGTTGGATGATTGATGTGTATTATAAATAAGATTGGCAAAGGATTAAAATTGGGTATATACACTGCATATACAAAAGTCATTTGAACATGCACCATTCACAAACCTCACAGCTCAGATCTTCTACAATACCAGGTATCAAACCTGTCATATGGAGCAGGAAAAAAAGCAGATTTTCCCTTTAGGTAGTCATACTTTTCAAATGTCACATTATTCAAAACGGCACGTAATTAAGCTGCAATTTCTCAATTCCAGGAATTGGTGTTGATGACATTTCGTACGTCTCCAACTGGCAGCACATTAACATTAAGAACCCACTGTCCATGCAGATGGTTCACACCTCCGAAGAAGGTGCTAAATCCACCTTCATCACTGTCATCATCACCATGACTGATGTTTTAGGACTTTTTTTTTGTATTGCTTTAATTTCCCTCTCTGCAGCATATCGGTCCGCACCAACATCTAAATGGAAAGAGAACGAAAAGCAGATTCACTAAATTAAAAACATATTTTGATATACTGACCATACAGCTGTAGAGGATCAAGCTTTCCCAATTATTTCCTCTACAGTGGTGCATTGATGGCAGCTGCTGGATTTCCTGTCTCAGGCTTTTTGCTTGCAGATATCAAGATTTCGAGATAGGGCGAGCAAGCAGCCTCTTGGATGCAGCTGTTGGTCAAGAAATCCAGGAGGTCTTCAGGTTCCAACTCCCAGCATCCCCGGTGGCCCTCGCAGCACGTAGGTTGACTCTCAGCTCTGTCACCCTCCGTCACGCCTGTCTTCCTCGCCCTCCTTCCAGGACGAGATGCCTGCAGCCCACACAGCGTGACGTGACATGCCCCTACACCCAGGAGAGACCGAGAGAGAGTAACCTTGGAGCTTGAACTCATACGAAAGAGAGAGACTGATAGATTGGTAACGTGGTAGAGAAATAGATTGGTGGACAGACTGCTGCTAATGAAACCCAGATCCTTCAGCGTGCTGTGCTTAGCGAACACGTGAAGGAGCAACAGCCTGCTTCAACTATAAATTAGTTTATTGATTAGAGACATGTCCAGGTTGAAGGGGAGGCATGACTGAATTCCCACAAATAGGCCCTGTAGGTTTGGAGAAATGGTTGCCCAGTTTCATCTTAAACTAAAAGCAGCAGTACGGTTACGGATTACAAAGAAGCATCTTTTTTCTATGTTACAGTTTGCTTGGTGCAGTGTAGGCGGAGAAGCCCTAAGGACATCTATGAAGTTTGCTTCTGAACTTTTTACAGTATTTGACGAAATGTCAATTTGGTTTTTCAATATTTTTAAATTGTATTTAAATTATATATATAATATAATATTATTCTAATATTATATATATATATATATATGTATATATATAGTGTGTTGGATATATATATATATATATAGTGTGTTGGATATATATATATATATATATATAACAATGATTAAAAAAACAACAATACTTGAGGTCAAGTTTATCCATAGGGTTATGGATCACCCATCATTCAACATTGGGATTTGGAGGTATTTATATTTGGAAAACAATATAATTATTAAGGCTAAATGCCATCGGCACTATAAGCCCCAAAGGACATTAAGAGAAAACAAAATAAAAAATTTAAAAAAATACAAAAATAAATAAATAGAATAGAATAGAATAAAATAAACTGACAATATAATAATATATAATGCATATTTTCTCTGTTGCTTTTAACATCAGTGATTTTGTTTTTTCAATATTTTAAAAATTGTTTTACAACTTAACCCACCCCTCACCCATCATTCAACATTTGGATTTGGAGTCATTTATAGTTGGCAAAAAAACATTTTTAATAATTAATGCTAAATTTCAAAATAATGGCACTATTGGCCCCCAAAAATATTAACATAAAACAAAGCAAAAATAAAAATAAAGAAGAATTATAAATAAAATAAAAATAAAAATGAATATATGCAATAATAATAATAATAATAATAATAATAATAATAATAATAACAATAATAGTAATACAAATAAAATAAATAAATAGACTAGAATAAAATAAACTGTATATATAATAATATATAATGCATATTCTTATAATCTTATAATAATAATAATAATAATAATAATAATAATAATAATAATAATAACAATAATAATAATACAAATACAATAAATAAATAGAATAGAATAAAATAAACTGAATATATAATAATATTTAATGCATATTTTCTCTGCTGCTTTTAACATCAGTGAATTTGGTTTTCAATAATAATAATAATAACAATAATAATAATAATAAGACAAATTAAATAAATAAATAAATTATCTTGAATGCCAAAGTGAATAATAATAATAATACTAATAATACTAATAATAATAATCATAATATTAATAATAATAATAATAATAATAATAATAATAATAATAATAATAATAATAATAATAAATAAATAAAATAAATAAAATAAATAAAATTCTCTTGAATGCCAAAGTGAGAACAAATCTCAATGAATCAATCTAAATTAAATGCTTAATTTTGATAAAAACCAACCGAGTCTGACTTCATGTGTTTCAGTGTTTCAGCACCGGACAGCTCCCTCACCGCTCCACCGAACGCTGCTCAGTGATTGACAGACGCTGCGGCCAAAGACGCGCGTCGCTGCTGCTCCTGGAGCTCCTATGAGATGATGGAGAAGACGGGCTTTAATGTGTCTCGGTATAGGCCTACCTACTTCTTAATAATGCTCGATGTGGTCGGAAGAGGGCGGAGTGCCATGCAAGTGAGAAAGCTCCCTGACTCTGTGCCTCCTAAAAATATATATATAAATATAATAATAATAACCTGCCTCCTTCTTTTACCCCTCCCTTTCTCCTCGGTTTGATCCAGTCTATGTAGCTGCACTCAGAGAGTCCGACGCACAGCAAAGACAAGACAGTCTGGAGAGAGAGAGAGAGAGAGAGAGAGAGAGAGAGAGAGAGAGAGAGAGAGAGAGAGGTGGGAGGAAACAGCTGCAAGCGGATCCTCCACATCAACAAGCTGGATGAGGATGAGGCATCTGTAAGGAAGAAGAAGGGATTTAGTGAAGACAGAGAGGGGGTTCCTCACGTTTCCCCCCTCCTAAGCTTTCTGGATTTGCAAGATCAAGAGGCGTGGAGCATGCAAGAATATCCTACAAGTGGTGAAGCCATGGTTTAGCTGAGCAATTTGGCACATTTTTTTTTTTTTTTACATCACGCCCAACGACACTGTGCCATTCCAAATATCTTTGCACGCGTTTTCTGGAAAGGAGATGGCTGTTTTCTGGCTGTCGTTGCTGCTGCATGTTGGATTTGTGCTCGCATCGAACCATAAATACGCGCACTGGGAAGATGCGAGAGACGCTCAGACGCACCGTCTGCAGCTGCAGCATCTCCGAGCGCCTCAGCATCCTCCTCCAGCATCACCCGGGGAGACGACGCAGAAGATAGAGGAGCATCTCCCCAGAGTGGTCAATGCTTTCCTCCACACTGGCGACTCCACCACCTTGAAGCACGCCAACTGCTCCAGGAGGTACGAGCTCACCTCTCTGCAGGGAAGGTCACAACACCTCTCCTCCATGAGCAGCGTGCTGGACACGGTGCTGCACGCCACCAACTTCCTCAACATGATCCTGCAAGCCAACAGGTCCAGGGAGCAGAGTCTCCGGAGAGATATAGAGTGGTACCATGCTTTAGTGAGGAGCATCCTGGAGGGAGATGCAAAGATCCACCGGGCCGTGGTCACTTTCATCGAGGATCCCACTGTGGAGGGGCCCTCGGTGCTCCTCCAAGCCACCAGGGCCGGTGGGGAGATAGTCCTCCAAGACCTCTCAAGCGTGGTCCACCACCATCTGCACAACCGCACGGTGGACACAGAGTGGTACCATGATTTCAGAGACAGGAAGAAGAAGCCCAGTTTCCATAAGAGGGTGCTGAGCCAAGATTTCACATCAGTGGACAATTCTTTAAAGAGAGGAGAGAGTTTTATCCCGGACAAGACGCATGTCAAATGGTCTGCGCCCTACCTGGAGTGTGACAATGGGAATTTTGTCCCCCGTTGGCTTCTGACCTTATCAGCTGCTTTCTATGGCCTGAAGCCCAACCTGGCTCCTGAATTCAGGTAGGCACAAACCATCCATCCATCTATCCATCCATCCATCCATCCATTCATTCATCCATCCATTCATCCATCCATCTCTCCATCCATCCATTCATCCATCCATCTATCCATCCATCCATCCATCCATCCATCCATCCACCCATCCATCTATCCATCCATCTATCCATTCAACCATCCATCCATTATCTGTAATATCTGGGGCGGCTGTGGCTCAGAAGATAGAGCAGGTTGTCCACCAATCGGAAGGTCGGTGGTTCGATCCCCGGCTGCTCCGGGTCACATGTCGATGTGTCCTTGAGCAAGACACTTAACCCCAAATTCTCCTGAATTTGCTGTGAATGAGTATTTAGATTAGATCCTGATGGGCAAAGTTGGCACCTTAGCAGCCTCTACCATCAGTGTATGAATGTGTGTGTGAATGGGTGAATACTGACATGTAGTGTAAAGCGCTTTGAGTGGTCGGAAGACTAGAAAAGCGCTATATAAATGTAAGTCCATTTACCATCCATTTACCAATATCCCATTTTGGGGTCACAGAGGGGCTGGAGCTGATGCCAGCTGACATTGGGGCGAAGGCGGGTACACCCTGGACATGTCTCCAGACCATCACAGAGCTGACACATAGAGACAGATTCACACTCACAATCAATTTAGAGTCAACAACTAACCTGCATGTCTTTGGACTGTGGGAGGAAACCTGAGTACCCGGAGAAAACCCACGCTAACACATGCAGGGTAAAACCAGTAGCCTATAAATAGAAAAGCTGGTAAACAACAAGCTCGGCAAATTGTCATTAAAATTAAATTACTTATAAAACTGACATAGAGACAGATTCACACTCACATTCAATTTAGAGTCAACAATTAACCTGCATGTCTTTGGACTGTGGGAGGAAACCTGAGTACCCGGAGAAAACCCAAGCTAACATGCAGGTTGAAACCAGTAGCCTATAAATAGAAAAGCTGGCATAGCAAATTGTAATTAAAATTATTCTTGGATTACTTATAAAACTATATTTGAGAAAGATGTATGCCAACCTAAAGGTGAGTTCAGATGCCATCCCTACATCTCCCATCATGCAATAATGCAATAGCCCAGCCTCTCTTTCCTCCCCAAACATACCGCAGCCTCCCACCGGCCTCCCCCTGTTACACCAAGGGGGGTTTTCTTCTCTCCTCCAGTCTGACAAGGCGGCGGATGCTAAAAATAACTCTGGATGTTACTGGATGTAGCAGTGGTGGAAACCTCTGGCTACAGGCCCTAATTCATTTTTCAAAAAAAAACTTGCTCGGCTGCTTTACTACACTCAGAAAAATGTGCCCTTTTCTTTTTGGTCGATCTGCTAAAATCATCAGCAGATAAAGAAATATGTCAGATGTTTTCCATGTCCTGAAGCCACCCCTGCTGCAGCCTGCTTGTGTAATGGGCCACGTTTAGTCCTGGTATGTGCTGCAAGTGTTAAGGCTCCTTTATGATCCTGACCAACATCTTCCCCAATGAATATTTAATCCAGATCACTAGTTGTGTGTGTGTGTGTGTGCACCGCCTTCGATGAATCTTTAATTGATACACTCGAGTCGCTCACAGGCAGATTGCAAATGAGTGAAAACCTGCAGTGATTATACTATAATAGGCTATCAGCTACCTGGTGTTATCCCAGACTAAAGCCTCTCAGAGCAGCTTCACACTCTCCTACTGAAGCAATCTGATAACAGCCTGAACACTCATGATGAACAGTCAGAACTCCAGTTTATCTGTGGAGCCGAATTTTCTCATATTTGGTTGGATAGTTGCAGATTTCTCTAAATAATGTGTTCCATCCATGACGCCAAAGGAGTTGTTCTGTTGTCCATCTCCCCCCCCCATATTCGAGGCCTCCTCCATGAGATGGAAGGTGTGACATGCGTGGGCGTTTGGTATTGTTTAATGTCCCTGGAGAGTTTTCTGTTCAGCGGCACTAAAAGAAACATCCCGCTGCGCTTCAAGGAGCAGGAGAGCAACATCCATTCATGAATCTGTTTTCCTTACACAGGGGGAAACGTTGAGTGCAGCACCGATCAAAATAAGGACATTTCCATATTATCATCACTCCTTGTAACATTACTGTGCAGCTGGAGGTGCTTATAGAACTATTACTCTGCACAATTTAGACCAATGCAAGTATTTCATGGAATATATTTGACATTTTCCCGTTTCCAGTCTTTATGCTAAGCTAAGATAACAAAGCTGCTAGTTGTCGCTTCATATTTAGCGCCCAGTAGGATCGTATAGCAGGCTGTTCTCATACATGTTCGTAGCTATACCTACGAAAAGTAATGCACTGTAAAATCCCATGAAATTAATTGGTATGTAATTGTTAACCAGGAAGTATAAAGAGCGACAAACGCCAGAGGTCGGAGTGGATGGGACGGTCAAAAAATACAGAACTTTCACCCAGGAGACTGGTGTTTGTGTCCCGTGTGAAACCAGAAGTCAACGTTGATTCATTTGCCACGTCACTTCCGCATTTAAGTAATGCCACTTCTGTAGTTATTTTAACCCAAACCACGATCTTTTCCTAAACCTAACTAAGTAGTTTTGATGCCTAAACCTAACCAAGTTGTTTCCTGTGAAGACGGAAGTTTATTTTGAGAAGACTGTATGCATGTAAGTTAACGAGCGGAACTTGACATTCGTAGGAAAACGCACAATGAAGATGAAAATGAGGAATAACTTTTTGTAAGATATCATACAAACCATTGTATGAGAATTGTGCAAAGCCAGACCTAGTCCACAGCGCTATATACACTCTGGCTTGTTTGTATTTCTTTAAACCAATCACAATTGTCTTGGGCGGCGCTAAGCACAGGACGCAGCGACAGTGCCCTTGCAAAATAGATGGCCGTGGCTAAAAGGTAACATGCAAATTGCAAAACGTTAGCAAGATGGTTAAGGTTAGGCATCGACCTCGAATGGTTATGGTTAGGATAGGTTATATAAGTAATAAATAGAGGAATATTTCAGGCCACAAAAAACATTTGTTTCACCTTCTGGTGTCCTTTTCGCCATGCGTCATCCCCTCTCTTAGTTTGTCATCTTTCAGACGCTCATATCAAAGTAGCGAGCGGCTCATCCTCATCCCTGCGCCTCAGCAACCTGCCAGATAAGAAACAGGAGAGGAGGGGATAATATAGCCGCCTCAGACATCAGCTCTCCTCCGCTTCCCCTCCAGATGAATACACAATCAATACAACAATGAATTAATAATGAAAGATGTAGAACAACAAGCCTGCATGGGCCATCTTGATTCCAGCCTTTTTAATGCTTCAGTCACTTCCTGTTTGACGTGATGATGCTGCTGCATGCAGCAAGGTGACTTGTTGTTTATGCATTTGGAATATGGAAATGCATAAAAAGTTGTTTGTTTGTTGAGCACGCAGGTGCTAAATGCGACTTGTTAGAGCAGGAGTGTGTGGACATGTGTTTGTGATGGATCGACCTGTTGTTTCTGTGAAGGTGTAAGAAATCGCACCTCTCACACTTCATCTCTTCTCTTCCCGTCTGTCTCTTCAGCTGCACTCCAGGCTCAGGGGAGGCAGCTTAGACCACACAGAGACGACGGGCTGTTTTCAACCGTGCAGTGTGTAACTCTCTGTGTGTGTGTGTGTGTGCTATTGTTGGAGGTTGAGACATTCCTCAGGATGATACGAGCCGTCCTAATTGGCAGATCACTCTGACTTCAGACACACACTTGTAACTACACAAATGCAAAAGTAGTTCGAGCAAACACACAAAGTGGGAATACAGAGAAGAGGGAGGTGGTGCATGTGTTAGGTGAACACTTCAAACTCACCTTTCACAACACATACCTTAATTGCTTTGAAGCTCAAGCAGCAGTATAATAAGACAAACTAGTTGGAACTATCTAAAAAAGTAAAAACAAACACATTTCAGCACATTTCTCTAAAGGCCAAATAGGGTGAGTTGCTGTAAAGTGGGACACCTAAGCTCCAGTGGGTGTAGATGTTCCTCAAACAAATAAAAGTCGATAAAACTATTGATATTTAATGTCTTTCTAATATGCACAAATGCTTCAAAACTATTATAGTCTTTATTCATTATTCTTTATTTATTAATTAATTATTATTTATAGTCTTATTGTTTGTTTGAGGTTGTTCCATTCTCCATGTAACATCCACACACATAAGCCTATCACATTGTAAGTGGTAAAATTACTGAACATGGGATTGCAGATTTAGCCTTGAGTGTTTCCTACATTAATTAAGGTGATTTTTATGCCTTTTAACAGACTTTTCAATGTTCCACATTTCAGACATGACTGTCCCACATTAGGAAATAAAGATTTATCTGAGAAAACTTGGCATTAGAGTGCTGAGTGTTTTGTTTTTTTCCTAAACCTAAAGAAGTTGTAGTTTTGTTGCCTAAACCTATAGAAGATGTAGTTTTATTGCCTAAACCTAAAGAAGTTGTAGTTTTATTGCCTAAACCTAACCTTTTTTTTTTTTACCTTAACCTATAGAAGTTGTAGTTTTTTTACCTTAACCTATAGAAGTTGTAGTTTTGTTGCCTAAACCTATAGAAGATGTAGTTTTGTTGCCTAAACCTAAAGAAGTTGTAGTTTTATTGCCTAAACCTAACCTTTTTTTTTTTTACCTTAACCTATAAAAGTTGTAGTTTTGTTGCCTTAACCTAAAGAAGTTGTAGTTGTATTGCCTAAACCTAAAGATGTATTTTTGTTTGTGTTCAAAATGTGACGTTTCATTCAGTTTTACATGTTAGAATGTGTTGCTTTTAAGTTTCATTTTCAATTTTACAGCGTAGTAGGTTTCGTGATATCTGCATTTTTCTTTTTTTGGTTTGATTAGGACACATTCTGGGGATTTCAGAGTGGTACTGGGTGTGAATTTCATGTATTGGTTTCATATCACAATATATTCCAGAAATCTGAAATGCAAAAAATGTCCTACATTAGGCTAATTCACCCTAGGTTCTAATTAGGTGGCAGCATCGTCTTCATTTACGCTTGGCTTAGCGCCTCATTTTTGCTGCACAAGTAAAGTGTGGACAGCCTGACTGCTGTGGGACGCCCTGCCGTCTAACAGAGCGGGAGGCCTCGAGCTCCTGGAGGAGCCGGCAGCAGCATCTGCTTAGATGGACACCTTCCAGAAACAAATAGGAAGGAAATCCCACAATTCCCGGGGCTAAACACGGTAATATATGATGGTAAGATGAAAGAGAGCAAAAAAAACTGCATCCAAGAGGAAAATCAGCGGAGCAAGTATTTCAGAGCAGGAAGCTTTCTTACCCGATAGTAAGAAATCATAAAGTGCACCTGGAATGACTCTAACCTTGTAGACTTTCCACTGAACCTGAAGCAAGCGTGGGTTAAAGATCCCAAGGTGCTCCATCTCCCACTGCTGACGTCACTGGGACTCCGCTGCTCAGTGAGGCGGCCTGTCAATACGATGCCTTCAGCCAGTAAATGTCAACCAACCATCAGCCTCTCCGGCTCGCTGTAAGGAGATATTGTTTTCCTAATAATACTGCTAATGATGGGAATAATCTCAGTAGATTTTAATACTATTATGGTGATGTAATTCCTCTCAAAGGATTATACATCTGTAATATTGTTACAGAAGGTTTATCCTTCACTAATCTGGAGTACAGATTATGGAGGAGGCCTCAGAGTGGACAACAGGGCGCTTTGTTGGGTTGGAAAAGAAATTCAGGTTTTTTACATTTATTTGCAAGACAAAAAAATGGCATTTATAACAGGCAGGTCCTTAGAAGGGCTAATACTATATTGGACTATTGGGACCATTTACTCCTGAAAGTGCGCTACCTCTGGTTCTGAAAATGCTGAAATGCCTTAAACTTGCATTCTTTCTAATAGCCAGCAGGGGGCGACTCCTCTGGTTGCAAAAAGAAGTCTGATTATATAGAAATATGCTGTTTTCAGCCTTTCAAATATGGAGATTTCTTGCTTTTCTCTGTTTTATATCGTATAAAAGTGAATATGTTTGGGTTTTGGACTGACAAATGAAGACGTTTAAATGACATTTTTCACTATTTTCTGACATTTTATAGACCAAATTAATCGAGAAAATAATCGCCAGATTAATCAATGATGAAAATATTAATTAGTTGTAGCCCTGTAGAATTGTAAGATGTTGAAGTTACCAATTTTAAAGAAATTACAGGATGATAAGGGTGTAAATACCAAGGATAAAGTGTTGTTTATTAAAAGCCATCATTAGTTTTAATTCAGAATTAAACTATTTAATTCTAGCTTGTCACCAACTACAGTCGATCAGTCAGCCAACACTCTCCTGTCAGGTTTCCTTTGTCAGCAGCGACTCTGTGTTTGGTCTTCAGAGGAGTGCTTTTAATGACAAGAGTGTCAAGAGTCCAGAAGTGCCAGCTCTAAAAAATAAAATATAAAAAAAAGTCTTTATTCGCTTTCTGTGACAGCCGCCTCGCCACGGGCGCAGTGTCTTTTTTTGATTACCAGCGACAGAACTCAATAAAATGACCCAGGTCGCAGTGAAAACGCTGGTAGACAAGCAGCATCCTGCCCAGCGGCTACACTCACATTAGCTTCTGCCCGTCCTGTCAGCTTAATGCATTTCCATCACATAAGAGACATTTTTCCTCGGGAGGGCTGCACGGTTCTGGCATTGTGATCGTTCCATGACATAATGTACGAACTGTGCCCTTCTGAAATGACAGCAATGTGTTCCTGTCAAGACACTGGGGCAGGGAAAATGTGCATGCAAGTTCATCTGGGCGTGCAAGTCTTCTGGCTACGTGGATAAGCTAAAGGATCATGTTTAAGCTTCTCCTCTCCGTCAGTGTAACTGGAGACGTCAGAGATTATTTCTCTCACTTCAGAAGAAACGTCCGAATCACTCTTGTGCAAATATAGACAATATAAAGTCAGCATACACGTTGCCACACAAAGTCTTAAAATAGCTTTGCAGACAATTCTGTATTTGTATTTATGTCCCTAACTTGTCATTAATTCACACATTGTCATTCATTTATATTATATGTTCATATGCTGCTGTAGTTATGGCCAATTACTGTTCATCCACATACAGTTAACACTCATTTAAAAGACGTTACATTACAAATGGGACATTTTATTTGTTTCTCAATTCCATACAGTATACCAACTATAAGCAGGATTTGAAGATATACTGTAGGGCTGCAATTAACGATTATTTTTATTGTCAATTAATCGGCGGATTATTTTCTCGATTAATCGATTAGTTGTTTAGTCTATAAAATGGTGAAAAATGTCGATCAGTGTTTCCCAAAGCCCAAGATAACGTCCTCAAATGCCTTGTTTTGTCCAGCTCTGTGTTAAAAGATTTGTAAAAGCTTCTGTTAATACAAGTGAAAACTGTTTTTATACATTTTTGAGATTTGATTGGATGGCATCTGGTCAAATTTAAATAAGTTTTATTCGCATGAATGTTCAGGTTGCATTATTAGCTCTTTGCTTCTATACCAAGCCCCCAGGAAGTGCGCCGGTGGTCGATCCCAACTTTCGTAGTGGCCAAACGGTGGTACTACAACTTTCGTGTCCGTTACTTGATGTCATTGGGCCCAAAAAGACTTTTCCCCATAGACTTACATTGGGAAGGAGACATCTGTAACTCAACGGATAATTTTTTTTGAAGTGAATCAAATTCCCAGTACGAACAACTAAATAGCCCTTATTTAAAAAATTAAGTTTTTAAAGTTGTAAAATGCACTAATAGATGGATCCAGAGTTTTTTCCCTTCCTCCGTTCATGTGAGTGAGACCCAGACCGTGATGTTGGGACCCCGTGACAGAGTCATGTGACCGAGCGGACGCTACTGCGCATGTCCCATTTGCCCAAGATCCGCCAAGATACGGGTACTTTTCCAGATGGAAGTAGAGCCATTTAGGCTTCATGCGCCAATGAGCAACTCTCATAGGAATGAACGGGGCCCCGCCTCCAACGCTGTGTCCAGTTCTCTTAATACATCCATGTTCTATACTCTTTGGTTTTATTGCCAAATAGGTTCGCACATAACTTACAAGGAATTTGTCTTTGTGTTTTGGTGCATCAGGAACAATACAGTGCAAAAGTCAAGAGACATAATGTAATAGAGAAAAAATTACAATCGAAAATCGGAAAAAAAATATAAGAAACATGTAAAAATATATGTGGAAGAGCTGTACAGTTTTGTTCAGGAATGTGCACAGCGGTTAATCATACTAGGTCGTTTAAAAAAACGTTAATGTAAATGATATTGCATATGGAAAGCACTAAAAATAATTAGCTATGTTGCTCATATCAGCCTGCATGTTATCACACTGCAGTCTCCACTGAGAGACAGCTAATAATGGCTGTTAATAGAATAGATTCTTATGCGGCGCTTGATCTGGTATTAGTCTTAATCCATCCACTGCACTTCTCTGTGAAGAGCAGTGGGTTTACTATGAAATTAACTATGACAAGAATCATATGAATGTGTCTCTTCTGTGCCACGATTACTTGAAATTCAGACTCTACCGCAGCCTCCTGTTCTGTACAGAGCGTCTAAATGGGTAAATCAATCTCAGAGACCATTTTCTGGGCCTGAATAAAGACATACAGCTCAAAGCGTATATAGGCCTGACATTCAGTATTCATTCATGAATACATCAAAGACTGACTTGTAACAAAGAGGGCACACAGAGTCCTTCATTGCGAGAATGTTTTTGGTGAATATCCTTTTATAGCCCGTAAGCAATTACCTAGATATAGCTACAGTTAACTTCATAAAGCAGGGGCTAACATTAGCACAGTCTGACTGGTCTGTCAGAAAGACTGGATCCCCTGCTGGTGGGATGCTCCTCTCTTTAGTGTCCTGGCCTTTAGACCCACAAAGAATGGGGGATGAAAGGAGAGAGCACTCTGTTTCCTGGGGCACCACTATCTCCTGCTCTCTGTGATAATCCCGTCTTTATGCCCGAGGGCCTCGATGGCCACCCAGATGCTTCTGCTTCACGTTGCCACTCTCAAATTACGACCCGGTCTTTGTGCTGCATTTTCAGTTCTCTGTTTCAGCCCCACACTTTATTCTTTTTTTCAGAAGCTATTTTATACGCCATATGTCCACTTTGCCTGGGCTGCTAAAGATTGCCTGGAGAGTTGCAAGTGGAAGATTGTGATGGGGAAAAAAAGGAGAAAACAGACTTTGTATTCTTTGTATAGACTCTCAGTTTTACAAGCAAAATGTTAATGCTTGAGCTGCCAGAGAAACAGACATTTTGATGTATCCTACATCCTGTTCTTGTGCCGTGTGTGATTCAGTGGACTCTTTCCTACCCTTATTACATACAGGAGAATTGAAACGGAGGTAATTTCTCAGCAAAACAAGCAGCAGTGCAGTGGGAGGAAAAAGCGAGGTCAGTTTGCCCCAAGGCAGGACCGGAGCAGTAGTTATTAATAACAGAAGTACAGGCAACGAGAGCGTTGCAGTCGCCCGGCGTCTACTGGGAGCTGGTTATAGTAAACCAGCTCTTATACACCTGGAGAACATGCCACACCAGCAGTATTCATGTATGTGTGTGCATAATACGACTAGAAAATGAAAGATAGATGGAGAGACAGAATATCGGCCTCTCAGATGATGATTGTGTGTTATGTAATGGTTTAAATATGAATAGGTATTGAAATGTTTTTATCTCTGTGTTGTCGATATTTAAAGATATTCTTTTGACATAGTAAGACGTCAGCAGAAAAAGCACAGGTGTAACCAGTAACACTAATCATGCCTCCAGTCTCAGGGCCATGTGATTACTGTTATTAATCACACCTGTGTGTCTGCTGTTTCAGTAGTGAGTTTTAACTGCGTGTCACAGTTTGCAGTTTTCGGTGCTTTCTGCCATCTCTTCTTTAATTACAGAAAACTGGAACTGTTTCTTCCCAAAAGTGATAAAGCAACACTGACAAAAAGCTCCGCCACTTTCTGTTTTGGTGTGATGTTTAGCTAAGTCACCACAAGAGATGGTTTGACTGAGGCGTTACTATGGAAACCAAAACTGAGCAGTGGATGGGACGAGGTGTTAACATGCCTCGGTGTCCCAGCTAATATCAGCATTGTCTTTTTGTTGTCCTGGCATTTACATTTAACAACTTGTAGACGGAATATACTAGATAAAAAATGTATAAATTAATTATGTAAATTGATTCAGTGTGAGTTAGTTCTGCATCCATTTCCACTGATGAAGTTTGAGTTTGTGATGTTGTTGCCGGTTTTAAATGCATCACTTACTATGAGCCTGTCTTCGAGATTTTCTGAGTCAACGCATGAACGCTTTATTTTATGGGTCCATAGTTCCCTAATAATTTTCTTAGAAGTTTGATTGAAAGAACTATGTAATTTGGTGCTAATTATGGGGAAAATTGAGACAAAGTTCTGAGACTAGTTGCGTTGACTTGACCTTGTATGCAGTTGTTGAGTTTATTAGTTAATTTTAAATGATCTCCTCTCAAAAGCAGCTCACTGACACAGTAAATAACGTGACTAGACAGCAGATCATGACAACTTTATAGCTCTAGTAGAACTTTTTCATTCTCATGCCACACATTTATGTTTTTTTTTCTTGTATTTTGCTGTTTAATTTGCAATTCACAGTTCATTATTACTGTACAAGTGACTGGTACAGATCTACTCAGTAATATAACACGTTTTACCAGTAGTAACGTTACTATCAGGCGGCGCCTGCGATGGTAAAAACAACGGAAAATATAATTTTTAAGACAAGATGATAGTCGCTAAAACTATCTAACTAATTTATATAACTATCGAAAATCATGACCCATCCCTAGATTGCTGTAGGACCTGAACAGCTATTGCACAGTACATTTGTGCATTGTGCCAAATCCTCTTCATTCATTCATCAAAACTGAAAGAAGAGTAGAATGAGGTGTGAATGGGGCTGTTCATTTAATAACTGGTAATATTGTCCTCTTTTAATATCTGGCTGAGACCACTAAGAGCTCTTTAACAAAGTGGCAGTGGGGGCAAAATGCTTTAATAATAAAACTCATAGCATTCTAATAGGAGCCCTATTAGCCAGTGATCACTGGTAGAAATTTACACACTAAAAGGGAAATCCACCCTGAAACAGAGGTGATATTCATCCGTACTATAGCTCAGGATAGAAAATTGGAAGGCTAAAGTTAGTGACTGCTTTTCTCTGTTAATCCTCTAACAAAATAAAACCCATGTGAATGTTAATGCTCAAACAAGCATCACGGCAGTTAAAGGTTATTACAAAGTCAGTCACTGGTTTATTGTCAGTGAAGCAGCTCCAGGTTTTGCCTGATTAAACAGATTACAGCACGGATTCAAGTGTTTGCTTTGGAGTAGAGCTGTGTATTTTAAACCTTTTTCCCACCAAAATTAGCGTGCATATGCAGGTTTTTAAACACAGGAAGTGTTAAAATAAGCGATAGACTCATTTCCTATTGCGAGTATGCCGCTGCCGTTGCACTGGCCTTTGTGTTTTTTTTCCTGCTGTGTCACGTTCAACATCACAGATGTGTCGGACGTTGGTGATTGTTGGTGATTGTTGGAACAGTGGAAAGACTAACAAAGACAGTTTTGATGGGTTTAATTTTGTTGTCGTCGAGTTTGAATGAAGTGTGTTTTACGACGATCAGGGAGATCAAATTACTGTTTTTGTCTGTGGAGTCTGGTGGTTTTGAGGAGAGCATATTTATTGTATGTTTTGTACGTTAATAAATCACAATAATTGTCCAAATCCCTGTTGATTTTATATTTATATATTTTCTTTACGGGTCACAAAGCATCGCACCGGAAAAGGGGTTTAAAATTAGCGTCCACCCGGGTGTCATGTTTCCATCACTGCTGATCGGAGTTGGAGCCGCTAAATACCCGTGACTAACCTTTCACACTAAAGACAAAGGCCAGGTGTTAGTGGGTGTTAGGGAAAAGGGTTTTATTCACACTGATCCAACTTTTGCATCAGTTCTTCTTTATGCAAATGGCGTATATGTGTATATTAAATGCCTTATTTTCATTGCAGCACATCGTCTGGGTGTCATGACACCCTTCCTGCCGAGCTATAACTCTCGAGCATGTCCTCCACAGAGTTTAAAGTCAGTATAGATTTTCTAGTTTCTACTTTCTTAAGTTTGCCAGGAGGGAAAGCCTGAACGTGGGCTGGGGTCGCCAAGAGACAGTTCAGAGGTTCTTGTTGAACTGCACATGTCTGAAATCTTGTAAACAAAGTGTATACTTTCTTTTTGTTGTATACATACATATATACTGTATTGAGCCATTGGTCTGTCCTGTGTGCTGCAGCTGTCAGATAGAAAAGCCATATGCCACACCAGTGAAAAGACGGTCAGAATCAGAGCGACTGACCTTCAGAGTCAGAGACGCTGACCTTCTCTTCATAGAGCTTTAAGCAGCTAAGTAAGTGCAAATCCTCAGCAGCCCTGTTAGAAGTTCCTGCCTGGCTCAGCTGGCCGAAACGGAGCAAAGACGACCGTTGCTGAGTGTTTTGTTGTGTTAAGTGATCTATCGACAGTTTATCTTCTCCCTGTCGGGCTGAATTTCAGCCGAGCAGTAAAAGAGGAGATTAAGATGTTGACGAATTTCTTTCTGTTTCTGTTTTACAGTTTTTACAGTCACTCAGTAATAAATATTCTTTTCGGAATTTATAGCCTGTAATGTGTGTGGTTTGAAGAATAATTTAATGTACATTTGTGTACTTGAATAGTTCAGAATAGGTGTCAAAACAGGAAGTGTAATGTTACCATGGAGTCAGTCAGTTTGCTGTGGGCTACAACTTGAGCCTTGTATTTTTAGTTTTACATTTTGACAAATTGACACCATGAAAAATATGCCGAATTAGCTATTAGAAGTTCCTGTTCGCATCGTACCCATTGATGTACAGCCATCTATCACTGGATTACTTTGATACTGAAGAAAATGTGATGATTCTCAAACAAGTTCTGGAGTTATAGTCTTTTTTTATGATTTCTAAGCTGATTTATGGACCTTTAATTTCAATAGGTGTCTGATATAATCGTGTCCTCAGAAAGTCACACTGAATCTAGAAATATATGTGTCTGTGTGCTCAGTTTCTAACTCTGTAACTCTGAAAATGATCATTTCTACCCTTTTTAACTACACAAATACAAACATAGGGTTTCTCTTTTTGTCGATCATTTATTGACCCTTGACCTCTCCTTATTGACTGTGCTGTACGTGGATGGACTCCCCCCCCCAGGATCACCGATATCAATACAGATATTAATACTTTTCATGGCTAAAAGCAGCTAATGTGCTCTCATGTAAGGGAGAGAAGTATGTCATAATTTATGAGGTGAATGCATTATTAATAGGCTACTTTTGAATATATTTCATGTGAGGCTTTTTCTCTTTACTATTCTCTGTTAATTACTTAATCGCATGCATGTTTAAACACAAGACCGTTTTTAATGGAAAATCATAAATGTTCATTATGTGGTATTCTCTGAACCAACGAGGTGATCTCTGCAGAAATGCAAATACTGCAGCACTAAGGAGAGTTGTTGTTGTTGTGCTCAGGATGTGATGTAACATCTCACTGAAACTGAATATAGTTTAATTTCCCTAAACTTTCAGAGGATACAACTTGTAATGATCCCTCACTTTGCGCTGACAAACTTAATTCTTCAACAGCCGGGTTAATGGTGTCCTCCTGTCTTTGCAGGGGTGTGGTGCGAGTGGACATTAATCTGCAGGATGTTGATATCGACCAGTGCTCCACTGACGGCTGGTTTGCAGGAACCCATCGATGCAACCTGACCACTATGGAGGTGAGTGTGCCGAACATGCGGATTAGACAGAAGATTGATTTGCTCTGGAAAACTGAACTGTAACGTACACGCATTCAGTCACATCTGCACGAGGCACTAAGTGGAAAAGCACTAAATCTGTACATCGTGTGATAAATGGATGGTTATCTGATTCCTCTTTAATGATGCTGTTACCACCTAATACCACTTAACTAAACACTATAGGCTGTTCTTTTGTTAATTATGTACATAAAATGTCTTTTAACATCTCCTTTTATATAAGAAATGTGTATATGGGGCATTAGTTTGGCTTGTTTTCAAAGCAGATCAATGCTCAGCAAACAATCACTCGATATTTATCCTTATAAATGTATCCGTCAGTGTATCATGGTTTTGGTCACACCTGAAGCTTTGTTAAACGCACCTGCTCCTTGTTATTACCTCTGTCAAGGTTATGCTGTTATGAAGTATGATGTGTCTGTCTGTTGAAACTGAATGCACAGCTTTGCGTGAAACTAGGTGGACAGATGGGCCCGACACGAGCAACACGACAGCTAACAGAGATGCAGTATAAGGACTCGGTTCCAAATCTCCAGAGTCTGTTACAGGGTCAGGAAATATATTTAATTTAAAATCTAAGCGATGATGGAGAGTTGGATACGTGCTCAGCCTTGGCAGAGGAGAAAATAGCCCTGGCCATTTTCATACTGATGAAAAATAGCCTGTCTCAAGGCCTTGGAACATGTGGGCAGAGCTCTTGGACAAGATGATAAAACTCTCAGCGCTCTGCTATTTTTAAGAGGATGTCAAATATCCACATCTTCCATTTTGAATTGGAGGGCTGTTGTTCATTTTGATCAATGCTAGTAAGAATAGATAGCAACTAGTTATTAACTTCGTTCTGCTTTTATATGACTGTTTGGCTTTTGGTAACTTGGGGGCAGCTGAACACAACACTTACTTAGTTAACAGTTGCTTAATATTTACCCATCCAGCAGTTACGGAGCAACATTATCATTCATTAGGAGTCGTGTTTATGTTCACCTGGTGAATGTAGGTCCCATATTTGCTCTCTTGTAGCTCTGGTTTTGGTCTCCACCAACCCCTGAGGGAAATATCTGTCTCTTGCTGAGACTAAAGCTGCTAAATGCTCCACTGTGTTCACCAGTTAGTCTCTCACTTTGTTTATTTGCTGTTTGGTGCTGGTTATGACACGGATTGATTTCATCACTGGAGTAATATGTAGTTAAGATAATCACTGACAAATGTATTTTTGCATCAATGTGGGGAAAGGAAAATAATTGTAACGATTTACAGACTGTAACGTTAGTTTAAGCCATTTTATCACTCATACATCGCCGTTAAAAGATATATAAATTTGCCGAATAACAATGTTAGATGATGCACGGCCATGGCGTAACGTTACGTGACTATAACAGCAGTGTTGCAGAAATTACTTTTAACATGGGGGCAACGAAGAGACATTTAAAAAGATATATTTTAAGTGTCAACTACTAACAAGAACACGTTGAAACGCGTGTTGATAATCGTTATATATCATGTTTATATGGGTCGGGACAAAAAGTACTCAGGACTACGGTGCTGTCTTGCTGCCGTCTTGACAAAGCGCTCCGAGATGCTTTCGGAAGTGTTCTTGAATAGCAGTTGTACTGCTGCGATAAGTCTATATAAGTCTAAATCTGCTGAGTTTACAGAGCACCACGTTGTTGGCTCTCTGTCTGAAATACTTCCACACTTTAGAGGAGCTTGGGTGAGGTTTGTTAGATGCAGCTTGTTCTCCGGGGGAATGCATGCTTTGACCGGGCGCAGCCATTCTTGTGTGACGGTGATTACGTCGACGAATCGCCCCAGCCCTACGCCAACAGTTAACCTAGCAACCAATGATGCCATGCCAATTGACAGCATGCTTGGCTAAAACTTTGTTATAATCACAACAACACATTAATACGTTCTGCATGCCTGCTTTCATAGTAACCTTTCATTTGCAGAGTGCTGCTGTCCAACTAGCGGCTAGCTTCCTGGTCGATGCTTCTTCTTACCTGCCGGTTCAGTCTCATCGTTAAGAGCGATAGATTTTGAAGAGGTGCTGTAGATCCGACTCCTTCATAATGCATGTGATGTAATGGATTGCAGTGAGCCTCTTTGAATAATTAATCACTCTCTTTGTCTGAGTACTTCCACCTTTCCGTGGACAGTCAATGCCAGAGACATTTGACATAGTGTGTGTGTGTGTGTGTGTGTGTGTGTGTGTGTGTGTGTTTGTGTGTAGGGTAGCTACAAGGAGAGAAATACATTGTTACAGGTATAGATTTTAGCTGGGTTTGCAAAATAATGATCTTTGTGTGCTTACAGTGCAGGAGTGTGTTAGGAGTACGCTTACTTACAGCAGAATGATGAAAGCGGTTGTGGTCATGGCGTGTTGCAGGATGTGACTCGTGTTGCATGACAGCTTTATCATTAGCAGGATTGCTCATTATCGCCACATCTGCTCGATAAACAACATAGATGCGGAGCGGCATAGAGGTAGGGATATATATGGAGGTAAATTTCACTAGAGCAGCAGTAATTTTAACCGCCTCATTATCTGTGGTGAATGTGTATCGCAGAGTTTGTATCATAATAATAGTATAGTCTTGTGCGAATATGAATTACAGCAAGCCATCTTCGTATCTGTTACAGCTAACAACCTACAGTAGTCCCCGGTCCTAAAGTGCACGACCAGGTAAATCAGAGGTGACGTGGGAGGCTGATGTCTTTCCTGCTATGAATAGAAAGCACGATTGCAGTGTAATCAAGTGTTGTAGGGCTTTGTGTGTGTGTGTGGTAATGTGCTTTGGGAGGGATGCCCTGTATTTGCAAACAGGGATTCAGTTTGTGTTATTGCTGTGTTTTTTTTTTCCCGTGCAGGTATTCCCTCTGCATGTGCAGCAATTTGTCATTTAATAGGTTTCTTTGGGGCCATTTGAATAAAAAAGACAATCACTCCAGGCTGCTATAGATCCACGTTAGGAGTATTTTCTTCGTTTTATTGGAAACAAAGCGGTTAGTTGGTGTTGGAGCAGTTTATTTACTTAAGTGTTTCATTGACGTAGTCACATTTCCATTCCACCCTTGGATGCTCTTTATAACAGCGTTTCCACTCACATGCAGACTCCACATTGTGTTTTGCATGCACGACTCTGTCAGGATTTATCCTAACGTCTATGAATTCCTTTCATCACACTTCCACTGTTGTTCTTAGCAGCGTTTTAAGTGCCACCATTCCCAGCAATTGAATTTGACAAAATGCAGTCGTTCTCAGCCAGCCAGCCAGCCGGCTCCCTGGCCTCCCCTCACATCCTGCCTCTCAAGCTGCTGTTTGCCCAGCCAAGCATGCAGGCAGCCCAAACTCAGATGGAGGCAGATGCTATGGATGACTGATTTACCAGGCAAGCATAGGAAGGCAAAACAAAATGAGGCTCGGGCTGTTGACAAGAAAAATACAATAACCCACCGATGTCAGAAACCTATGGTTATTTGAAGGCAGTGCTGTTTTAAAACCAAACAATTGTTAACAGTGTTCCTCGATTCTTCTTTCACAAAACACTACTTATTTTCCCCAAAGGTGCCACAGTTGAACTTGGCTATTGAAAAATCCCACTCAAACTCATAGGATGTCGGAGTTAAAGGTGCTCAGATCAGCGTTTTTGGGGCTGATAACTGATGACCATTCGTTGGAAGCAGTATCGGCGGATACCGATCAATGATCACAGGGTCGATTTGAAGCCCTCTATTTCTTGTGTTGCATTTTTATTGATTTAGCTATTCTTTACAACATTGTATATTAAAGGATAAATGTGTAAAGGACAGAAATGGAATATAATATTAATAATAGGGCTGTCAAAATGAACGCGACATTAAGGCAAATTCAAGGTTGTAGCAAACTCAGACTCTTCAAATTTGGCACAAACATCCACTCGGACTCAAGGATGAATTGATTAGTTTCTGGTGGTCAAAGGTCAAGATCACTGTGACCTTATGTCCGTCCCATTCTTGTGAAAACGATATTTCAGGAATGCCTGGAGGGAGTTGTATTACATCTGGGACACATACATCCACTCAAGGATGAACTGATTACGTTTTGTTGGTCAGAGGTCACTGTGACCTCTCAAAACATGTTTGTGGCCATAACTCAGGAATTCGTGTGCTAATTATGACAATTTCACACAAACGTCTTAACAGGATACAATGATGAAGTGGTGAGATTTTGGACAGACATGGATGCAAACTGCAACTTGACTGGTTGGCAGAGGAATATAACAGTGAGGCGGTAATTCTAGTCTATACTGAACCAAACAAACACGGCATAATGCTGCCCCATAGAGATGCTTTGGATAAAATGGATATATAACACAACAGTCCTGCCTTGAACAGACTGTGTAAAAGGGGCTTTAGCGACACAACTCCAATGAAGCCATTTTAGCATCTAATCGGCTCTTCTGATCGGCCTTTATAGAGACCGCGGATCAAACTATTTAGAACGAACATCGGCCGATAACGAGGATGCACGGCGCACCCTTAGAGTTGTAGCACAATGTGTAAGTGTTAATGCTTACAAGCTTGAAAAGGAGATAGATATCTAGATAGATAAATAGATAGACAGACAGATAGACAAACATGACATGATAATTAAACTTAACAGCAGAAACAAAACAATAAACCTTTTCCATATTGTTATAAATCAGTTGTTTTTGCAAATAGGCTCTGCAAATACCACCAGCAAATTACAGGAACTTGCATGCAACGGAAAAAAAAAAAATCAACCAGACTACGCCAACGCTGCTGTCAAGGACAATATAATATATAGCAATCAATTCTATGATAAACTCTGACTGCAGATCAGTCCCCGCATGTATTAAAGCCAAGAGCAAACATTGTATTTTCTTTGATTAACTATACAGTACAGCCCTGATTTATGCCAATCATGGTGAAGCTCGATGAATCATCCAAAGATTATCAACTACAATCTCAACTTAATTTCCTGTCGAAAAGGTGTATACATGCTGTTTGAGGCGGACGTTTTCCTGTCTTTTTTCCTACCTCTCATCTCTCACTAATGGCACTTCCATTAGTGTGTTTCACTGTTCTTCAAAAGTCTAGGACTTTGCCGCCCTGGGGGCACCTTTCATACGAGAACGCGGCTGTGGATGATGATGAATGTTTCAATCAATTAGCTTATTGCTCAGAACAAGTGGTGGGGCCCCGGGGGACCGTGGGCTGTGAAAGGCAGTGACACATAACCTGAATGATTACTTCAGCCGGCACGACAAGGACTCCTGACTCGGCGCTGTTTCTTGTTGAGGGCTGCTGAGTGAAAAGAGTGAGGGCCGCTGGTTAGAAATGAACATTTATAAACTGGGATGAAAGCATCAGAGTTTGACCATACAGACAGGAAAGATGTTGATTTTGATTATATATTGAATGTTTTTAGAGGTAAAATGTGTTGTTTAGTGTCATAATACCTAGATTTTGAGTTTTAAATCAAAAAATTCAAGACATACATTTTGTTTAATATCAGTGACAGTTAAACAGCGTTGCCAGAGCTGATTTGTAGACTACCTCTGCTGCTCTGAAGTCTGACATTCAGACATCTCTCTTGTACCTGTTTTCAGCCATGATACCAGTCAGGGTCGAGTGATGGTAACGTCAGTCCACAACTTTGGTCTTTACTGAAATATCTCAGCAACTATTTGATGGATTACCATGACATTTTGTGCAGACATTCATGGTCCCCAGAGGATGAATCCTGCTGACTTTGGTGATCCCCTGACTTTTTCTCTAGCGCCACCATTAGGTCGACATTTGTGATGACAACGTGACTTATTTTTAAGCGTGCGACAATTTCAGACCAAAAATACGGACTTGGTGTGCAAAGTACTTTAGTCTTGTTTGGTAGTTAACCATTTTGCTAGCCAGTTTATATGAGCTGGAATCCAGTTCATGTAGTTACAGTGTACTTTCAGTAACCTGACAGTAACTTTGTCCTCTTCTTCATTTTTCTCTTCGTTTTCTGCCTCCTCTTTTGGCAATTCATGACATCAAAGTACAAATTCACTTTCCAGAATGCATCTGCTAAAATATTCTGTTTATAAAATGCAATTTTGGATTCACACTCTGAACAGATTGGAAGAATTATGTATACAATTTCCCTCATTCTAGCACTGAGGCTTACACCCCATATGGCTGCAAAGCACTGCATATCCACACCGAAACATTATGCACATCCACGAAAACACACACCCCTAACACACACAAAATAGGTGCCAACCCACGGCGTAGCGGGAGACTTTTGATGGTCTTGATGTTTTGTACACTCGACAGCATGTGTGGTTTATTTTTGCCTCACCGTGGTGCTCTTTCTGTTGTTGAAAAGCTGAAGTGGATATTCCAGCTCTGTCTGTTGAATCGCTGTTACATCTTGACCTTGGTTCACAAGGTTGTCCTGGCCCAGCCGGCTATCATCTCAATCACACGCTGATTTCTCCGCTGTGTACCTCGCGCTGCTGAATTAATAACGCCATCAGTGTTAACACAACTGCTGCTAGCCTCCTGCTCTGTCTGCTCTCACCTTCTGCCTCTCTCAAACAGAAAAGTGCACACAACACGCACTTCTTGTTCACACTTGTAAGGACATTATATTGACTTGCATTTATTCCCTGGAGGCTTACACCCAAGCCCCAAACATGACCACTCTATCCCTAATCCCTAATAAACACTGAGGCGTGATTTTAACCAAAACCTTGATTCTTGTTGAAAGAACAGAAAGAACCGTAGTTGAGTTGTTGGATTTAAAACCCTAGTGTTGACTTGAAACCCATTCATGTCATGTATTGTTCCTGTGATTTACATCTTCTTTTGTCCTGCAATCTTTACTTGCAGCTGCCTATAACTTAAAGATTAGACAAAGGCCATGCATTGTATTGGCCGCTATTATAACAAGTCCTTTATCTGCACGGCTACAGAAATACATTTCCAGGATCCTGGCTAGGGATGCCACGGTTAGGAAGTTTTCCCACAGTTTAATAAACTCATGAGTCACCGATTACACTGGATATTTTTCAAGAAAAGATGATGCTCAATATATGTAGAATGTTTCTTTTATATTTAACATTAGATGGCAGTATGTCTAGCGTCTCTAGTTGAGCTTTTGCTGCGAGGCTGCAGGTTTCCACCCGGCGCCACTGTGCCAACGCTGTGACCACTCCGTCCTCTGCACGGCTTCATACAAAAAGTTTACAGATTGCCTCATTAACGTTGTGGTTTCCTCCCTATTAGCATTGGGTTCAAATACAAAATATTGCCAAACAGGATCTTTTGCTTTTCGCTTTGACACCAAATCCTCTGCCATTGTCTTATCTGTCAACTCTCATCCCGTGACAATTGTGTGAAAGTGTCTGCTTTCACACAATTGTCACGGGATGAGAGTTGACAGATAAGACAATTTTCAGTTTGTAGCATCCGCCATCCAACTGTTGATAACACGGCTCTGATGCGCAAAAATGAACTTTTATACTGCTTTTTACTGCTTTTATTTCTATTAAAAAAAATGCTAAATGACAGTGAGGGCGTTGGATAAGAAGTGTAATTGGTGTATGCCCGAAAACCGTGTAACACTGGTAACACCGACTACCGCGACGAGCCTAATCCTGCCACAAGAGTGTAATGTCCACTTTTGAATTACTTGAGTGCACAAGAGCCAGTGATTTGGGTTCGTTCATCCCTTCAGCCTGAGAAAGACATATGACAGGTTGAATTGATGGTATTCATTTTAACACACTTTGAAAACTGATTGCCAGCTGAAATTCATTAATCAGTGTCTGTCACAAAAAAGATTGATTTGGCCATCAGAAATGTTGCTTCATTTGCATGCAAAGGTTTTAGCCCCCAGTCTGTCACATAATTAGTTGTCTTTTGTGTCAGCAATCGTTTTCTACTAGAAACTCCAAGTGGCGGATATAATAAAAAAAAACAATGAAATGTGCAATTAAATTGTTGTTCTCATATTAGCTTTATTTTTGTTAACCAGTAGCTCATTTAAGGGTCATAATGTATCATGTAACACAGTAATAAAATCTGTTATAAATGTGCTTTTGAAGGTTTTTAGTCTAAAAGGAGTTTTCTGCCATTATAAACAAGAAAAACTTTCTATGATACAAAGATTTCTGACTTGAAAATCGTTAAGATACCTCCTATGCTTACAAAACGAAGAAACAACTTGTATCCCAGATGGATTATAATTAGGGCTGTTAATTGGTTGAAATATTTAATCGTGATTAATCGCATGATTGTCAATGATTAATCACGATTAATTGCATATTAATCACACATTTTTTAAAGGGAGATTTTTCAAGTATTTAATACTCTTATCAACGTGGGAGTGGACATATACAGTATGCTTGCCTTATGCAAATGCGTGTATATATTTATGATTAGAAATCAATTAACAACACAAAACAATGACACATAATGTCTATAAACCCTCACAGGTACTGCATTTAGCATAAAAAATATGCTCAAATCATAACATGGCAAACTGCAGCCCAACAGGCAACAACAGCTGTCAGTGTGTCAGTGTTCTGACTTGACTATGACTTGCCCCAAACTGCATGTGATTATCATAAAGTGGGCATGTGTGTAAAGGGGAGACTCGTGGGTACCCACAGAACCCATTTACATTCACATATCTTGAGTTCAGAGGTCAAGGGACCCCTTTGAAAATGACCATGACAGTTTTTCCTCACCAAAATTTAGCGAAAGATTGGAGCGTTATTTAAACTCCTTTCTTGACAAGCAAGTATGACATGGTTGGTACCAATGGATTCATTAGGTTTTCTTTAGTTTCATATGATGCCAGTATCTTCACTCTAGCTTTAAAAGATCGATTGTGTTAATGCGTTAAAGAAATTAGTGGCGTTAAAAGGATTTTGCGTTAACGTTGACAGCCTTAATAATAATCAATACCAGGAATTTATTTGTTCGAAATGAAACTGCACATTTAGTCATGTTTCCTAAAGTCATACACAAATACCTATGATAGCTCATCGTTTTGTATCACATCCAAATATGTCATTCTTCACTGGGACGTTGTGATCACTCCCTTTGACATGCTGTAAGCTCTGTAAACTCCCCAAACCCCTTTGTGAATGTGATCCACGTTAGTTGAGTAACATTTATCTGCCTGTTTCTCTGACAGCTTCCCCATCCAAGTGTTCCCTCTATGCTCATTCAACAAAAAAAAAAACGCTTACCCCTTCATCTGCAGGCCCAGCCGCGTATTGTAAGATAAAAATAGACTTTTAGCATCTCGGGAGATCCCCCGCTGTTAGAATCACGGCATCGTAGTGGGGCAGGGATTCCCTCAAGGGACCCGTATCAAGAGCAGTTTCACACCAGGCCACGGCCCTTTCAACCTGCTGATCTCGTTTCAGCAATTTAAGTGGAGAAAAAGGGCACGAAGCGTCCTAATTAACTACATTCCTTGCTATGTTGCCTATTAGAGTATGTTCAGGACGGAGCCTATAAATAGGGTAATTGCTAATTATCTACAGTGATCTCACCAAAGCTGTGATTATGCTTCAGAGTTGATAAGAGGGCTTGATAGGAAGGAAATAGAATACTGCTGTGCACCAGCAGATTTAAATTCACCCTTCAATTTTAGCAAATCCTGTTGTGCTGGGTGAATTATGCAGCTCTGTAGTAAAGTAGAAGAGAGACTAGGACATTAAGTTCTACTCAAGAAGACCAGGAAAGGAAAAAAGGCAATAAAAGTGAGTTTCTTTCCCACTTTAGAAAGAAAGACTTAAAGGATGAGGAGAGATCTGCAGCTCAGCAGATGGATGGAGTGCTACATCTTGGAATCAGTTTTTAAAAGTTTTCTATGCTGGAGAAAGAAAAACAAACTTTTTTTAAATGTTTTTATAGAGGCACGGAAATGAAACATCCAATGGCATGTCCTGCCAACACAGTCTGGGTCAGAATATTTGAGTATACTTTGAATCTTTTCTGTAACATTGCCTAGATTTCATCACTCAATATCCTAAAAAATATACAGGATTCAGTTTTTTAATCTTATCATCCAAGGACATTTTGGTGTTACCAATAAATAAAACCACTGATACACAAATCCAAGAATTGGACAGAAGTAAGATGCTCTGTATCCCCGGCGTGGTCTCCTAAAAATTACGTTCCCATACATTGAAACAACATTTTCAATTACATGTCAAGGGAACACATTTTCTCCTGGATTACGTTTGGATTTGATGTATCACAAATACGTTTAATCAAATCCACGTAAGTCCACGTAGGGATGGGTCAAACACGTGACCTTCACCCAGGAGAATGGTGTTCGTGTCCTGTGTGAAACCAAAAGTAACATACTTATTCCAACCCAAAGCATAATTTTTTACTAAACCTAAACGATTCGTTTTGTTACCTAAACCTAAACATAACTGAGAATGCAGTTTCAAAATGGCAAAGCACCACGAGCGGTTAAAACACTATAACGTTGTTACGCCCCACCCTTGGGCAGCCCTATTGGGACGAACAACACTTAAACACTGACCCAAACCAACCACAAAAGACACCTTTAAAACTCTCAAAATCCATAGGATTTATTAACAAAGACATATAAAAAGTCATAAACTGAGAGGCAGCAGAACCAGCAGTCCCCACACCAGAAGCCTCTCTTGTCTGCTGCTGGCAATGGAGCTTTTAAACACCTCCTTCCCTGAGCAAATGCAGCACACCTGGGCACCTCGTTGAGCAAATGCAGCACACCTGGGCAGAGCTACTAGAGAGGGAAAAGAGACAGCAGCACAGAAAAAACATACAGCCATAACAACGTTGACATACACTTATGTAAAGATGTTGATATAAAATGGATTTTTGATTCAGAAACATCAAGATTTAACGTATGTGGTTTACAGAAACGAGCAATCCGAACATTTTATTCTGGCGACTGGTTTTGTGTCCCATGGCCCTGTCTCCTCAGGGGTGTTGGAGATGAGAACATGAAGATTGAGGGGCTGTTGGCCATAACGCAGAGGGACGAGAGATCACAGGACACTTCTAGTTTTAACTCTGGCCGTCGGCAAGCGCAGCCCTTCCTTAACCGCCGTCCCGCTAATTGGCTCTGTGGATAATGCTGGAACTCTGAATTTACATGGAAACACTTTGAAGACTTGAGTACACTCGCCCCCGGGCGCAGTCTTACATTCGCTGTGCCCAGCCTCGGCAGCACACCGTAAACCGAGGCAGAAAGCAAACACTCAGTCCAGGGAGGATTGGAAAAAAAGTGGAATGTAGAGGTAACATTTGTCTAGGGACCCATGAGATTGGATGTGAAATGAGTACAGCAGTATGCTCACAAAGGATAGAAATAGACTGAGAATGAGTGGGGAATACAGACAAAAAGATATAGAGTGACAGTAGCTTGATTTACATATAAAAACCTGGCTGTTGCCTTTACTTCAGTTTAGGTTGGATTAAGCTGTTTATATAACCCAACCCAGCACTGAGCCTCGGTGTTGCCACAAATAAAGGTGACCCTCCACAGATATAAAATCCAACAAATCAATAGTTTTTTACACATTCAATTTTGTTTTATCTTCCATGCAAGGCTAAGCCAGAAAGCTCCTTCTCCTCCGCTGCATCCTCGGCTCCTCCTGAGAGACCCTGAGGCATTCCCATACCAGTAGGGATATACATAATCCCTCCAGTGTGTTCTGGGTCTGCCACAGGGTCTCCTCCCAGTTGGACCCGCCGAGGAATACCTCCACAGGGAGGCATCCAGGAGGATCAGATGCTCTCGACATCTGGCTCCTTTCAACATGAAAGAGCAGAGCTTCTAGTCAGAGCTTCTTGCTGATATAGAAGCTACTCACCGTGTGCGATTTCAGACACCCCGGCAAAGAAAATTCTTTTTGGCTGCAATCAAATTGTTTCGAGCGTTAAGGCCTTTGCACACCAAGTCTGTCTTTTTTGTCCGAAAATGTTGCACGTTTAAAAATATATACAACCTCACATTGTGTCAATCATATTTACACACCGACTCCGAAACTTTTGTCTGTCATTAAAGTTTTCGCTCCCATTTCAAAGAATTTAAAAAAAGAAAAAAGGTGAACATGGCGGTTGTGGCTGTTGCTTGACATCCCCTGAGGTTGGTTTGTCTATAGCGCGGTATTGCAATATTGCGGTTATTGCAACAGCCCTAGTTGGTTGTCATGTTTATCTGTCATTTTGCATTGAAGAAGATAAGATCAATAGCCCGCAGCAGGTCAGACGGACGGTAGCTTTATCGGCTGTTGTGCAAATACACTGAATTTTGGATTCAAACATGTAATTAAAGACTTATTCTCTAGTATGATTTTTAAACGTTGGCAACTTGAAACTAAAAAAAAATAGGCTTACTTGAATTAGGGCTGGGCGATAAAATACAATATGATAATTTATCGTCTTTCAATGGAATGGAGTTAATTTTTTTGATGTTTTGCATGTAAACTATTATTCAAAATTGATATAGGGTTTTTGAGAATCGATACAGTATCACAAAACATTATATACATCCATAACAAACAGTATATTAATGAAAATATTTATTTATTTATTCTCTATGATTTCACTTGAAACTGTTAATGTTCATTTTGCACTCAAATTCATAATTAAATGAGAAAATACTTTTAATTTGTCAAATATTTAATTCACACAGGAGTACACAAAAATAGGCTTTACCAGGTAGTTGTTTTGAATTACCAGGAAACATGCTATATCGTGATATATATGTTGTTATCGTGGTATGAAATGACCTATATCAGGATAGAAGATTTTGGCCCAGCCCTAACTTGAATCACTTTCAAATATCAAATCAGGATGACAGGGGATTTGAAGTAAAGAGCTGTTGCAGTTATATGAGGAGGGTTGAAGTGTCGGGTGAGTGGACAACAGCGGCAGACTTCCCTTTTCTTCACCAACCGTGAAACTATTTGTTCCCGTTGTCCCTGGAGGCTGCTTTGAGGATGTCAGAAAACTTTGTGCACGTCTGATCCCTTAGTACTCACTGTCCTTGTTTTGTGTGCTCATGAACACAAGTGTGTACGTCTATTTGCAGGACCGTCCGTTGCAAGAGTCAACATTACTTTGCATTGTTACCATGCGAACGTTGAATAAATATGTATCCAGCCTGGTTCACTTTGACACTTACATAAGCTGTGAATGTGATTATGACAGCAGTATCCCAGTGGTGTGTGTTGTGTGTGTTTACTAGTCCCAGCCTGATGGCAGTGTTAAGCTCCCTCTAGGCCAGAGTGTTTATCTCACTGGTGTTTAGGCTTTTGTTTTTGGACTGCACCCAGCAGCGAGGCCCCGCTGTCCGGGCAGCTCTGCTCCGGCTAACTCCTGCTAGTTGACCTCGTTTAAAGGCCTGGCTGGCTGTCGAGCTGTCCCTCTGAGCGCAGAGCCACAGCCATGCAGCTCTCTGCAGCGTCTCTTTGTGTGTCTGACTTAGAGTAATGCACAGGCCTGAAATTGCGGTCTGAGCCCGACCCAGCGCCAATTTATTTAGCCCAGTCCATGCCCAACAGCTCAACATTTTTTTTTAGCATGAAGCCGGCCCTGAAGCAAAGATATTGATGTTGAGACTCATTCTTCTTTTGCTCTCTCATACACAGAGCTACACACAACCACTAGTTCACTTTTCAGGCTGGCTCTACGGTAACTTATGGACCCATTCATCATGAAGCATTAAGTGACCAGTGAGCCAAATGTATATTGTGCCCTTTATATTCTCTATGACAGCTAATAAGTCAAAGGGTGGGGTTAGGGAGTCTAATGTACTTTATATATTACCTTTTATTGGCTTAATAATAAGTCTTTTTCTCTATATTGTAATCCTAATACTATTATTACATGTTTCTATCTACACACAATACCTATTGCAAGTCTATCCCAGGTTTATTATAGAAAACTGAAACTAAAAATAAGCACCAGTGTTTTCCTGGTGCTCCTTTTTAATGTAGCTTCTATTGGTTTATTGTTTTTTTTATGTGAATGTGTTTTAATGTCCTGTCGGGATGTGATATGTTGTTTTAATGTACTCTTTTCATAGCAGCTTTTGCACATGCGAACCAAAGACAAATTTCTGCCTTTTGTACGCGAAAAGCAGTAAAGTATTTTCTATTCTACTATATTCTATTCTAAAAATATTGTTAGTTAACTGAAACTAATTAAAAACTATTTACTATAAGAAAAAACTAAACTGAAACGATATTGCTTAGGTAAAAAAAACTAATACAAATAAGATAAATACCACAGAAATTGAACGGGCATGACATCCCAGGACGGCGCTATGCTGTAATTGCTTCACTAAAATAGCACGAAGATTAATCATTAAACATTACGGCCGTTCCTACACAGTTCTCCAACCATGTTTTTTGTATGTATATGTAGCTACATACTTCTGAGACATTATACGTGGCCCTGACAAAAACAGACTAAAACCTCTAAACTAAAACTAGCAAACACAATCTGAAAACTAACTATAACTAAAATAAAATAAAATAAAAACAAATTAATAATTCAAAACTATTATAACCTTGGTTTCTCCAGCCTGAAAGGTGGGATCTCACCTTTGTTGCTGAGATTTCTCCCATTTTTTCCTTTTAAAAGGTGGAGTTTTATTCATCATTTAGTGTTTAATTGTAATATTTATGTTTTAGGCTCAATCAAGCCCATTGGTTCCCATTTCACTACATTACATAACATTTATTTGGCAGGAGCTTTTGTCCAAAGGGACGTCCAATAAGTGCATCCAAACTCAAAAGAAACAAGATCTAGATGCCATCAATAATTGGAAGTGCAACCCATCCGAATAAACAGCCAAGTCAAAGGGACATTGAAGCAATTTATACCCCCATCAGGCTGTGGAACTCGCAAGAATCAAGTAAAAGAAGAGTGAGCGGTCAATGCAGGCCGAGATAGTCCAACTTTTAGTCCTCAAAATGGGTCAAACTCCAAAAGCCCTGGAGCCTACACATCCCTAAATCCAACTTGTCTCTTTGTTAGGCCCTCCATGCCTGGTTAATGCCTCTCCAAGCCCAAGGCGAGTCAACTCTTATGGTTATTTTCTCAGACGTGACAAAGCTCCTCCAGAGCCACAAAAGACATTATATTTCATTGTTAAACAGAGCAGGTAAAACTCCCATGTTTTTTTATTCTTCCTTTAGAACAAACTGTCTGATTTCCCCGATGCATTCATACACATCCTGAGCTGGCAGCACACAGCACATACATGCAAACACAGACACAGCTGTACTGTATGAGCAGAGTAAATTGCCCTCCGGCCTCGTCTTCTCCTTCTAACCTCCTTTCCGTGCATTCTATAGCTCAATCTGTAATTAATGAACGATGAGCTTTCCTCGGGGTTTATGTTGCACTCTGTAGGATCATTACAAATACCTACAGAGGCCTATTAGTGGTTGATTAGCCACTGTGCTGGACCGGAAGAGCGTGGGCTTATTTCAAAGAGAGGGAGAGTCCTCGGCAGGCCTTAATTAGCCGGCGCAATTGAGCTGGTTCCTGGTTTCCTGGTCAGGTGGAAGACAACTGGCCTCCGCATCAATTAGTGCTATACTCTTAGAGTTGTTTTTTTATTCCCTTGCTGCATGTTACAGAAAGGTGATGGAGGATAACTGCTGTTTGATGTCAGGAGGAAGAGTTTGTGTGTACATTTGTATGCAGGGAGTGCACAGATTAATGCAATGATGTACAGTAGATATGCAGTTATAGTGAATTTATAGTCTGGTTTTAAAATGAAAGTTATTGACGTCCTCACTGTCTTTTTAGCACTGTAGTATGCTTGCTGATGTTGGCTACTTTTTAAATTATCAGAACGTGTCATAATGACAAATGCCGATTCGGCCGGTTTGCATAAAATCAAACCGGCGTAAGCTCGTACACCGGACCGGACCGGACCGGACCGGACCGGACCAGCAAACCCGGAAATCGACCAAACTCTACATCTCAATACTTTAAAATAAAGGCAAAAACACCCCGAAAAATATTTTAAAATGTGCCCCCATTCAACCACAAGATTATTAGTGAGGTTGGGCACTGGTGTTGGGTGATATGGCGTGGGGCAAGCTGCGACTTGCAACGTGATAATTTCCCTTCGCACTAATTTTGACACGTTTAACTACTCAAAGAAAAACAGTGCTTGTGAACCACACAAGAGCATGTGAGAGGACCGTAGGACTCTCAACTTTATCTGCAATTTGCAAGTTATAGTAATTTGTGAAACGGGTAATGGCGTTATTTGCGCTTTTTGTGTAAATAGTAGTGCTCGCAAACCGCTGTTGTGAAATGGCCCCTGGCTCGCAGTGGTAGTTCCAGTTCATCCCAGAGGTGTTGGCCCCTGGGACCCGCCAAGGGGTCACAAGAGAAATATGATGAGTCATGAGGTGATTCAGAGGATAGGAAAGACTAAAAAACGATGCAACCCGGGTGAGGAAAAATCACTCCTTGGTTCGCTAGGTCTCAGCCGTCACCATGTTGAGAGCCGCTGAGAGGCAATAGAAATGCTCCCAATCCCGCACATTTAAGGAGTCAAGATTGGTAACCACTTGTCTAAAATATAATGTTATACTGTTGCATTAATCTTTCCCTTAATTGGAACTAAGGGTCCAGTCTCAATCAAGAAAAATGGCCCCAGACCAAAAGTAAACAAGGGGACTGAGGTGTCCACATACTTCTGGCCATATAATATCCAAGCCTACTTCCCTTGAGATGGAGTTCTGTTTATTGCTTCAATAGGAGTTTAATTGATATTAGATCACTATTAAATTATGAATTAATCACAACCATGTTACAAACACCACTGATGAAGTAAGAAATTGCACTCAAGCCAGAGAGCAAGAGGGAGAAAGAAAGAGCGAGAGACAGTGTGTGTGTGTGTGTGTGTGTGTGTTGTGTCTATTTTTGATTCCCGGGGCCCTTTTTTATAAGTGCTCTGTCGCAGGCAGACCATGCTGGCCTGACAGCGTGACGCACACCGTTAAAAAGGCTCTCGCTTGCGGTCACACACGTGTCACCATGGCAATTAGTATGTCAGAGTGCGTGTGATTGACAGCTGCCACAGCTGGCTTGTAAACAACAACGAGCAGCGCTAGTTGGCGAACCTGGGGGCGTTGGAGACACAATACAAGCATTTGCAGAATGCAGAATAAATGAGATAAATCATATTTACTTATGTCTGCGTCCACAGGGACATTTTTATTTTTCATTATTCACTTATTTTCTTATGACAGTTAAATTATAACTCTGCTTTAAAGGCCAGGTCACATCAGAAACAACAGTTAGAGATACTGTACAAACCCATTATTCTCAATCATATAGTCTTTATAGATTACTTATCAGTTAATTTGATGTGATTTCTGCTCTATTTCTGCAGCATATTTAATAGCATGTGTCGTGCGTATAGAAATAGGTCACTGCTAATGTGTGCTCTGTTTGAAATACTAGAACAGTATGTTCTTTTATAATTACCGTTTAGCTGTAAATGTACAGTATATATTGTATATTTGACAAGAATGCAATCCTATATAGACCATGACATCATTGTTTATTAATCCATTTTCCTGATTAATTGTTTGTTATTAATTTTAGTTATTTTTAAAGACTGTAACTTGTCAAAAAAATTGGGAAAAATGTCAATCACAGTTTCCCGGAGCCATAAGTGACCTTTTCTACTGTCTTATTTGATCTGACCAACTGTCAACCCAAAGATATTTCATTTACCGTCACATAAATGACAGAGAAAAGCAGAAAATCCCCACATTTGAGAAGCTGGAATCAGCAAATGTTTGGCATTTTTGCTTGAAAAAGGAATATATCAAAATAGTCGCCAATTAATTTAGAGTGTTATTTAGCCTACCTTCATGACAAGCTAGATTCCTTAGGTTTTTCTAGTTTCATATGATACTAGTATCTTCACTCTAGCTTTAAAACTGAGCACGCTACAAAGTTTTTCAAATGATGATCTTGGAATAGAAATCCTCTTCAATCGATCATATTATTATAACTTCCCCTACACCGTGACATTCATCCCAGGTCTCCTCAGCTCCTCATCCCTGTGTGGAGACCTTTACACATGAGGTCCAAAAGCTCCATTTTATGGCCCGTTGATACGGTACGTCTGGCTCCTTAGATCACATGTGACCGATGGCAGGTAGCTGGGAGGCAGGCCGCGCTGTCTGGGCCGCTTCCCCCCGTTCAACATACTCTGCATCCAAGCCCCCGCATCAATCACCGCAGCAGGCAGGAGTGGGATGCACTGCCAGGGCTATTCCTGGCTCTCCCTGTCACACACACGAAAAATACGCACACACACACACACACACACACATACACACCTGTCTCTGGCTGTTTCTAGTGTCTCTGTGAGGTGGGCATATTAACAGTGGCAGGCAGTAGCTGCAGCACGCTCCACCTGTCCCGAGGAGACAACTGTTGGGGAATCAGAAATGAAATCATGTTGCACCACCGTGCTCATTTAAAGCTGCACCAGGCAGATTCTTATGAAGGGATACAAAACTCAGCAGCCTGAATAACGAGAGGAACCAATATGTAGGACCATCTATCCTGCAGATTCATCCAATTTGCCCAAAGTGTACACTTTGACGGCCGCAGGATGAATTGAATAAAACTGTTGTCGTCGAGACTGTTTCGAAGCGGTGAGTGAGCACGTTATTCATGGAGAGGCTGACTTGCCAACGTCACATTTGTTTCTTTGAATCTTTCAGACTGGCTGGGTTGGTTAATATGATTGTTCAGTGTGCAGTTGATGGCCGAGGTAAAGCGGCTGTCGATGGGAGCAGCAGAAAAACATATTTTAGCCACCTAAAAAAAGGCCCTGTGTGTGGTGTCGGTGCTGGAGCTGAGGTGAGAACGGCCGGTGCTGGTGGACGGTAAACTCCCAAAACGTCCCGAAACTGCATTTCAAACGTCGGACCTTGGCAACAAGAGTGAGAGTGGACGTGTTGCACTAATTTTTGTCTCATTTGTGGTCTAATAAACAAACAGTAAACTCATCTAAACTAGTTTCATCCAAAGTGGGTTGAAAACAATGCAATCTGGTTGCCATGGTAATGAATTACGTCTGACTATTAACCACACCCCCATTCTCTGTTTGTGAAAGAACAAAAAACAGGAAGTAAACCTGGCTAGAGGGGGGCCTTAAACACATACAGTTAATAGAAGACGTCTTAAAACAAGCAAATATTTCAATAGAAGTCTTGTGGGTATAATATGCTGTTGAAATACTGTACACAGGTTTACTATTTAAAGATCAAAATGACCCTTTTCAAGACTGTCACCACCGAAATGAGGAGCGGTGTTCAACACATTAGTGTAGTGCCACTTTAAATGCTCTGGCCTCTTCAGTGGAATTTGAGGAACTTGTTCGCTGAATTGTAACCTGGTAATTACCTTGTGCTTTTGAGCCCCGCTCGGCCTCTCCAAGGCTTTGACTGAGGGCCTACACTCTCAGCATTCATACCTCACCAAGGACCTTGAGAGACAGTCAGAAATAGCTGCCTCTTAAGACGTGCAGAGTCCAGTCCGTTGTGAAGAGCATCGCTGTGACTGATGCTTCATTTAGACGCCGCCACTGGCCTTGCCTCTGGATCTCACAGTCAGGTCACAAACACTTCATAGCGTGTCAAGTGTCAGCCGAAGTACCGTTGCTATTCTGGGCCCGTCGTCGTTTCTTGGGACTCACAAGTCATTATCATCTCTGCTTAGAAAAACATGTGAAAATATGACTGTTAATGTAGTTTTAAGGAGAAAGAAATTAGAGCTTTACGTCAATGACCTAAATGTGTTCATACAGAAGAGAAGATGGGATCTCATTCCCACAAGAAATAGAATTAATGGTTCGACTTTAATCATGCAAATAAGTCTAGTCTTAATTTAGATATTAATTATGTCTTGTAATTTGGCAAACGGCACACAAAGTCTGCCAAGGATGCCCCCTGACGCCCCTCGTGTTTTTCTTCGCAGCCCTCAGTCTGTTTCCTATCAGACTTTAAATCAAATGGAAGGAGCTTTACTAATTTAATATTGAGACAGAGAGAGGAACCTCACAACTTAAATAATTAGACCCTTGTCCCTCCCACAAGACATTTGATCCACGTTCTCTTCACTGATTTCCAGCCACTCTTTTGGTTTAGTATTGACTTATTGTAATTGCTTTTATATTGGTGTCTTATTATTATCAGTCTGTTTTACAAGGCGACGTGTTTAAAACTCTTTATCATCAAGGAAATTTAAGTTCAAATTGCATCTTCTCTGTGTGGCTGAAGTACATGTGTTTGTCTCTTCGCAGTGTTTGCCAATCCATGGTCATGGATTTGTCTTGGATAAGTACACGTGCCACTGCAAGAAAGGATTCTTCCACCCCAACAGAGTGGCTGTCAACGGCTTTACAAGTAAGTCAGTGAAATCACATGTTCAAATATATTCTTAATAAGGATGATTGGTCCCTGCAAGATGACTTCTGTGGTCACTTTTAATGGTAACCCATCGGAAGGATTTGTTTTGACAGATTACAACATGCTAATCTTGAACAATCTGTATCTCAATACTTTTTCATGAAGGTACAGTTGGTAAAATTCAACACTTTAACTCCATTTTTTAGATAATAACTTTGCGGCTTCTTACATGTACCTGAAAGCAGATTAAGGCCCTGATCACCCAGGGCGCCTGGAGTGGAAAAAATTCAACTCAGAGCAGAAAAGAGCCCAACGTCATTAGTGTTTTTTCTCATTGTGGTGACTTTTGCTGGATACCCGGAGCTAAATGACTTTACCAACCGTAATTACCATGATTGGAACCCTTTTACATGATAATTCACAGTTATGGTACAGTAAGTATCTTCCATTTATTTTGTAATGTAGTTCCCACTTGTTCAAATGCATAAAAGTGATTTTTAGAATAAGGTTCAAAAGTTAAGTCTATCAAGGTTAAACAAATCCATTACTATTCTTGGAAATCATGTGGTGCTCCTTATGGCATGCCAAGCTAAGACATGCAATCATAACTTTTAGCCAATAGAGTGCTGCAGGAATGAGTCCTGAAACCCAGAAATGAGTTAACATTTTAACACTTTCGGTTCCCTCTTCTGGAAGTCAATGGGTTTATTGAATGGGTTTCTAGTCAGATGCATAAAATAAGGTCTGTGGTTAACACAAGCTTAAGAGATTTTAAAGTTTTGTTCTAGGATATAAAATACGCCAGTAAATATCTCGTGAATTTTGAAGCTTTTACACGTCTTAAAAAAGGCGGTTGCCTAATGTTGGCGACGTGAAGTCATGTGACCATGGTGTAGCCTGTTTATAGCCTCTATACAGGGAGTAAAAACTGATAAAAAGGGGTTCATGTCAATAAAATAACAAAGAAACAACTAAAAAGTCTGTTTCTAATGTTAATATTCAGCTATTGGACACCGTGTTTTGTGTCCTTCATCCAGCACAACCTTGAGATGCATTATGAGCTCATCACAAACATTTATGAGATCATATTTCTTTTAAAGGTTAAAAACAACAAAGCAGCCTGTTTGGAAGAGACAGGTCTTTTCATGTAAATCCTCTTTCTTCTCATTTAGTACAAATATAGCAGATGAGCTCATTTCATCAGTTCCTGACTCTGCTTCAGAGTTGACCAGCAGCTGTTCGCACCTTTCTATGTTACCTTATATAACATCTTCATTTTATAACTATGCTAATGAAAGAGGCACGTGTTACTGCCCTGGCTGAAAATTGAAGTAGCCCCGAGTACCTGGGGAGGCTAATCAGGTTCAAGATGGGAAATATCTTTTTAATGGTAGTTACTTTTCCCAGTTTATTCTGTCTGCTGTGAGTTAATTAAAAACGGCTTTTGCAGACACAGAACCCCAGTGGTTTTCACCTGCCCTCCATCACTCTCACACTTTCATTTCGATCCACTTTCCCCTCCTGTCTCATCCCACACAAACCTCATACAGCGTGTTCCTGTGTGTGTCCATCTCAATTTTACCCCTTTTCTCACCCCTCTCACCATCTTATTGCACCCATTTTTTACCCTAACATATTTCCCTTCATGCACAGAAAAGGCTCTCGTTCTCAGAGAGCTGTGCTGTCTGCTTCTGCCTGTTTGCTGTGTACACAAACGTGTGTGTTCATGTGTGCAAGTCTGCATGAAAGCTATGTGTGTGTGTTTGAGAACACAATAATAGAGAGGAGAGGCAAGCCTGTTAGCGAGGCGTAGTGCTGCAGTCTGGCCCACCATGGGGCCAATAACAAGCCTGTTAATCCACAAGGGGACATCCTTGACACTCCTTTGCAGAGAAAGCCAGTGCAACTCACTTTCCTTTGTCTCCCAGTGATCTTCCATTGTGGATCTTGCATATGAATATAAGTGAGAAGCTGTTTCCTCTGACTGTCAGTCAACTGTAGTAGCAACAAACCAATGAGAGCGAGCTGAAGGATATGACTCACTGCTACGGAGATAACTAGTCCTTTTGAAGGGATCAATGATGAGCAGAGTCATAGCTTTGAAAAATAGGCCAGTTTCTTTTTAAAGGCAAAATCCCTGCAAATCTCTGAGACAATGGCTGTTTCCAATAAAGCCTCCATAAAAGCTCTATATAAGTCCGCCATTCGTTATCTATCCAACCATATGGGCATCTCTTAGGGGATTTACCAATAACAAGTCCACTAGCTTCTTGTTGTTCCCTGTTTGGTTTTTACCTTAGTTTACCCTGGGAGGAGGTTTTTATAGCATTCACTGCTGTCCGGTACGACCATGTTTGGCGACAGAGCGGCTCTGTTTGAAGCCGTTAGCGGCCCTGCAGGCAAGTAGCTGAGGTGTCTATAGACAAACGCACTTGTATGAAATAGAAAATGTACAGTAAGCCTATTGAAACATAAATAAAAGGGATTTGGAAACAAAAAAACATCCAAAATTCTAAATGTTATCCTTTGTATCCTTTGTTATTGTCATCTATAGTGGTTATTTGCATAAAAACACACAATGGTATTTTTATTTAAGTATTTGCTTTGATTAAAAAATGTTTTTGGCATTAGTAGTTTTAATGATGTATTATAATCTGCTTAGAGCTAGTGTTAGGGAGTTTAACAGTTCATAACTCTTTTTCTATTGTCTATTTTATATTGCTGTGAAAACGTCTTCTTCGAACAAATGTATTTATTCAAATTTCTCGCCAAAAACTACATTTTCATTACAATAACATTTGAACACATCATGATGGCATTATAATTTCCCTTTATCCATTTTTACTTAATAGTACATGAACGCATCATAATGTAACTCAATGCAACCTCTGTTAATGTTAGCTGTTAGCTCCGTTATTTAGGAAATTTTCCCACGATTAATAAACTTGTGACAACACCAGTGTCACCGATTACACCGGACATTTTACACAAAAAGATGAAGATCAATATATGTAGAGTGCTTACTTTGATCTTTAACTTTTAATGGCTGTATATCTGCTGCCGCTCCGCTGTGAACACCGGCTTTGATCGCTCTGTCCTCCGCACGGCGATTGCCTCATTAGTGTTATGGTTCCCTTATAGCATTGGGTTTAAATCCGAAATATTGCCTAATAGGCGCATTTGCTTTTCGATTTGACACTAAACCCTCCGCCATCGTCTTGTCTTTCAACCCTCTCTCGTCCCGTGATAAGTGTGTTAAATCTGACTCCTGTTACTCTGTGCTGAGACACTTTCACTTTCAGTTTGTAGCGTTCGACTATGTATTGATAACACGGCGCTGATACGCAAAAAGCAAAGCAAAACAACAGTGGCGATGGGCAAGTAATTTAATCGGTGTATACTCAAACACCGTGTAACACTGGTAACACAGACTACCACGGCAAGCCTACCGATCTCATATTTTGACTGAAGGCCGATCAATCGGGGCATCCCTAATAAAGATCACATTTAGTTTTCACATGCCCGAACACAGAGCTTACTTGCCATGGACAAGCGGACAAGTGTTAATGTAGATTTTTCATGGTGTGAGAGAATCTGCCCCGTCTTTAGACTCCCCATCGTCCGTGTTCTTGTCCAGGATGAAAATGACTACATTCTGGCATCTCTCTGTGTGCCTTTTTTCCCGAAGACGCCGCAGTTATCAGCCTTGTATGATATGCCAGTGACTGAACAAGGTGCTGCAGTGTTGACTTTTCATGTTCACACATATAGATCCATCTCCCTTGTGTTGACACAATGTCGATGAATCCTTGTAAGGTCAGAGAGGGATAAGAATATATATACTCAGGACGCTTCAGTCTGTCATTGAAGCACTTCATCTCCTTTATCTGTTAATACTGGTCTCATATCCAGAGGAAAATTCAATAACAAGGAAACTTAAGAAAATGATAGTTGTGGCTTCACATCCTGCTACTATCCTAAAAATGATGGAAACATGATGAACAAATAAAAAAAAAAAATGAAATGTGCAATTTCAACTGTTTATTCATTACTTTTAGCTCCACATCCTTTCCTTATCCCTCTCTGGGATACCACAAAAGTAATGATATCTGCGGAAGGTTGATAAGCTTGATCAATGCCAATGACAACAAGATTACCGGGTCAGTCGCTGAGCTTATTTTAGAATTAAACCTCCTTTATTTCTCAATCTTGTTTCTGACAGGGATGGGGAAGAAAGGAAAAGCTGCAGACAGCGGTCCCAATGCGGACGAGGGGAGTTCCAGCGACTGCCTGCCATGCCAGGAGGGCTGCGCCTACTGCAAGGACGACACTCCCTGTGTGACACGAGAGGACGGCGCCCTCCGCATGGCCGTGCTCTCCTTCCAGTGCCTCTGCTTGCTGATTGTCTTCGTTAGCATGGTACTCATCTACCACTTTCGCAGGAATAAGGTACGTACCATTACCAGCTCATCACAAACTTTACTTACGGGGTTTGATCCATTTATAATAATTTAACTGACACTGTTTGTGAGTGATTAATGAGCATATAGACAGGCATTGTTACGGGTACTGGGACGCTAAAGCTTTCTTTTTTATTATTCCATTATCAAAATCTTTTCATAAGCTTTTATGGAATCTTTTCTGTCACCATTAAGAGTGAAAGTTTGGAAACTCAACAGTGCATAGGAGACACAGATTCGATTCACAATTACAACATCACATCAGTAAAATGTTTGATGTTTTCTGGGCCGTATGGTCATCAAAGCCCTTTGGATCAATAAGCCAGTGAATCCATATGTGGGTGGTCACAATAAAGCTTTGAAATCATTTCAAACAGCTCAGGCCCCGCACATCAACTCGACATCAGCGACTTGGACAGCGACCAGTTTGTGCAAATGAAACCATTAAAGCGAATTTACTCTGATTTATACATTGGGCCACTGACCATCACCAAATCTTTCTCTATTGTGACATGTGGCAGTGAGAAATGTTGACACGGTTCGTAGGTTCGCACCTGGCTGACAGTGTCATCGTCGTCTGATTTAATCACTTATGTAAATAATGTATATTCTCTACATCAACGTGAAAGGTGGTGATATTTTCATTGCATCATTAAAAGGTGAAACTACTTCAGAAAAACAAAACTTTCTGTATGGAAAGCAAAGATTTAGTTTAGCTCTTGCACTAGATATTCATAAAAGCAAAGTATCAAGTCTTCACTGGTGTGGTATGGTGCTAACATTGTAGGGGTTTCTTATTGGATTATTTTTGAGTAAATTGATGAGATTCTTGCTATTTTATTTGGCCAAAGCTGTGTTTGTGTGCATGCATTTCACAGAAATCAGAGAGTAGACTTTGGAGTTAAATGTTCAGTGGATAAACTTTGAGAGTGTTCTCTTTTACTTTTCGTCTACTCAGCCTTGGCATCTGTTTCTACCACAATCTGCTCAAGTCTTATTCCCAACAGATTCCTGCAGTTTCTACTGAAAATGCCAGATTTTACCCTGCAAATACAAAAGGTTTCAAGAATCGTAACATAGAGCAGTAAAACAGAATTTCTTCTGTATATAAGTAGGGCTGCAACTAACGGTTATTTTCACTATCGATTAATCTGACGATTCTTTTCTAGATAAATCAATCTATAAAATGTCAGAAAAATAGGGAAAAATGTCCTTCCCTGTTACTCAAAGTCCAACACCGAGTACCGATCCGATACCAGTGTTTAATTAATAAGCTGTATGCCTCACTGTGTGGAAGTGACTGGGACCATTCTTCTATGTGTAAGGCAACATCAGGCTTGACTTAAACATTGCTTTCCTAACTTTGTAAAACAAAATGTAACAAATAAATACAAAGATATAAATTTACTGAATTGTCATTTATTATTAGAATAATAAATCCTGCACCAGCAACTTGATAAAACATCTTCAAAATTAACAGGAATTACAATTTAAGTATAAACTTTATAAATGCAGCAACAAATTGGTCAAAACTAAAACAGGAAGTAAAATTCCAGTATATAATGTATACAGTATATGAACTGAATTGAATAGATTGGTCCCATTGTCACCCAAACCCAATCCAGTTTTTTGTATCAGGCCGATATCGGAATCTGTATCGATGCATCCCTAATGTCTTTATGACTTGTTTTGTCAGTCTAAAACCCAGAGATATTCATATAATAATATGATATAAAACAGAGAAAAGCAGGAAATCTCCATATTTTAGAGGCTGAAAACAACATTTTCTGCCATTTTTGCATGAAAAACTATTTCAAAATTGTATTTCCGTGGTTATAAGTGTACAAATACTACCTTGAATGTAACTGTAAAACACTGTATAAGTCACATGTATCATGGTCATGTTGGCAAAAGCCTTGTGTTGTGTGACAGAACTGCTGAGCTCAGTTTAAATGAAAGTTGGTGATGGTAGTGATTCACTTACTGACTTCACTTCCTACCAAAGTAAACTTTTGACCAAACTTCTGAGCTCCTCAGAGTCTCTAGTTGCTACCGTCAATTAATTGGCTTAATTAAAGTCTTTGTCTTGAGCGCTCGACATGTGAGGATTAGCCTGAAGATTCACCACATTCCTGACAGGGGAGCATCTAGCTGCTCTATCTCCCACACACCTGAAGACTCCTGGCGTTATATCAACCAGAGTTCAACAAAGGATCGCTCCCATTAATAATGCAGATAAAAGTTTCAGACACTCCAGGGCTTTGTCATCATTTAAACACCACTTACGTAATCCCCATTCATCTTATCAAACTAAGTTTAAGAGCTTAGTTTCAAAGCTCCTCAAAGACTTTGTGATAAATTAGAGAAATTTAATAAACAAATGAGTTCATTTGGGTTGCAGATTTTAATATATCTCAAACAAGATAAACACTCATCTGGTCTACGTCGTGTTTTTGTGTTGTCTTTTGTGTGTATTCTTAAATGAGTGGCGCAGTTGTCCTCTGCTCTTTGAAAGCCCCCTCAAGCATCTTGTCAGTTAGAGGATGATATTTTGTTAAATATCTTACACAAGAGGAGCACAGAAAGAGCCTGAAATGGCGAACCCTTCTATAAAAAGTCCTTGAGGCAGAAGCTTTCACTGTTCTTTGTTCTCTTTCAACCAACAAAGAAGAAAAAGCTCCATTCCCCTTTTAAATCCTCCTGGAATATTATGATATCCTGCTGTTTTAGACTAGTTTAGACCTGCTGCAATATGAAGGGCAGTGTAAGAGTTATATTCCAAACTGCCTTATAAACATCTTGTAGAAAGGAAAAACATTATTCTTTTATAATTTAGAGATTTTACATACAATAAAAATTGCTATAATTTATTGCAATTTAAAATTAATGCTGCTGTAATCAATATTTGTATATCAACAATGGATCAAATGACTACGTATAATGTGAAATGGTTGTTCGTAGTGACAAACCTACAGAGGATTATCACAGGACTTCACAGTTTCCTGCAGGTTCTGCAGCGTTTTAGCTTCTTTCAGCTTGTTGTTTTGGTTTAACTGTAGGTTGCGCAACTTAAATGTTTTGATTGACTCTCACAGCTCTCATTAGCGTTGTTTCTAGCTTCTGTTTTCAGTGAAGAATCGTAAACACGCTGTACACAACCTTTCCAGCATCAAACAGCAGACAGCAAAGTCAGCAAATAGCTGGTGAACGTACAATACTTTAGCATTTAGCCGCTGAAGAGCCAAATATTCCATTCAGGAGTTGGTGGAGACCAAAACAGAGCTAAAAGATGAGTGAATATTAGACTTATATTTACTAGGTGACAACAAACACAACTCCAAATGAATGCTAATATTGTTCCCTGTGTGCTGGATGTGTAAATAAGTCATTGTTTGCTAACACGTTAACCGCAACACCTTTATAAGGAAATAGTATAACAACTAGGGGTGTAACGATCCATTGATCTGGAACAATATATTGAATCAACGATCCAATATTATTGATGCAAAGTGAAAAACATCGATACATATGATCATCTTTAAGATGCACCTTTAGTTTGCAATTCCCATGGCACGTCTGTTTCACCATTTCAGTCCAAGCACAGGTCATTCCTACACCACCAAACAGTGATAGTGACATTAGCGAGCAGTGCTAGCGGGGTTTGCAAGCGGCGCTAGCAGTGTAATGTTTGCGAGTACACGGTCAGCTGAGACAGAGTGAGAACTTTATTAAAAAGAATATGTTGTTTTTCATTGAAATGTCTAGAAGAGCCCAGTAGTAAAATTGTCAAATCATACTTTAGTTGCTTTTGAGTTAATATAAATGTAATTGATGTGTTAAATGTGCATATGATATCATCTCATAATGATCACAGTATATGATGCATAAATGCTAAGTTTAATAATCGGTGTATCTTTCTTTTTTGGCAGAGTATCAGAGCATCAGGTCTCGTCCTACTGGAGGCCATCCTGTGTGGAGCTCTGCTTCTCTACTTCCCGGTAAGCCTGAGACACTCGCTAGTTTCTGTATTTGTGTGTGTGTGTGCGCACATGCAGGCTGGTATCCTTTCATGTGCTCACTTCTTGACGTGTTTGCTGATAATCCTCATGCCGTGCTCCTTTGAGCTGAAAACAAAAATCTTCTCCTTGACTGAAGGTTGGCATTCAGTTTGACCTTCAGTTCACACTGTCACGCTCATTCATCTAAAACAGAGAACAAAGTTTCATATCTGCAGCAGCGGCACAGAGCAGGATTGTTTGCCTTGTCAGATAGTACAGACCTCAGTTCATAAATCATACCTGGTGTGTTTTTTGGACGGCCGTGTGGAGCCGCGATAAGCCGGGGTTTTCACAGCCAAGGTGTGCGTGTGATAAAACGGGGACTGGCAGAGACAAACATCCCAGGGCTTGTTGGTGACCCCCTGCTAACTGTACACAGAGCTGGCCAACGAACCCAGCAGCCTGTCAACACTACCATCTGTTGACCAGCCACTCGCGCTGCTTCATACAGACTGCACTCATTCAGACCCTCAAGCAGAATAAACTCCATCACATTTTATTGAAACTTAACCTTTTAAAACTTTGTATTCTTAATTCATATTCATGCCATTTTTGATCTGGGACTTATTTCCCCCTGTTTTTTCATCAGACCGGTCACTTAAAAGGAATATGTATATATATTTAATCTTAAGTAGGGCTATGTACTGGCAAGAATCTGGCGATAAGATAGTATTTTCGGAAAACTGTCAATAACCGTATACATAAAATCTGAGTAAAAGAAAATGTACTTTTTCATGCAAACAGTGGGATCATTTGCATTTATCAGAGTCCCTGTAACATCAAACATCATAGCACTGCTTTGAGAGGGCGGGTCTCTGTTCATGGCTGATCAGCTGAAAACTGGCCAGTTTCGATCGGCTGCATTGATCGGTGCATCTCAAACAATCAGCAAACAATCAATGAAAACAGCTTTCTTCGTTTTTCACCTTTGGCATTGGTCTTGGTATCAATAGCAGTGTTGTCAAGATACTGTCATTTCAAACTTTTATGCAATACCTAAAAAAAAAAAAGATATTTGATACCATTTTCGATACCACGGGGAAAGATGTTTTCAACATTGTCGCATGAGACAGAGCAGAGAGAGCAGCTGGTACCAGCGTATCGATACTGCAGAAAATGAGTATTGAAACCGTTTCAAATATTCAATATCGATATTAATACTTTGATATTTTTTACATCGTAAATAGGGAATAAAAAGTCCCAACAACTGAAAATGTCTTTTTGTGAGACTGAGACTCTTTCTTCCTTCGGTGTACCAAAGAATTGGATGGATATACAGTGTAATATAGCGTAAACATGCAGAGAGACAATAACCTAGTTATTATTATTATAATCTGCATCAGCGAAAAATCAATCAAATAAAAAAAGCAGTGACATTGTTTGCCAACTTGCGAAGCACCTCATTATTCCTGCAGATGACCATACTCTGTCCAACACCCACATCCCATTGATTTACACGAGTCTACCATTATGTCTTCCTCTTGGGTGCTCGGGGCATTGGCTAATTGCAATTTAGTTGCAATCATGTGGAGCTATATGCTTAGCGAAGCAATGCAGGGTAAGTGTAATTAACGGCAACTGATTTAGAGCCGGCTAATCAATGCAATTTGCTGCGACAAGGTCCTGGAAAGTAATAATGTTTGAAATTTGCAGAGTGAAAGCAAGCTGGGTGTCATGTTATTGGTTAGTGAATGGATGAATAGTAGATGATAATCCTGTATCCAGCTGGTGTATTGATGGCACCAAATGCTATAAATAGATTGTAAAAAGGTAAGTTGTAGCTATACACCCTATCTTGTTTAAAGATTAGATTATTCTGTGCTGCTATGCTGAAATGGTCACTGTGATGTTACTTTGATGAAATATCTCAGCCCGATCATGTGAAAACAGCATCTTTCTGCACGGCTCTGTGCAGCACGCTAGATTGATCTGCACCCTGATGCATTTCCATGTCTCCCCTGCGAATCCCACATGAGCTGTGAGGGTGAGACGCATCACTTCCAATCTAAATATAGATTCAGAAATATTCCGCCGCTGCTGCTGCTTCTATTTTAAATAATTCCACTGTTATTAAGCAGCAGGCGATACATCTCATCCTGCTCCCATGGCATTCGGCTTTGTGGAGTAATGCAATCCCCCCCTCCTTTTCTCTCCCGAGTGTGTCACATGCAATAACTTCAGCCCCCCTGCTTTGAAATGAAAAGGGAGGAGGGAGGAGGGAGGAACAGGGAGTGCAGAAGGAGAGAGGCAAAATTATGGCAGTGCCAAAGCCGGCTATTTCCGTCTGGCTGTGGAGATGAGAGAGGAGGAGAGCGGACACGCATTTGTGATTCACAATGTGATCCCTGGATTAGCTTGCCAGTCCTGCGTTTGTCTCTTTGCAGCTTCTTATTGACGCTGCTGGGGAGGCTTAGATGGCAGTAAAGTGACAGAGTTTGGATTGCGCCTATTGCTACTTGTTTTTATTCCAGATTCCACCGTCTCCTCCAGTCAAGCCATGAATACATAAAGACTAATGAATCAGAGAGGCGTTGCATTGTGGGTGCCACCTGGCCTCGACTTGTCAGAAGACACTGATAGGTGCTTCACAATAATGGGGAAAATGCAAAAAAGCTGATCAATTAAACATGATTTGACTTGTCATAACAATAATTGCAGCGCATGTGTCACACAATAGCTTGCAGAAGAGATAGATGATACCTTTTGGGGATCAACAGGGGTGCAAACTTGTCACCTTTCAGCTAGGGTTGTCACAATACCAGAAGATTAGGAGTCGATACCAATACCAGTGAAATTCACACAATTCTTGATAGCCAATTCGATACCACAGTAAAAAACAAAACAATTAGAGCTAGTGTTAGGAGGTTAAAAAGGTCACAATTCCCTCTCTATTATCTATTTTATATTGCTGTGACATCATGTCCATCATATAACTGTATTTATTCAAGTTTATCACCTAAAACTACATTTTACAAGATTACATTTGAACACATCATGATAGCGTTATACTTTACCTTTACTCGTAGAGTAGAGCTTGAACGCACCATAATGAAACTCAATGCAACCTCCGTTAACGTTAGCTGTTAGCTCCGCAGTCCTGTGCGCCCACCGGCTGCTAACAGCTAACGTTAATTAGTTTTCCTTCTACCGATTTCAACACGGATTTGTTGTTCACAATGTAGCATTATCAGGGAAAAAAATAGGCTGCGTCTGGAGTGAGTTTACGGCGTCCTTTCAGATTTTAGACGCTGTTAGCCTCGAGCCCCCCGGTACCTGTGGTACTGTAGAAAAACGAGTATTGTCACATTTTCAGAATCTTGGCATCAACTCGGTACCGAAGTTTCAGTTCTCGTGACATCCCTACTTTTGGCAAAAATCGCCGTTTTGAATCCAAAATAGATCATTTGTGTGATTCTTGTAGATCCGATACGTTTTTGAAATTTGGGGGGGTCTGGTCTGCGAGGTCTCTGTAACGACTCTCGGGCCTCTGCCTTTCTTCCTCCTGTCGCCCTGTCCTTGGTGCTTCTGGGCAGGTGTTCCCTGGGGTTTCTTCCTCATAGGGCGGCGTCCGGGCAGATTGCCGGCTGCCACTATCCTGTGGGCATTTCAACCAACCCCAATAGTCTGAGCCTCGTCACAAACGTACGCCTTCTTTCCCATTTCCCCCTAGGGGGTTCGCATCTTCGTCACCTTTTTCACCCCTGATGAGTTTGCACCCCTGGTTACTCTTGTATATCTTTCATTACTTGATTTCCTGGTGATGTTTCTTCACTTCTCCTCACTTTTTCTACCCCCTTTCCTTTAATTTGAGTATGCACATAAAAATGGTTATTGGTAGAAAACAATTTAAGGCCGGAAATACTGTGGTAGAACAACTTCTCCATGCTACAATAACAGCAACTGTAAAGCCTGTGTTGACGTGCAAGACTAGTCTCCCAAGAAGAATGACGTTTCAGCAAATGACCCAAAACGACAAAGTGACAAAGCCCTCTGGCAAAGAACCAGTGACGTTATAACAAAGTGATCAAGACTACAGAGGGAGGTCGGTGTGGTTGTGTTGTTAGGTTACTGCAGAAAGCTGACAATAACAAAGTTACTTAACTGCATGTAAACACAGCGTATGAGACTTATTTTCCCTTTGCTACTTCCTACCCATCTGTGTGTGCACCAGTGCCCCAGAGGCAGCGCTAGTTGTCGTTCTCTCCCTTGCATGTTCTCCCCTGCGAGACATGTCACGCCTCCCGCTCTGCTGCTTATGCATTCATAAATGTTAACTCATATGTAAAGGTGGTAATCTGCAAGTTTCTATTTTTAATTTAATGACGCCTTTTGTGCATTCACTGCTGTGACGTTTTTTGCACTTTGCACAGAGATGACTTTTTAATCAGATTTCCCTCACGCTGTCACGCTACTCCTGCCTTACTTACAGTATTCCACACAAGAGGTCATTTGTACCTCAACACTTATAGACTGTTTTAAACCAAATGACACACATTGTTTTGTTTTTCTGATGAGGACAGTGTCTATGTAATAGTACTGACCTGGAAATTGTGGAACTGCCTGAAATGATGAAAATGCTCAGGGAAGGGTTACATCACTACACTTCCCTCTGTGTTAACACAATCCTATTGTTAGGGGCAGAGTGGAGAGCGTCATGTCCTGCTCAAGAAAACCTTTGCGGTTTTGAAACCAGTGACCTTTGAGTACTGTTCCTCCCCCGTCCTTCGTTCCTTGTCTTTCCACCTGTCCAATCCCAGCATTGTCTTGGTGCCAAGCTGGGCCAAGGTGCCACCTCAGCCCAACTCAGGGCTCTGCTGTGCATGGCAGGCAGGCAGGGCTTCACAGCACATCAGGGGGCTAATGAGAAACAGTATGGCCAAGGGATAATGTATCCTGACCTGACAGGCCATGAAACACAGTCTGCCAGCCATTTCTCTCCCCGTGCTCTGCTCTGCCTTCCATCCAAGCTGTTCTGACACTTTCAATCTGACTTAAGTGGATCTGGAGAGTTGCTGTTTGCATTTCCAGCCCTCCCTTCATACTCTGCTTCCCTTCTTGCTTCTGCAAAGTGCCCGCGGAGTCCCCCGAAACATACAAAGTTGAAGTTGAGGATACACCGCTGCAGCTGCAGAGTTCTTTCTGTCTACATGAGCAGACAGATAGAAATGAGATAGCATCACCACACATAGGCAGTGCTATTCCCTCTAAGATACGTCCCTTTGTGCCCGAGCAAGATGGGAATATCTCTCAGGATCTAACTGGTGATGAGGAGGGAAGGGAGTTGTGGGAGGCGAGCGCCAGCCAGCTCTGGTCTTGACTGCGCAGAGTGTGAGCTGGATGTAATTTACACTCGGCCCACCTCAGGGAGCAGCGGGAGCACAAGAAAGCATTACCTCCCTCCAGAAAAATGCCCTTCCCATGTGGCTGTGGGTGTCGGCTTTCATATAAAAATGGATCCATTGCTATTACAACACCCCACCTCTCCCCTGCTCCCTCCTCCTACTCTCTCATACTGAAGGTGTTCTGTAGATTAGAAAAAAAAAAAAAGAAGAAGAGACGGGGAATGAGCAGGAGATGATGACCAGAAAAAGCGGGGCATGGGCGGACTGGATGGCTGTCACTATTTCATGTCAAAACATTAAAAGTAGCACGAACGCTTTGTTGTGACAGAATGATTCCCGAGGCTGCACCATCCCATTCTCTACTCAGATGGAGACAGACACACTAAATGGCTGAAAGTCATTTTTCTCCCCTCTAGCTGGTAGCAGTTTCCAAAGAAGCTGTGATAACAAAAGGCTGAAATTCAGCGCCGTCTGTTCTTTGGCTAACTGGCTAACGTTTTCAGTTTTAGTCACTTTAAAAAATCTAACAACTGATGTGTTTATACTGCATCATTGACAGATGACTAATATATGATATTTTATTTTGGCATTTTCATTTCAGTAAGTGCTCCATTAGTACGAGGCTGCCGTCATAGCTGCCAACCATAATAATAATTCAGCATGCAAACCATAATTTAAAATTTCTACTAAGTCTAACAGAGGCACAATTTAGAGGCATTGAAACCATTTGGGTCACAATATCAGCGTCTTAACTTTATAGACTTCTGACCACGTTCATGTAGAGATATTAACACAATTAATATAAACATTTCTGAGACGATTGAAAGCCACAAATCAGAAGAGTCTACAATGCAGTTTCCTGTTGTCCATCTGGTGTTATTTGGCGGCACAAAGGAAAATTGCTTAATGGCACCAAACAGGACGATACAACTATAAGTGTCATCTTTGAAGCAGAATGTTGTAAGGTTTGAGGAAAATGTGGTCTAAATTAAATTAAACTTTTAACTCATTGTTTTGGTTTTATGGCCAGCAACCTCATTTCCATCATAAGTAGGCAGTAGACAAACCCGCTGTGCACTACTTACCCAGCTTCAAACGGCAGACAGACAAAGTTAGTGACCATATGGGAGCATTTGTGTTAGTGGAGACCAAAAACAGAGCAGAAAGGAGAGTGAACATTGGACTTAAGTTCATCAGGTGGTCAGAAACGCCACTCTTAATGAATACTAATGTTAATCTGTGTCTACTTGATGTGTAAATAAGCATGTTTGCTAACAACTTAGCCATATCAAGCTCATAATATGTCAATGTTGTGTTTGCAGCTTGTTCTAATGCCCCCAAGTGGCCAAAAAATCAAAGGTTGAAATATAACAAGGATAATTTAACATCAAAATTAGGCTTCAATCCAACTAAATATTAAAAAAATACATTCAAATCCAGAAGCTACTCGTATTGTCGGTCACACACTCCTGATCACTTTTCAAACTAGAAAAGGCACTCGGAGAGCGCAAACCTCCGCAAAGGTCATGCCCCGTTTCGCAATGTTGACATAAGTTAAAAATAACTTGTGTATTCGCCCCGTGATTCGAATCAGATTCGGGTTCTTCCTTGGCCGATGCTACACCCTTCCACCAAGTTTCATGAAAATCGGGCCAGTAGTTTTTCCGTATTTCTGCAGACAAACAAACAAACTGAACCAAAAACATAACCTCCTTGGTGGAGGTAACTACATCTTCAAACAAGAGTTATTATGTAACTGTGGTTCTATGATTTCTGGATGACACCCAGAGACGATGTGTAGTAAGTATGTAAATACTTTTCTAAATAACTCTTGCCCTTTCAATGAACACTGTAAACTGCTACCAGATTTAACTGATAGTATGATAAAATGGATGTAGATATAATATGTTAACACAAAAAGTGGATGTAAGTTACTCTTTAGGTATAATCTCTCTTCTAAAATACACTTCTGGAGTGAGCAGTTCATCAGTTTATTGTCAATGTTTCCAGAAAAAACTTGAACAGGTCAGCAGCCTATTGACAGACCACAGGTATTTTTACTCTTTACTGAGTGCGGTAAACTCATTTCACGGCATTGAGGGAGAGGTCTTACATCCAACGTGATCGATACCCTGTGGGACACTGACCTTCACGGTAAAGGGGATCAATCCCTGAAGCTTTCACCCTCTTCATCGACCCCCCCGTGCGAACACACACATTTGCATTTTTATTGTCTACACATTACAAGTTAATTACACACGGCTGCTTTTTGGTGCTCTTTTGCTAACCGCATTAGTCTAATAAAAGAATCCACCCACTTTCTTTTTTTTTTAAGTGTTATTTGCTGAATATCTCCTCTTTGCCCTACAGCGAGAGCTAATTATCTAAAGCGGTCTAGCACAAAATTATTTGTGTATGCTCTGTAGTGCATCCAGTCGGGCGTCATATTTTGGTTGTGAGTGTGTTTCCATTTTCACATGAAGCCTTTGGGGAATACAGAGCTCCAGAGTTTGTGTTTTCATGACATTTAAGTTAGGCGCTAACACTAGCTGTGTTTATGGGGTAAAGGTGGCTATAATCTGTACTCCATTTAATGCTCAGTATGCTTCAAACAAACTAGGTTGTACAATGTCTTATACCTTTTCTGAGTTGCCTTAATCAAAGGCAGGGCGAAAACAAGACAGAAACAGACAACGTTTCGACACTACTGTGTAAAAATAGACATAAGACATAAGGCGAACACATATATAGTCAACTTAAACAGGTGTACAATTATGTACAATAATTGTTTAAATAGGATTTCAACTCTATGGGATAATAGATCCAAGGGTGG